>NC_133458.1:25343926-25646956 GCF_048565385.1 Saimiri boliviensis
AAGGTATCTCCAGACTGGTGTCAATGAGCTAGAGGCTGACCTGAGTGGAGACCCAGGATGCTACGGTAAGACTTCTGGGGACAGACGGTGTTTGCATCAGGGGGACATTCAGGCCACTTTGTAGGGCTGATGAGGGGAGATCTCAGAAATGGAATCTAGCTCTGGGAAATACATGAGGCAAAGGGGGTTAGGAGGCTGGGGCCCTGGGGAAGGTCCCCACCCCTGCCATGGGGAGAGAGAAGAAAAGGGCATGAGGAGCCCAAGGGATGGGGCACTAGGTTGTTTGCAAACTCCCAGGCAGGGGGGCAGACGCCCTTCATACGAAATATATACTCCTTAGTCTGAACTCAGGGCAGCAGAATGGTCAGGCCTGGGATAGATGGGGAGAGAGATGTATTGGTTGAACCTTCAAACAATACATTGAAGAGGATATGGAGAAACTGGAATGCTTTTACACTGTTGGTGGGAGTGCAAATTAATTCAACCATTGTGAAAGATGGTGTGGAAATTCCTTAAGGATCTAGAAATAGAAAAACCATTTGATCCAGCAATCCCATTACTGGGTATACACCCAAAGAATTATAAATCATTCTACTATAAAGACACATGCACACCTGTTTACCGCAGCACTGTTCACGATAGCAAAGACTTGGAACAAACCCAAATGCCCATCAATGATAGACTGGATAAAGAAAATGTGGCACATATACAACATGGAATACTATGCAGCCATAAAAAAAGTTGTTCATGTCCTTTGCAGGGACATGGATGAAACCGGAAATTATCATCCTCAGCAAACTGACACAAGAACAGAAAACCAAACACCACATGTTCTCACTCGTAAGTGGAACACACAGACACAAGGAGGGGAACATCACACACTGGGGCCTGGGGGGTAGGTGAGCTACAGGAGGAATAGCAGGGGGTGGGGGTATTAGGGAGATAGCATTAGGAGAAATACCTAATATAGATGACGGGGCAATGGATGCAGCAAACCACCACCATGGCACGTCTAGACCTATGTAACAAACCTGCATGATCTGCACATGTACCCCAGAACTTAATTTAAAAAAAAAGAAACCTAGAATCTTAGCACTTCTCCCAGAGGTCATAGTGGGCTAATATACAGCATTGTCATAGCTTAAGGTCTGCTCCTGGGACTCCCTAGAAGTAGTTGTCCTTTAGACATACGCAGGTCACCCTGGAGACAGAGAAATCTAGCCTAAGGCAAACAGCCCTGATGCTGTGCAGGAGCACAAATACTGGAACCCACTACGGATGAAGCAAGGCATGACTTCCCAAACCACCCGCCCTAGGGCACTGGAACGGGAGTCTTTCTATGTCATGTTGACTTAGTAAAAATGTGAGGCATAATTAGCTTACCCCGATCCAAAAAACCTTGCTGACAGACATTGTTTAAAATGTCCTGTGAACACAAAACTGTTGATGAGTTTTGGTGGAAAGAGAGGTAACAGACACTGATTACAGACCTTCACCATGTACAGTACATATTTCAGGTTTCAGTTTTTCACAGTAACCATGTTACTTTTATGATTAAAAGGTATGTTAGCCTGGGTGAGATGGCTCATGCCTGTAATCCCAGCACTTTGAGAGTCTGAGGTGGGCAGATCACCTAAGATCAGGAGTTTAAGACCAGCCTGAGCAACATAGAGAAAGCTATCTCTACTAAAAATACAAAAATTAGCCAAGTGTGGTGGTGGGCACCTGTAATCCCAGCTACTCGGGAGGCTAAGGCAGGAGAATCACTTGAACCCAGGAGGCAGAATTTGTAGTGAGCTGAGTTCGCATCACTGCACTCCAACCTGGGTGACAGAGCGAGACTCTCTCAAAATAAATAAATAAAAACTTTTTTTTAAGTTATGTTAAAATAGAACGTCTTACGGAAAGGCATCTAGGACTTTTGGAAAATAACTTCAGGAAGCTTCTGCAGGAGTCTGTTCATAAGAGTTTCTGCTGATTGTGCACCACTGGCGCAGTCGCTGAACCCAGAAAGGAGAGTTTGTAATAGGAAGTTGTAGAGGGAAGCCCCTGCCTGTCTCTTGAACCCACCCCAGGAATTAGGAGCTTCTTGCCCTGCTGAGCTGTTAGGAGAACCCTGCCTCTCCAGTGAGTTTTTCCTACTCTGAAAGAGAGTGGTCAATGGTTGGATGAGCAGGCTTCATATCTCCTGGGATAGGTTTATCTCTTCCTGGAAGAGTTACCGTATTTAAGACGGTGCACACCTCGGGCCTCTCTCCCTGTCCGGGGTCCCTGTTTGAGTTGGATGGGCAAGGGCAGGATCTTTGCCTTAAGGTCTAGAATTGTGGTAAAGTATTTGGAAGACATGTCCTTGGATACAGTTTTCTTTTCCTAAACCAGCTTTGCCAAAGATTAATTTTTTTTTTTTTTTTTTTTTTTTTTTTTTTTTTTTTGAGATGGAGTTTCGCTCTTGTTGCCCAGGCTGGAGTGCAATGGCGCGATCTCGGCTCACTGCAACCGCCGCCTCCTGGGTTCAGGCAATTCTCCTGCCTCAGCCTCCTGAGTAGCTGGGATTACAGGCACGCGCCACCATGCCCAGCTAATTTTTTTTGTATTTTTAGTAGAGACGGGGTTTCACCATGTTGACCAGGATGGTCTCGATCTCTTGACCTCGTGATCCACCCTCCTCAGCCTCCCAAAGTGCTGGGATTACAGGCTTGAGCCACCGCGCCCGGCCTCAAAGATTAATTTTTAAAAGATATTTCTACTTCACGTCTGGTCTATTTCTGAAGGGACTCAGAACTCACAAACACCACCACCAACACAATGACAACTAATACTTATTGAGCGCTTACCAGAGACCAGGCATGACGCTAAGTACTCTACATGGTTTGGGTTTTGTTTTGTTTTTTTTTAATTTCCATTTCATTGTTATCTCAATTTTCAGATAAAGAAACTGACGCTGAGACACCAGGATGAAGGCTGGTGACAGCAGAGCTGGGATTCACACCCAGGCTGACTTCGCAGCCCACACTCTTCAGCACCAGCCACTAGAGTGGGAGATTCCACTCTGTCCTCCTGCTTCCTGGGAAGGCAGTCAGTCTGTCTCCCAGGAATGACTGGGACAGACGGCCAGTATTAGTGGAGCTCACCACAGAACAATGCTCAGATCATAGCAGAAAATGGGATGGGATGAGGGCAGGGTAAACAAGGACCAGAACAGGTGTCCAGCTGGCCAAGTAACCAGAGGTGAGGTGTGCAACAGCCTGGGGGGCCGGGCACGCACAATCAATGATTCCCAAGAGAGTCACACAGAGGCAGCCCAGGGGGCAAGCTTGTAGGAAGCCCTCAGGGATCCCTCCAGCTTGGAGATCAGACTAATTCTATTGGCTTTAACCATTTCTTACACCAGTAAGTTTATTAAAAACCCTCATTTCCCTTTTCTATGTTTCGTCATAAAATTATGGACATCAGAACTATGAAGCTCAGAGAATTATTTAACTCTCTGGTCTTAGAGATGAGTAAATGGGACTAGAGAGGTGAAAAAATTACCTAAGGTCGCCGGGCGCGGTGGCTCAAGCCTGTAATCCCAGCACTTTGGGAGGCTGAGGCGGGTGGATCACGAGGTCAAGAGATCGAGACCAACCTGGTCAACATGGTGAAACCCCGTGTCTACTAAAAATACAAAAAATTAGCTGGGCATGGTGGCGCGTGCCTGTAATCCCAGCTACTCAGGAGGCTGAGGCAGGAGAATTGCCTGAACCCAGGAGGCGGAGGTTGCAGTGAGCCGAGATCGTGCCATTGCACTCCAGCCTGGGTAACAAGAGCGAAACTCCGTCTCAAAAAAAAAAAAAAAAAAAAAAAAAAAAATTACCTAAGGTCACAAAACTAAGTGATGACAGAACCTGGCTGGGAACCCAAGGATTCTGCCTCTCCTTCCAGAGCTCTTCCCATGTCATCATCATAAGGCTCAGGATTCTTGTCCTATCAACCTTTATGGAAATCTACTTTGGGTTAGACACTATGATAAATGTCAACGTTTGAAAAGCCTAGTGTTGATTTTCAGTCTCAGCTACAGACTTATAATGGGGCTCAAGAGATTGAACCCATGCTGCTGGATATGTGAGGTCCACATTGGGCTCTCTGGAGCAGTAAACATACCTCTTAAAACTTTCAGATTATAAGCAGATAACAGCAAATGTCAGAGAGGAATATAGGATTGCTTTTCTATGTCAAGAGCTACTCCTAATTTATATACGCTCTCACGGCCAATTTTCCATATCTTGAGAGACATCTATTCTAGCAATGTAAGATATGATTTTACCCCCACCCCTCCTCCCCGCTAATACGTAGCCCTTAGGCTGCAAAAAGGCCTGTTCAATAATCATTCCAGATCACAGAGCAAGCCAAGGGAAGGACAGATACAGAACACTGTGCCCCGAATTCCCAGGTCTCTAGTGCTAAGCCCCTCTCACGTGATCTCACTCTGCATAGATTTCTGTCATCATAATAGAAAAGTCACTCAATCAGGAACTTTGTGTCACTAGAATAAGGAAAGGATGTGGGTCTCAGCCCCCAGGAGGCCGGTGCAGGCAGATAGAGGTGCAAGGGGAAGTACAGGTGCAAGTGTTGCCAAGCCAGGTGGTACTGATTTCATCACGGCTCTATTTGCAGTGACAAAAGAAGACCCCAAACTCCATGCCTTCTGTCATCTGAGCCTCCCTGCTGTTCTTTTAATAGAAGCATTTTCCTGCCTTCCTCTCCTCCTTCCAAAAAACCTCACAAATATGTTGTGTGAAATATCAGAACTAATTAGACCAAATGGTGTTCATATCTGTCATTGGTTTTTCTGGGGGGAGAGCTGCCTGTGTCATGGAGGGAGATTTTATTAACTAATTAAGGGCAATATTTAGGGGAGAATGCCCTGATCCTTTAGGAAAGAAGGATGGGAGCATTGGAGAGCGTTCTTGGATGGGCCAATTAAAAAAAAAAAAAAAACAAGAACAGAGATAAAGTCACAGAGAGAGTGGACCCGGAAGATGGTGTGGGAGAGAGGCAGGAACAAGACGGAGATAGCATGGTAGGCGGTGAGTTCCACAGTTCTCCTTACAGTCAAAAGAGGACACTTTGCTCATAAGTGTAAGTGCATTTACCATTCCAATCATAAAGTGCCACAGGAAGGAGGAGGCAGTTTGTCCCATTTAGTTGTTAATGCTGCTGTTATACAACCAAGAGCAGAGACCATATCTTATTTTCTTAATACTTCGCAGCTTGCAGCAGAATATGTAGTACTGGTAGTTACCCAAACATTTGGACTGGAACACAGTAAAGGAACAAGAGGAAGCCGTACATGAGCCTAATTCAGGCTGGAGACAATCTAGGACCTTTTGGTATGTTTTTTCTCCTCGAAGAATATCTGAATAGAAATAACAGAAAAATAACCGAAGGACGCTGAAGGATCAAGAAGACTCCAGAGGAACTTTTAGCTGCCTTCATAGATTCAAAATACTATCATGTGAAAAAATGGAATGGATTAATTCCAGGAGATCAAACTAGGATTAATTGGTGGAAGTTATCGGGAGGGAGACATTGATGCAGAATAAAGAAGAATGTTTTAACGATTAGAACTGTTCAATAAATGGAACATGCTGTCTGGTGAGAAGACAGGGGGTGGGGTGGCACCCATCTTCCCGCATGTTAGACCCAAGGCTATGGGGCATCAATCAGAGGTGCTTGAAAGGAATTTCTGCAGTTGGAGGAATTTTCAAATTCCCTTAAACATTGAGGTTCCATGAACCTGGTAGATTTTGTGCTGCAGCAGGCTGGATGCCCATTGCATACAATGAAGAGTCTTCTCCCTGCAGAAGCAACAGGGAAAGGCGCTGAGGAAGTCTGAAAACTTCATGCAGAAGTCTTTAGAAGTGGTAAGAGACTAACCAGGAATCCTTCTGGGAATATCTGGGTGTTGCATGGCCCATGTACAAGGTGGGGGTATAGGTGCTTAGGAACACCAGGAGTTTGCCTCATTCTCACTCCCTTTGCAACACTCACTGTTACAAGGCAAAGGCATTGTTTGGGAGAGCCGAGGAGCGAAAGACGTGTTTTGTTCAATGGCTCTGATTTGCCCTCATTCACACCTTGGCTATGGTCCCTTCCCATGCATCTACCCAGACTTGTGTCTCTGGTCCTGAGAGAACCTTCTGATCCTTCCACTGGTCCTCCACTGATCCCCAGACCAATCTGAATTCAGTGGTGAGCTCTGAAGCAGCACAGAAGATGGATGATGCTTAGGGAGGGAGAGAGGATGAGGGACAGGCAGCCTGAGGCAGTGCTAAAATTGTGGGTCTGACTCTGGATGGTCTGGGCTCCACATCTGGCTCTGCCACTCACTAGGTATGTGGGACCTTGCTGGCCTCAGTTCACTCCTCTATAAAAGACACGAGGCCAGGCACAGTGGCTCACACCTGTCATCCTAGAACTTTGGGAAGCCAAGGCTGGCAGATCATTTGAGGTCAGGAATTTGAGACTAGCCTGGCCAACGTGGTGAAACCCTGTCTCTACTAAAAAAATACCAAAAACAATTAGCCAGGCATGGTAGTGTATGCCTGTAGTTCCAGCTACTCAGGAGGCTGAGGCAGGAGAATTGCTTGAACCTGGGAGGCGAAGGTTTCACTGAGCTAGATTGTGCCACTGCACTCCAGCTTGAGTGACAGAGCAAGACTCTGTCTCAAAAAATAAAATAAAGGAGATGATAACGCTATTTAGCTCATAGGACTGACGTGAGCACAGTATGAATTCCTATGCCGAAATAACAGTAGGGGGTGAACTCTGTGCATGGTGAGCACTCAGTGAGTGGCCTGGTCCAGGACAGCCCTTACATTCTCCCCTTGAAAGTGACACCCACTACCCTTGAAGGAGAAAAAGGAGAGCCACAGTGCTCAAGGACGGCAGTAAGACCTCCATCAAGTGGCTGAAATGCTGTGTGTACAAGACCATGCAGAGAGTGGCAACAGTTCAAACAAACTGAATTTTAAAGAAGAAACCAGAACAAGGAGTGATGGCAGGAAGACCAGAGCCAAATTTTCCCTGGGAATTGGGGGTGTCTGTGTGCCATTTATTTGACAACTGTCCTTGCTGAAGGGTCGCCTGGCTGCTCCACTGTGGGAGGCCGAGGAGGCTCCTGCTGGGCTCCACTCTGGCTGCTAAGAGGACCCAATGCATGCAGCCATCCCCCTGGGCTCTTCGCCAGCAATGGTTTTTCCTCCTAAGAACTTTTAAGCACCTCCAAGACAGACTTAGTAACTCATATAATGGATGGGAGAGCTGAGACAGGCAGCTTCAACTTGCTCAAAGTCACAGCATGAGTCTGCGTCTGGCCTGGGGCCAGAACCTTCACTCCCCATGCTGTCCCTAGGTTCTCCAGCCAGGGGCCAGGGCCCTGCTCCCACCTGCCTGTCTGCTCCACCGCCACCCCCAACATACGTTTCTCTAGTCTAATAAGACTGCCCCTGCTCTTTGGCTCTGCTTACTTTAATATACACATAGATTACAGCTACATTAAAGGAGCCTGCAAATACCAAAGCAGAACTAAAGCAATTATTATAATGCAGACTTAACAGCAGCTGTAATGAGACAGAATTAAAAATGTGCCAGCATAATCACAATTCACTGTTCCCAACGACCTTCCAGAACCGCTTTCATTTGGAAAGTAACATCCAGTCCTGAACTGTCAGATGGAAGGGAAAAATTCAATTGTGCCTCCCCGTGTGGCCCAGTCCCTGGCTACCAGATCTAGCTCTACCATACAAAGACATCTGTCCCCCTGGCCTCTGCTATGTGGTATTAGCCATTTGCTCAGTCGGGGGGAGGGGGAAGGCTGGGTGCTCCTTTGATGGCACCAAGGCTGGCTTATTTCTCTCAGCCTTTGTCACTGGATCTGCCTGTTTCACATTGGAACGAATTCCAGTCTGATTCCCATGGTGCCCAGCTCATGGCATGTACTACGTATTGCAGACAATACCAGCTCACACCTCATATTACTTCAGCTGATCCCCACAATCACCCTGAGAGGCTGGCTCTATCATTTCCCCTATTTTATGACCAAACAAAGACTTATGGAAGGCAAATGGCCACTCAAAGCCACACCTAGTGGGCAGGAGAGCCAGGACTCCAATCCTTGTCTTCAGACTCCAGACCACAAATTCTCATCCCGATTTTATGGAGCTGATATTTTAATAGGAGCAAAAGAGAAATCAATTTGGATTGGTCTTACATGACTTCATTTTGATGCAAGGGGCAAGGCAGGGGAGGGGAAAGTGGAGGGTGAAATGAGCGAAGGAGACAGAAAGCACAGCCCGCCCGGAGAGGCCGTTCCTGCCGGTGAGTCATGGGCATCTGCATAGCAGAAGTGTTTAATCATCTCTCTTCCTCTGGTGCAGAGAAGAGGACAGAAATAAGTAGGCAAAGTGCCTGGAGACGAAGGAGCCAGTGGGGGAGGATGCAGAGAAGCTAGGGGGCTCCCGACCTCCAGGATGCTCAGGGGGAAACGCTCACACTCAGTGATTTTGTCCAGCCTGCCCCAAGGCAAAACCAAGTCTCTGGTTCCTCCACCAAAATCAGACCTGGCCATGTACTTCAGAGCATGCTCAGTTCCCAGCTCTTTATTAGTGCTCGCTTTCCCAGAATTGCCTTAACATTTCTCCATGTGAGATGGTTTCCATCTTGTCCAGCTGGACAAGACGAGTGAGGAAGAGGAGACAGCTCCTCTATCTTCCTCCCACCCAAGCTGGGCTGTGGCTCGGGGCAACCAGCCTTTCTTCTTCCCCAAGCTGCAAGCAGGTGGAGCCCTACAGCGCTGGTGTTGAGGACAATGACCTGAGAATTCTGGCTCTAGAAGCCCCATAGCCTCGAATGCCTTCTGATGTGTTGCTTCGAGGCTGGGAGTCAGAATGCCTTTAAGCAGTCAGGCTTGGCCTCCAGAGAGGGTCTAGAGCAGGCGTCCCCAAACTTTTTACACAGGGGGCCAGTTCACTGTCCCTCAGACCGTTGGAGGGCCGCCACATACTGTGCTCCTCTCACTGACCACCAATGAAAGAGGTGCCCCTTCCTGAAGTGCGGTGGGGAGCCGGATAAATGGCCTCAGGGGGCTGCATGCGGCCCGCAGGCCGTAGTTTGGGGACGCCTAGTCTAGAGCCCTAGACTGCAACAACCACCAAAAGCCTGCTCCCCACCTCACCTAACGAACTTCAGGAACCACGGTTTCCCCTCCTTGAGTGAGCAGCATTAGGTAACAAAGCATCTTAGAGTTTGACAACAATTGCAGAGAGGTTTATGCCATTTCCAGGACTCTGGATCTACAAGATCATTATGAAGCTCAACTATTTGTCATACCAGGATTGCTGGTCCCCAGTGTGTCCTGTCTCCCGGGTAGGCAGGGCCTCAGAATCCAACTGCAAATGATGGCATCACTGCTTGTCTTTGCTGGGAACAGGAGTCCTTGAGAGAAGCCACCTTTACTTCTTTTTTAGGGGCTGCCATCCCCTCTCTCTATGAAAGTCCCTCCTCCACTGCCATTCCAATTTTAGAGAGACAGGCGTCTATGTGGTCCTCAGACTCAGATGGAGTAGGATCATGTGCAATGGTTACTGCTACTGTAAGACAAGTGGGTAGGGGAAGTCTGGGAGAGCCTGGGAGGGCAGAGTGTCCCCAGGAGTGGAAGCCCCTGCTCCTCCTGTGATGGGACATACAGGACCAGGGCCATGGCAGGACTCACTCCCAACTTCCAGGTCAACATGAGCTTTCTTAGAAGCCTCGGATTTTAGGAATACGAACACAAAGAGATGAGCAGCAAGTAAGAAAAGAAATGGGGTAAATAGCTGAGGATTTTCTTGTCTACTTTCCAACTTGGCCAGGAAGTGTGCCCTCTGGCGGCGAATGGGGGTCTTCACTATGGCAGTGAGTGGGGTGTCTGTGGGGAGCACTTGACTTGGGAGTCTGCAGAACCAACTGTGGCAGTCCCAGCTATGATGTCAACAGCCCACTAAGACGGGACTCTGATGACTCACCTCTCTTCATAGAAATCATACTCAAACCCCAAGTTTTAAAGACGCAGAAGAAACCCTGGAGCATTGACTGGTTTTGGGAACAGAAAACAAACAAGTGTCCTACACAGAAAGAATCTGATACCTGTTCTAAAAATTCATACACGAGGGAACAAATGGCAAGCAGATCATTGGAAAAAACTTTCCTAGGCTGGGAGCTGGGCCGCTCCGAGCCTCCCACCCACCCACCTCTGTGCATTGGTTTTCAGGACACGTAGGTGTAGGCAGTGCCTGCCAGCCCCCTCTCCTCCCATCCCAGGCGCTAATGAGATGCAGGGAGGGGTCTGCAGCCCGGATGGAGTGGCTTGCAATTTTTGTTGCTGTTGTTTTTGAAAATGTCTTTCTCCAGTTCTCTGCCAACAGCTTGTTAGCACATGGCTTTGGTGAGTGAGAGGCTTTGGGCTCCCAAGATGGTAGGATGCCCCGCCCCAGGCCCCAAGGAGGTCTTATCGGGACATGTGTCCACAGTGTTCCCCAGACTGATGCTCTGGGGCCTCTCCAGCAGTCCCTGTCACATGGGCACCAAACTCCCCAGACCCCATGTCCAGGAAGCCAGGTTTTAAAGCACAGCCCCCACCCTAAGTTTCTCTTTCCATCTGTCTTACAAAGGTGTGAAGGGATTTGACAGCGTGAAGGACGAGAGAAAAAGGAGAGAAATGAACTGTACCCCCTAGTATCACATCACTGTTACCACCCTCCCTGCCCAATCCCCACCCCTAACACACACAAATTCTTGCTGTCATATAGACAGCTAAGCACTAAGGCCAAAAGAACGAGTCAGGCAAAAGCATGCCCCCTATGATGTGCAGTGTCCCGAAAGAGTCAAGACATTAGGCTTCTGGCCCCAATTCTGCACTGAGCTAGCTGACATTAGGCCAGGTACTTCCTTTTTCTGAACTTGAGAGTTCCTCTCCCCAGGGTTAGTCATCCATACTCTTCCAGAAGAGCACAATGGCTATTGCAGGCCACCTGTAACTTGACACTCAGGACCACCCCAGGCTCTTCATTCACTGGAGGCTGGCTAGAGATGGGAGTCGTTATACTGATAGATGTGGGGAGCAGAGGCAAACACAGGCTTTACAGGGATAAGATTCCTGACCTTAGCCTGCCAGGACCAAGATCACGAGCCACTCAACCACTGGGGTCTACCCAGCGTTTGTTTCTTCCCATTGTTTATAAAGTCCCCAAATTCATAGCTCAGTGTCTCAAACAAGCTGCAATTTATTTGTCACATGCTTCATGGGCCACGCGCATGCGACATCTACCTAAAGCAGCATGTTCTTTATCCAGAATCGATTTCTGGATGGCTTCAGGTCAGATCCATGTCCTTCTCCTCTGAATTCACAGCACTTGTGGTTTGAACTTCTCACTTAACATTCATCTCATGCTGCTTTATGTTGGTATTTAATTTTTTGTGTTTTCTCTCAGCTAGATTGTTCTGTTTGTCACAAAGCAGTGAAGTGCTTTATTCAGAATTAATGGGGAGGTTGATGGTTTTGTTTTTGTTTTGCCTTAAGTATATTTTTTCTAATATTTATTGTGATGCATCAGTTTTGTTTTGGTGGTTCTCAGAGCGTATATCGTTCTCCACTCCTTCTACTTTCAAACTTTCTGTGTCTGTGTTGCAAAGGTGTGAATAGATTTGACAGAGGATAAGGAAGGAGGAGAAAATGAGAGGAATTAACTGCGCCCTGAAGCTACCATATCACAATCAACACACACACACATTTGTATTTTACATGCAGCCAGACATGTGCCAAAATATGACATAGTCAAAGCACTAAGGCCAAAAGAACAAGCTATATTTTACATGTTTCTTACAAATTGCATTTCTTATGCCCAAACTTGGAGTTTCTATCTTTAAAAAGGCAAGTTTAATCTATTTCTGTTTATTATGATGGCTGATATGTTTTGATTCATTTCTATCATCTTGCTTTGTGTTTTATAATTGTTTGAAGAGAAACTCTTCATGGACCTTTCTTGCTTCTTTGTCTCTTTCTAAGCATGCCAACAAGGCAAGGATCTGACTGCTCATCTGGGTCATTTCTCAGGGTTGCGTTTGCACCAAGAACCCTTGCAAAATGAGGTGATGTCTCCCTTCGGGACCTAGAGTAGGCTCACTGTCCGCTATAAAAGAGGTGGATTTCCCATATTCACTCTTCACTGGCAGCAACACAAACCCATTACACATGCAACATCCACTGCACATGTCACCCCCACAGGACTTAGCAGGCAAGGGCAACTGGAGCATATATGATGCTTATGGTGGTTGCTGTGTATATTAAAGTCTTTTGTCTCTGACCCAGTAGTCTCATGCCTTCTGACAGCATCCATGAAACAGTAACAGGCTAATTTATTAGCTTAGAAGTACGGTAAAATCACATCTCAGCTTCTCTACAGACTCAACAATAATGACCATGGTTAGTCATCCATATTCTCCTTATTTTCTCTTATCATGCCTCTGATGATTAGAGTGATTGTTTATTTTCAGCCTCCACTGTTTTAAAAGACAAGCATCATGTTTATTTTCTTTTAGTGGTTAACACTAAATTAAGCACATCTGCCTCTAAAAAGTTTGAAATGAACTAATATCCCTATCCCTTTTCAGGACAAGAAAACTGCTTCCTCATGCCCCACCCACATGCTCATCTTCCATGTTACTTATTATTGGTCAACATTTTAGTTTAATGTTGTTTTCAATATACTTTTTTTGTTCTTGTTACAGTCACTAAATTTGGCTAATTTAGATTTACCAAAATATTCACCTTTTCACTTTTATGTTTCTCATAATTACTTCTGGCATTCTCCTCCTTCCACCTGGTATAGTGTCCATCTCACCAAAATATATTTTCCAGTCGGTCTTTCAACTAGCAAGAGCTGTGAGTAATAAATTCTCTTGGTGTGTGTTTGTATTAAAATTCCTTTTTCCTAATTTTTAAGCAAGTATTGAGTTAGAATTTAAATTTTAAGGTGTTAGTTGTTGTGCTACAGCAATTTGAAGGTTTATTTCCTATCGTTATATATTTTTGCTGATGATAAATGTGCTTTTAGTTGAACTGTCATTCCTTTGAGGTAATCTGACTTTTATTGGTGGAACTTTTTACAATTTTTTTTTCCCTGCACTATATCTAAAAAGTACCTAGGTGTGTGTTTACTTTTACTTCTTCATGGAAGCTGATATTTGTCCATTTAAACATTTAAATATCCAATTCCGGAAAACTCTCAGCCAATATCTTTTCAAATATTGCCTCTTTAATGTATACTCTGTTATCTTCTGTTGGTACTTGATTAGAGGTATTTTGACCTTCGTATTTTAATTATATATTTGTTAAGCTCTCCTTCATATTTCCTATTTCAGTTTCTGAGTGGTAACATCAATAGATCTTCCAGTTCATTAATTCTGTCTTTGACCATGTCTAATATACTACTTTACACATACAATAATTTTTTGTAATATCATTTTTATTTCTAGAAGCAGTGTTTGCCTAAATTTTCAAATTCATTTCCGTGTTCTTCTGCCCTTTCTTGTCATTCTTATTCATCCTTTTATATTTTTAAGCATTTTAAAAAATACTTTAATTATAATCTGTTTAAGATTGTTTTATTTTCCCTAGACCTTGGAATGCTAATTATCCTATCTGCTGCTGCTTCTAAGGGTCCCTCATTGCATCTTGTACTTGTCATAGTTTCTAATTTTTTATTGGGAGTTCTTCAGTGGAGTTAATTTCCTTTGGGAATCCTATACCCTCTGTATGAATGATGGCAACATCTCTCTATATAAGACTTTTTTTGTTTTGTTTTGTTTTGCCTCTGCTAACACCCCACTGGTTTTACCAATTCTAGACCAATATGTTAGTTTCTAGGCATTACCTATGTAGTATGAATTTGTGCAGGTAGTGCAGGCTTAGATTTCAAAGTTCTGGCATATGACTGTCTCCCACCCAAGGCCTACAGGGACAGCAAACTTTCTTGAAACTTCTCCAAACAGATTTGCTGAGTTTTTCTAATCCCCTCAGAGGCTCCTAACTATGCCAGGAATCATTTATCCCTGCCTTTCAACTCATCTTGAGTTGAGAGCTTAAGTTGTGTCCTTGTGTGGACATGAACATCCCAGTATGAGAAGTTAGGCCTGTAGGTCTGAGTGCAAAACGCTTTTTGGGCTGTTATGGTCTCAGCTCCCAGCAACACCCTGGCTTGAGTTCCCATCATCATTGATGCTGGGACTTTCTTTCTCTTTCTTCAGAGCTATTTGTGTATTTGAATTTATTTTTGTTATATTGAATGCAGATTTATATACATTTGATGGACGGAACAAGTTTTCATATCCATGCAGTCTGCCACATTGAACTGGAAATCCTCAAATTGTAAACTAAGGGCAGGAGCCGGAACCATGTCTCATGCTCATCCTTCACGTAGTGTATGTCTGCACTTTAGAGCCTGGCCCAGAGTCATACACAAAATCAGAGCTAAAGAAGAGTTGGCAACCACCTCAGGGTCTCATGGTAGGGGCTTTGTTAACTAGACTATGGTACAACAAGAAGATGGAATATGGTGCAGCCATTTTAAAAGATACAGGACATTTATAAATGATATGGGGAAATGTTGTCAATATCACTTTTAAGTGTAAAAGACAGCTTAGAAAATAGTATGCACTGTCCTATTATATAGAACACACGCTAGAAGAAAATACACTAAAATGTTAGCACCATTAAATCCCTGAATGAGGAAAACATGGGTCATTCTTATTTTCTTTTTTAATTTGTATTTCCTAGAGCTAACATTTATTTCTCGTATAATATATGTGATGAATATGAAGTTCACCACAACACTCAGGATGCAAGTCCTGTGTCTCAAGTGTCCTATGACACTCAAGGTGACACATCTCTTTTGATATCTGTATTAGTCCATTTTCATACTGCAGATACAGACATACCCTAGACTGGGCAGTTTACAAAGAAAAGAGATTTAATAGAGAACTCACAGTTCCATGTGGCTGGGGAGCCTCACAATCATGGTGGAAGGTGAAAGACACTTTCTCACATGGCAGCAGACAAGAGAAGAGAGCTTGTGCAGGAAAAGTCCCCCTTATAATTTCCGTCAGATCTCATGAAACTTACTATCATGAGAACTGCATGGGAAAGACATGCCCTCATGACTCACTTAACTCCTATTGGGTCGCTCCCACAACACATGGGAATTTAGGATAAGATTTGGGTGGGGACACAGCCAAACCATATAATTTCACCCTGGTCCCTCCAAAATCTCATGTCCTCAGATTCCAAAACCAATCATGCCTTTCCAACAGTCCCCCAAAGTCTTAACTCATTTCAGCATTACCTCAAAAGTCCACAGTCCAAAGTCTGATCCAAGGCAAGGCAAGTCCCTTCCAGGTATAAGCCTGTAAAATCAAAAGCAAGTTAGTTACTTCCTAGATATATTAGGGGTACAGTCATTGGAAAAATACAGCTATTCCAAATGGGAGAAATTGGCCAAAACAAAGGGTCATTTAGACCCATGCCAGTCTAAAATCCAGTGAAGCAATCAAATCTTAAAGCTCCAAAATGATTCCCTTTGACTCCATCTCTCATATTGAGGTCATGCTACCAGCTGGCTTGACTTTCTCCTCAGAAAATAGAATTTTCTTTTCTACTGCATTGCCAGGCTACGAATTTTCCTAAACTTTTATGCTCTGCTTCCCTTATAAAACTGAAAGCCTTTAACAGCACTGAAGTCACCTCTCGAATGCTTTGCTGCTTAGAAATTTCTTCTGCCAGATACCCTAAATCATCTCTTTCAAGTTCAAAGTTCCACAAATCTCTAGGGCAGGGAAAAAAATGCTGCCAGTCTCTGCTAAAACATAACGAGAGTCACCTTCACCTCTGCTCCAGTTCCCAACAAGTTTCTCATTTTCATCGGATGCCACCTCAGCCTGGACTTTATTGTCCATATCACTATCAGCATTTTGGGCAAATCCATTCAACAAGTCTCTAGGAAGTTCCAAACCTTCCCACTTTTTCCTGTCTTCTTCTGAACCCTCCAAACTGTCCCAATTCCCACTTTTTACCCAGTTCCAAATTTGTTTTCACCTTTTTGGGTATCTTGCCAACAGTGCCCACTCTACTGGTACCAGTTTACTGTATTAGTCTGTTTTCACACTGCTGATAAAGACATACCTGAGACTGGGCAATTTACAAAGGAAAGAGGTTTAATACAGAACTCAGTTTCACGTGGCTGGGGAAATCTTCTAATCATAGCAGAAAGTGAAAGGCACATGGTGGCAGACAAGAGAAGAGAGCTTGTGCAGGAAAACGGCCCCTTATAATAACTATCAGATCTCATGGGACTTATTATCACAAGAATAGCACTGGAAAGACCTGCCCCCATGATTCAATTACCTCTCACCAGGTCCCTCCCACAACATATGGGGATTCAAGTTGCCATCTAGGAGGGGACACAGCAAAACCACATGAATATTCCAAGTAAGTCAAAACTTGTTAAAATTCCAGATGCCAAATAAGTAGAAAATGGAAAATCTGTGATGCTCTCTTGATTTTCTTCCTTCTAGGAACCTTGGTGGGCTTACACTCTCAAAGAAACGTCCATTTGAAATCCACACCCAGATGGGGAGGTTGCTTCTTTCTGGGTATTTTAAAGCTGCTCACTTCTCCTTGTCCTGCAAGAATGCTCTTGAGCACTGGGCCTGTCTAGGTTGGCAGTTGCCCATTGGTCCCTTGTCATGGTGCCTGCTTGATCCAAGGGATGGCTACCTCTCCCCATGGGAGCATGATCCAAGGGCACTCCCTGCCTAGAATTCCTCTTCAGTTTCCACCCCCACCCTAGTTATAATCCTACTTGCTCCTGGGGCTGAAGTGCTGTGCCAGGCTGCTGGGTCTAGCGGCATTCTGGCATCAGCCACACAGTATATGCAAGCCTTCCCCTCTGCCACTCTGGGCTCTTCCTCATTAGTCTATGTTTCTTTTTCCCTCAAGTCTATTGTTGGACCCTCATTACCCTTACTGACACCAGGCCTTGATGGGAAACTCTCTGTTCTGTTCTTGACAGGTCTCTCTGGCTTTGAATTTCAAGAAGTAGGGAGTGGGGTGTCTGTCCTCCCGACCCTGAAGGTTCTCTGTGCTTGGAAAACCTAGCCAAGTTCATCACTAACTAGCTTTTCTAATTCCAGTAGAGGCATGTTTGCTTGGGTCGCAAGAGGTATTTTTATAGCCTGACTACAGAAAAGTGGCTTTCTATCATCTATAAAATTGGCCAATTCAGAGGGTAACTCAGGCAGCCCTATGCTAGGCTTAGAAAGATAGCATTTCTCATTTATTTATTTATTTATTTATTCATTCATTCATTCATTCATTCATTCATTCATCCCCTATATATAAGAGCCATACCTAAGAGAGAAGCCAGGTGGTGCTCAGGTCTGGCCCAGCCTCCAGCATCACCTGCCTGCTCAGTGAAGGCCAGAGTGCCAGGTGACAATTGGTAGCTTAGGTTCCCCCTGTGGCAATGTCCTTCTTTGCCTAGCTCCTCTTTTGGCTGTTTTTGTTTCGTGAGGCATCCTCCAAGCAAAGATCAATTAAAAGTAGGGACGAGGAGCACAGGAGGGACAGGCGAAGGAGGTCCATGGAAGGCCCCGGAGCCTCTTTGTCTTTTTCTCCACCTCTCTCCATTCCCCTTCTACCCCCAACTCTTGTGAAGTCAGGGAGGGGCAGCCACGGAGCAGGTGGCTCTGGTTGGTGCCTGGATTGGTGGCAGGTTGGGTGGGAGGATGCTTGTCAGCATATGGGCCAAAGGAACACATGGCCCTGAGTTCCTGGGGACAGGAGGGGAGCAGGCAGGAGCAGATGAACTGCTAAGCAACAGGGTTGGTGATTTCCGCCAGAGAACTTTCCAGTGATAAGAAATAAGGGACAGCAGCCAGTTGGAGAGCTGCGGAAGAGAGGCTGAGGGACTCGGCTGCCCATATCTGCACAACAATATCTGTGTTTATTTTCTTTTAAAAGTAAAATGTTATTCTCCTAGGAAGCTTTTGCTTTTCCCAGCTTGCAGAGCTGAAAACAATAGGAAACCATCAACAGTCTTCCCCCTCCCTAGAGGATGCACTCACAAAGCTCCTCACGCTCACGTTTACATTATTTCTCAGCTACAGGAGGCACAATGGCTGAACTTCAACATGGGATCAACCTACCAGAATGGGAGCTGCTGCCGAGTTTTAAAAGTAGCATAGAGGGAAACATATATACCAGAGGGCCAACAGCAGTTGCCTCCAGGTGATCGGATTATGGATGATTGCCGTTTCCTTCCTTAAATTTTTCTGTACTTTTCATGTTTTTATTATGTGCAGATAATTGTCTTATAACTTTTAAAAGCTAGTTAAAAAACATAGACAAGGGCAATGCACATTCATAAAAGGACAAAGCATATAGACTGGTATGCCCAGAACCTACCATGTGGCAGAATCTAGGGTAGATCTTTATGTCTGTTGTTTGATTTGGCATCAAACATCCCGTGAGATGGGTTGTACCCATACCCGTTGTAATGATGAAGAAACTGAGTCCCAGGGACGTTAATGAGCGTATCCAAGATGATACAAGTGGAAACTGGCAAAGTAAGATTTCAACACAGGTACGTCTGCCACCAGGCTGTGTACTGGGGTGACAGATAGTGTCTACATATGTCTCATGGCTGGGTCGCTTCTTCTCATATAGTTCAGTTCATGTTGAAAAGGCCAGGGTGAAGAATCAAAGAGACACAGGAAAAGCTCCCTTCTAAATGTCAACAAAGCAATGTTCGCAATAGCTCAGACATCTGCCGCTGATGTTCATCACTCAGACACAAAGCTGAATTTTTCACATTGGTGAATTAGTTGGTAACTAATGTTCCATTAGTTCAGGAACTCAATTTATCAAAATTGTGTTGCATTATACACTTTAGTTTTTCCTCAAACATAAAGATAAGGCTAGCAGGTATGACAGTAATAGGCTCTTGAATGAGAGATATTATAGGAACAGAGACTAGCTCATCCTTACACTGGAGTGAACCCTCACAGAACATCCATCCTGCCTCCTCTCCAGCACACACTGGGGAGTAAAGAGTTGGTAAGGAGACAGACTCTAGGAGTCTTTTTCCTTTTAGATTCCTTCATCTCACTACTGATACTCTTCACTGTCCCACACCATTTTCCCTGGTAATTTGGGGTGTGTAATTTAGCCTGTGTTCTCTGGTCCATAGATAGGGCTTTAGGGATACCATGAACCCACTGAAACGTATGCCACCATCGTATTTGTGCATGTTGGTGTGTGTAAGTATGTGGAGGGGATCTGCAGCTTTTATCAAATTATCAGAAATGTGGAGAATCCCTATGGTAACACATGTTCTTTCTCCTCCTCCGATCTGTGCCTGTTCCCACCTCTCCTGCCTGCTCTTCCGCTTCTTCATCACTCCCCAGCCCCTTCCTCATCCTACTTCTTTGCCTCCTCTGCCCCTGAATACTGCTTTCTTTCCCTGCCTCCCTCCCCTTTTCTTCCCCCTCCTCTCATTGGAATTCCTCTACCTTTTGCCACCCCTGTCTGTGATCTCCAGTCAGCCTGACCTTCACTTCCACATTCAGCAAGATCCAGGCTCTGCCAGGCAATCTCTGGCCAGACATAGAAACCACGAGCGCTATCATCAAACAGCCTGGTAATTTCCTTATTGTTTATTCTCAAGAAGGCAATTTGGCTGCGGCTGAGCTGCAGAGGCCCTGGAGCCTGGTCACAGTCTCACATGTCAGCAGAAGGAACAAAGAAATTGCCAAGGAGAGAAGCCAGAAGCCTGTTGCACCTGCTCCACACCCACTCCCTGCTCTGCTGTGCACCCCACCAGCTTCTTGCCCCTTTTGGGGGAGCAGTTGGATGTTATAAGCCCCATCCCCAAGAGATGGACTCAAACTGGAAAGCTTTTAGGGTATGCATAAGGCATTACCTAGAACAAGGCAGGACAGACTCTAGATCCTTTTTTATGGGGTACAATAACTAGACAGTGATTTCATGTTGTCATTTCAAGTCACTCTAAAAGCTTTGTGGCTTCAAACATGCTCAAGGACCCATCCATCCCACCCGACCCTACCTAGGTCTCAGCCCAAACTAGAAGAAAGAAAAAGGAGAGAAGGCAATGGTGGCTAGTACTTGTTCAGATTGTTTCAACCAATATTCCTTGGGGGTCTACAGGGTGTGGGGTGCTGGAACAATCCAGTAATGAATAAACAAATATCTGCATTGAATTCATTTCTTCTCTATTGGGAAGAAGTGGTATATTACTCCATTTTCATGCTGGTAATAAAGACATACCCAAGGCTGGGAAATTTATACAGGAAAGAGGTTTAATGAACTCACAGTTCCACATGATTTGGGAGGTCTACAATCATGGCAAAAGGCAAGGAGGAGCAAGTCACATCTTACACGGATGGCAGCAGGCAAACAGAACTTGTGCAGGGAAACTTCCCCTTATAAAACCATCAGATCTTGAGACTTATTCACTATCATGAGAACAGCATGGGGAAGACTCACCACCATGAAGCAATTACCTCCCACCAGATTCCTCCCACAATTCAAGACGAGATTTGGGTGGGGACACAGCCAAACCATATCAAGTACTTCATGCTGCATGTTTAAGGAATAGTCGTACTGGAAGTTCTAGCCAGAGCAATCAGGCAAGAAAAAGAAATAAAGGGTATCCAAATTGGAAAGGAGGAAATCAAATTGTCTCTATTTGCAGATGACATGATTGTATATCTGGAAGACCCCATCATCTCAGCCCAAAATCTCCTGAAACTGATAAACAACTTCAGCAAAGTCTCAGGATACAAAATCAACGTGCAAAAATCACAAGCATTCCTATACACCAGTAATAGACTTAAAGAGAGCCAAATCAAGAACAAACTGCCATTCACAATTGCCACAAAGGTAATAAAATACCTAGGAATAAAATTAACAAGGAACGTAAAGGACCTCTTCAAGGAGAACTACAAGTCATTGCTCAACGAAATAAGAGAGGATACAAACAGATGGAGAAACATTCCATGTTCATGGTTAGGAAGAATCAACATCATGAAAATGGCCATACTGCCCAAAGTAATTTACAGATTCAACGCTATTCCCATCAAGCTACCAATGACCTTCTTCACAGAACTGGAAAAAAACACCTTAAACTTCATATGGAACCAGAAGAGAGCCCGCATAGCCAAGCCAATTCTAAGCAAAAAGAACAAAGCAGGAGGCATCACACTACCGGACTTCAAACTATACTACAAGGCTACAGTAATCAAAACAGCATGGTACTGGTACCAAAACAGAGATATAGACCAATGGAACAGAACAGAGGCCTCAGAGGAAATACAACATACCCACAATCATCTGATCTTCGACAAACCTGACAAAAACAAGCAATGGGAAAAGGACTCCCTGTTTAATAAATGGTATTGGGAAAACTGGCTAGCCATGTGCAGAAAGCAGAAACAGGACCCCTTCATGACACCTTACACCAAAATTAACTCCAGATGGATTAAAGACTTAAACATCAGACCTAACACCATAAAAACCCTAGAAGAAAATCTAGGCAAAACCATTCAGGACATAGGTGTAGGCAAGGACTTCATGACCAAAACGCCAAAAGCAATGGCAACAAAAGCCAAAATAGACAAATGAGACCTAATCAAACTCCACAGCTTCTGCACGGCAAAAGAAACAGTCAGTAGAGTGAATCGGCAACCAACAGAATGGGAAAAAATTTTTGCAGTCTACCCATCTGACAAGGGGCTGATATCCAGAATTTACAAAGAAGTAAAGCAGATCTACAAGAAGAAAACAAACAAGTCCATTCAAAAATGGGTGAAGGATATGAACAGATACTTTACAAAAGAAGACATACAGGAGGCCAACAAACATATGAAAAAATGCTCATCATCACTGGTCATCAGAGAAATGCAAATCAAAACCACATTGAGATACCATCTCACACCAGTTAGAATGGCGATCATTAAAAAATCGGGAAACAACAGATGCTGGAGAGGATGTGGAGAAATAGGAACACTTTTACACTGTTGGTGGGAATGTAAATTAATTCAACCATTGTGGAACACAGTGTGGCGATTCCTCAAGGACCTAAAAATAGAAATCCCATTTGACCCAGCAATCCCATTACTGGGTATATATCCAAAGGATTATAAATCATTCTACTACAAGGACACGTGCACACGAATGTTCATTGCAGCACTGTTTACAATAGCAAAGACCTGGAACCAACCCAAATGCCCAGCGATGATAGACTGGATAGGGAAAATGTGGTACATATACACCATGGAATATTACGCAGCCATCAAAAACGATGAGTTCACATCCTTTGTAGGGACATGGATGAACCTGGAAACCATCATTCTCAGCAAACTGACACAAGAGCAGAAAATCAAACACCGTATGTTCTCACTCATAGGCGGGTGTTGAACAATGAGAACACATGGACACAGGGAGGGGAGCACTACACACTGGGGTCCATTGGGGGGAAATGGGGGAGGGGCGGGGGGGTGAGGAGGTGGGAAGAGATAGCATGGGGAGAAATGACAGATACAGGTGAGGGGAGCAAACCCCACTGCCATGTGTGTACCTATGCAACAATCTTGCATGTTCTTCACATGTACCCCAAAACCTAAAATGCAATAAAAAAAAATAAATAAAAAGAAAAAAGAAAAAAGAAAAAAAAAAAGGAATAGTCAGGAGACAAGAGCAACTGACACAAAGGAGACAAGGGATGGATGGTGGAAAGTGAAACCAGGAGTCAGCGGGGCTGGACCCTGCAGAGCCATATGGACCTTGGATAAACTCATAGTGTGCACTCCTGCTAATATACCCACAGCTCAGCATGGTTGCCTCCACCCTAGGCTTTCGTCATCTTTCAACACAAACACCCTCCAACTAGAAAGTTCTGCTTCTCATATTTCAAATTCCCAAGAGCGGAAGTCTAGTTGCTGATTCTAGCCAGTGGCCAGTCTTCACCAAATCAGGCTCAGGTCCTCCAAGCAGGGGTTTGGCATAGACTGGCCATCCCATCCTTGTTCTGAGCTCTGGCTGATCAGGCAGTGACAAACATCCTATGAGAAGAAACTGTGAATGGGGCCTCAACTACTGATGGGATCCAAGCAGTCAATTCAGGGACAGAATGAGAGGATCTCCCATTTATCTCTCTCAATGGGAGAAAGTATCTCCCTCTCTTCCCCATTCTGCTGTAATCCCCTGATATCACTTGTTGGAAGGGACACTGGAAAGGGCCAGAAAGTCCTTTGTACATTGTTTGTAGACAGTTTGATCCTATTGAAGGATGATAATAGGCAGGGGTGGTGGGTGGAATCTGCATTTGTCAATTTGCTTGAAATTACAACAAGAATGGAAACCCTTCAGATGGATGTGGAAGATTCAGAATCCTGATTTGCTGAATCTCTCCCTCTCCCCTCCCCCCAAAAAAACTCAAAAACAAAAAGCAAAATCTTTCCTGCTTCTGATTACCTTGTCTCTAAAAACCTTCGTCTCTGAGTTTCCCTGTGTGACACAATGATTTTTTAAGCATCCAGGAAAAGGTTTTGTGAACCCTGGTATTGAGTTCTGATCCTAATTTTCTCAGCTGGGAAATGGCAGGGCGTCCTGCCACTTATACTATGCCATCTGACCCTCAGAAACCTTTGCAGGGCAAAAACAAGAGACATCCTCCCAGCACAGGAGAACGGGATCATGAAGGTCATGCAGCAGGCTAAGTCATTCCTGCCACTCCTGGGCCTGGGCCCCGGTAGGGCATCCTTATCTGGGACCCTGCAGAGACCACAGAGAGAAAGTCTGAGTAGGTCAGCAGCAGGAAAATTGCCACTATCTGTCCTCTTGCCTCCCTGGACCCCCTCATGGCCACGCTGTCCTTGATCTCCCTCCAGCAGTCCATGCCCTTAGGTCCAGTCCCAGAAAATCCGTCACTTGCTGCTCTGGTCTTTACCAAATCTTAATTTCCAAGTTTCTGAAAATTTCATTTTCTCTATGATGGAATTCATGTCTCCTTTTGTGAAGGGAGCTGGACTCAAATGTCAGAAACTGTACTCCCCTTTTTTTATATACAACAGCCAGGGTCTGTTTCTGCTTTCGTCCTTTGGCAAGAATGGAGCCGGGATGAATAATAGTGGGAATGAAGGGGGACAGGCAGCAGCCTGGCTGTGTCCCACTGTCAGATTTAAATACTAGCTGTGCTACCCAACTCTTCCCACCCTCCTGGGCCTGGACCTACCCCACCGGGCTCTTCTTGTTTACATCTTAGAGTTAAGCCCAGCAATCAGAACTCTAGCTGCTGAGAAGTTCAAAGCCATGGAATAAGGAGCTGAAGCTGGCAGGTGCCCATAGGACAAGATGGGTCTTTGGATGCAGTCCCCTGCATTGGACAGGCCAACCCCGATCAAACAGAAAGATGTTTCCCCATCATGTCTCTGGCTTTCCTCTCTTGCAACCTTTCTGGCTGACCCCTCAGAACAAGAAAGGTCTTAATTTCTTCTGTGGTATCCAACCTGTACTAATGCACCCTCATGTAGCGTGCAACTGTGCTGGCTGTCTGCATTTTAAAAGCGTAATCACTTAGTACTGAAAGACCCACTTTATCTCTTATTAAAGGAACTGTGAGATAAGTCAGGGAGAAAGAGAGAAAACCCCTTCCTCTATAGTAAGGTACTGAGTGGTCCACATGGGGTCACAGGGAGGATGGAGGAGGGCTGGCAGGATAGGGTGGAGTTGTCCTAGAGTACAGGGAATCTTGTCCCTTGGGAGCAGGAGCAGTAAGAGGAAAGGGTGCCCAGCTCTTGGGGAGTAAGGGATCTGATTTCTTGTGTTTAACAGTCCTTTATAGTTTTGATAAGAATGAGGAGATGGTTATCAGGAATTGTGAAGGGCCAGATGTGGTGGCTCATGCCTGCAATCCCAGCACTTTGGGAGGCTGAGGTAGGAGAATCACTTGAGCTCAGGAGTTCGAGACCAGCCTGGGCAACAGAGTGAGATCTTGTCTCTATACAAATAAAAAATTAATTGGGCATGATGATGCATGCCTATAGTCCTGGCTACTCAGGATGCTGAGGTGAAAGGATTGCTTGAACCTGGGAGATTGAAGCTGCAGTGAGCTATGATGGCACCACTGCACTCCAGCACGGGTGACAGAGCAAGACCTTGTCTTTGAGAAAAAAAAAAATGAAGGGTATGAGGTTTTACCCTCCTTGTGAGCCAACCAGTTAACCTGCCACAATTCCATCTATGATGGCACCACTGCACTCCATCCAGCCTGGGTGACAGAGCAAGACCTTGTCTTTGAGAGAAAAAAAAAAAAGAATTGAAGGGTATTAGGTTTTACCCTCCTTGCAAGTCAACCAGTTAACCTGCCACAGTTCCATGGGTGCTAGCAGAAGACTTGAGATATTTTAGTGTGGGATAAAGCATTCTCTAATTAATAGCAATAGCCAGGATGTCACCATTTGCACCAGGTTCCCAAGCCCCATTTTCCACAGGAATAAAAAGGGCTACGTGACACCCCCATAGTCAGTGGATTGAGTCACAGAAGAAAACCCTGACAGCTGGGAAACTCGAATCAAATTCTATCGGGCAATTATTAGCCCGTTGTAATCCATTCTAAGCCTGTCTGACCTTTGTCCTTGAGGGAGGCATAATCATTAGACCAGACAGTAAATCAACCTCCCCCTTTGCTCTGCAAAGAAAAACTATATCTTCCAAAGATGTTTCCCGTACCAAGATCATTCAAAAGATAATTCAGAACCAAAGTAGTCAGTACCTGTGCTTACGAGATTTACAGAAAATCAAGAGATCTAATGAAAACCATCTCCCAAAAATGGTTACACAGTACACAGCTTCAGGGAACACTTCTACTGCCATTAATGTCAATAAATAATATTGGGGAACTGACAATATGAGAAAACAGAAGCTAAAATATCATCTGGGTATATGAATATAAAACGAAACATAGGCTTATAGGTGCTGTGCTTCCCATTGGTGTCCATAACCAGATAATACAGTAACAATTATGCACAGCAGGAAGGATAGGTCAGATAAACCTTTCAAGGGTTGCACTTGATCATAGAACCTCTACACTACATCACTTGATATGGCCCTACAGGCCACTGAGGCTGTATTCACTTTTTTCCAATCTTTTTTCTTCATTCTTCAGATTACATCATTTCTGTTATCTTCAAGTTCAACAACTGTTTCTTTTCTCATTCCAATGACTGCTAAGCCCATCCAGTGAATTTTCCAAATCGGATCTACTTCTTTAGTTTTAGCATTTCTATTTGGTTCTTTTCTTTCTTTCTTTTTCATTTCTATGCTGAGATTCCTCATCTGCTCATTAGAATGATATTTGACTTCAAGTTCTTACACATTTTGTATTTACTATGTTTAAATCCTTTTGTGACATCTAGGGTTATTTCTCTATGGACTGGTTTTTCTCTTGGCTGTGGGTTATATTTTCCTGTTTCTTATATGTTTGATAGTTTTTTATTCTGTACCGGGCATTGACAGTGATATGTTGCAGAATCTCAGATTCTTCTTTCTCGGAAGAGCATTGATTTTCATTCCAGCAGGGACTTCAATTGACTGGACTCAAACTGCAAATCCTGTGTCTCCTGCAGGGGGCAGCACCCGAAATCTCTGCTCAGTTCTTTCCGCCGTTCAGTTTCACTTTTTTCCGGGGTCCCTTGGTGCCAAATTCAGGGGTCCTCCAAGAATTTGGTCAAAGTTTATATGTAGATTTTGGGTCTCCTTCTTCTCTGGACGCCTCCTTTGAGATTTCCACCGTGACTCTGCAGTTGTTCTGGCTACCGTGAACTCTGTCTCCTGATGCTGCAAGCAGGGCTCCTCAGCTTCTGCAGGAACTCCAGCTCTGTGTCAGGTGGAGCGCCTGGGAGTGGCCTAGGGACTAAGCCACAAATGTGAATCTCTCCCGGCACAGTTCCCTACGTTCAAGAGTCAACTCCCCTCTAACCATGCCTGTCTTTGGTCACTCTCCAGCTCCTTCAAATTGCTGTTCTTTATATTTTAACTCGTGCGTCAAGTTAGTCTGCTACAAGCTGTTTTACCGCAACAGGGAAGTGGAACCATTCCCTACAGTGCTTTCCAATCCATTTCTTTCTACACTGTACTGTTAGTACTGTTAAAATGCTATACGTTATTCCATCATATTGCCATTATATTCAACAAAACTTATGTAACGTTTAACTACTGGTAGACACTTAAGATGTTTCCAGCTTTTGATATAATACCATTTGTGATCTCTGGAGTTAGAGTTTCCACTGCAGGAATGGCACAAGATAATTCCTCTTATTTGGTAGGAAACATATATATTAGTACCTCTTTTTGTTTCTACTTAACTAAACTTTTAACATATCTATTTCATATGTTTACAAGATAATGTATTATTACGCTACAAGTAAGTAATTTATTTAAAATATATAGGTAGATTAGGGTATACCCTTAATTTTGCTTAGTTGTTTTTACTAACAAGGATATATGACTTTAAAGTCTGGAGGATACTATTATGAATAATGCTTTAATGAATACATAGATATGTATTTGGCATAATACTGATTATTTACTTAAGAAAATTACTCAAAAATAGAATTGCTAGACCAAAGGTTGTGCACTATTTTTTAAGTTTCTGATTCATAGCATCAATATTTTAAATAATTCTCCACAAGGGCTGTACCAACGCACCCTCAAAGCTGCAGAAAATGAGCATACACTCTCACATCCATAATCTGCCAACACTGACTACAGTTAGTGGAGTTTTTAATCCCATATTTAAAAGTTTTATAGATGAACAACAATATTTTGGTTTAATGAGAACACCATCCTTTACTCATGGAGTTGAACATTTTTCATATACTTATTATATTAAATTTCCTTTTAAATTGTCTATTTCCTTTGCTTTTTTCTATTAAAATAATTCATCTTTTATTTTAAAATTAATTTAAGAACTCTTTTATAGTAAATATATTCATCTTTGGTTTGCTATATTACAAAAATGTTTTTCAGCTTATTATTTGCCTCTATTTGTTAATGATATTTTCACATACATAATGCATTAATGTCAAATTTATCAGTCATTTTCTTCATGGTTGATGTCTTTTGAAGTATACTTACAGAGTCATTCCACACCCTAAGATTATATAGCCATAACAATTTTTCTTTTAGGATATTTACATTGAAATCTTTAACTCATGTAGAATTTGTCATGATAAATTATTCAAGATGAAAATCTCATCATCTACTAGAATTTTATATATATGTGTTTGGAGGTATTTCTGGGTGTTCATTGAAATTCACTGATCTGTTCAACTACTATGTTCTTGTTACAATCCTCTAGCTTTTATAATAATATGTTCTAACATGGGACATTACATTTCAAGAACAATGACAAACCAGAAAGCACTCAAAAGTGGAGCTAGAAAACCACTTCATGTAATAAATATTTTAAAAACTAAGAACGGTTAACTTTGAGAAGATTCAATTCCTGTCGAAAGGAGGAATTCAATAAGTAACCTAAAGGGATACATCACAGCAATTTTTCAAATAGTTAAAGATCTGTTATACAGATTGGAATAGATCTGAGTGACTCTAGAGGAAACAACAAGGGAAAATGGGTGGAAATTACTAGAGGAAAATTTTGGCTAAACAAAGAGCTTTCCTAACAACCAAAGTTGTTTAGCAAGAAAACAAGCTGTCTTGAAGAAGGGTGGGGTAGGAGCAGGCTTCTCTTTGCTGGAAAAGTTAAAAAATAGGTAACTAATTTTTCAAGATTCAATGAAGAGGATATATGCAACAAACAAGGGACTAGGCTGCTTGAGGGACATTCAAACTCTAAAATCCTGGCATCTCTGATGTTGCTATTCTAAAAAAATCAATGTCATAAATTCATTAACATCAAGCCCTAACCAGTGAAGAGTCAGTATTGAGAGGTCCCTATGGCAATACAGCAAAGCCGTTGGTTTCTGAAACCTTAGAAGCTGTGGTTCACTTTTTCTTTGTCTATGAGGTAATGGGTGCAGCGCTGCAGCTGGAATGCAGGATACAAAGAAATAGAAATTTAATGGGTGCCCACAAAGCCTTCATTTTTGCTCAGTCTTTTAGATGTGATTCAGGTTGCCCTGTGGCACAAGGATGTATTTTCCCTAACAAACAAGAAAAAAAAGTGGTCCAGAATCCTGGGTCTCATTTTCATCCTGGTTCTGCAGACACCAAAGCACTGAGCAAAGATATGCTCTGTCCCCTACTCACCTCCACAGGGTATGGAGAAGAGAGTTTTCCTTTAATGCCTCAGCAAAATATTTCAAGGTCCTGAGAGCTATCCTGTTTAAATGCAATGATTTTATCTATTATTTATCTCACGGCTTTTGGAGAGAAGGTATTTCAGTATTGCTAAGAAGAGAAGAAGAGCTTTGAAGCAGTACTCTTTGGGCTTATTTCCCTTGGGAGTAAGCAGTGGCCAAGAACAGGACAGCAGAGGTATTGTCCTCTAGGGTGGAGGAACATTGTTTCTGAGGAGATTGGCTCAGTGAGTGTCCAGTTCCCTCAGCATTCTGGTTATTGTCCTCTGAAGACCCACAGCTCTCATTTCATTAAAGGCATGGGTAGATGGAGAAAGCATCATCGTAACTTAAAATCTCCAGAGTCCATCAGATGTCTAGCTTTGCAGGACCCAAATAAATACTTTGCGAACATAAAACATGAGGCGGAGAGTGGACAGTACAAGATGTTAAAACCTATTAAAATTGATACAATTAAGCATTAAAATATAAATGGAGAAGTGCATGGGCCTTATAAACATAATGGTGAATGAAAAAAGGCAGACACAAAAGAGCTCTGTATGCATCCATTTATATAAAATTTTAAGGCAAGCAAACTAATTTACGGTGTTTAAAGTCATGATAACAGTTATCTTTCCTGGAGGGCCAGTGGTAGTACCTGGAAGGGGCACCAGGGGCCTCAGGATGCTGGTAATGTTCTGTTCTTAATCTGAGCACTGGTTGCTTGGGTGTACTCAGTTTGTGAAAAATTCATTGAATTGTACAATATGCACTCTTTTGTACATGTTGTTTTTTTTTTTTTTTAAAGTCACAACAAGAGGAAAGTGGTAAGCTGGCACTTCTTGGCACCCTTCCAAGGGCTCCCACATGTTTATGCCATTTAATTCTCCTAACATGTAAAGTAAATCATGTTTTCTTCATTTTATTTTTTCAGTAGGGATTATGGTAACACTGAGGGATTACAAAATGGGGTAGTATCACATGACTAGCAAGTCTGAGCAAATATGGGTATTCCAGACTTAAATCCTAAGCTCAAGTTCTCACCAAATATTCACAATAAATGGAGCAAAGTTATCACCCCCGAACCAGGGAGGAGAGGAGAGCCAGCATTTAGACCCTCTCTAGGATTTTAACCACAATCCGTGATTCCAAGGACACCTTCCAAGTCAGGGAAGAATCTGTGTTCCTAGAGTCGTAGTGGGTTCTGAGCTACGTAGGGGCCCCTTGTAGGCTCTGCAGCATTCAAAATTCATTTCTTGGGTCCTCTGTCATCAGCCCATAGGAGCCGCAGCTGAGTCACAGTGCTTTGCAGACTCCTCCCAAGACCAAAGTAAGGGAAGGGAGATGGAGAGAAAATGCACGTGACCTGTTCCCTCTCAGATACTTAATCAGATCTGTTAGGCAGAAGCATGGGCCTCAGACAAAACTAAATTATGGCTTCTTCATTTCCCAGGGGAAAGTTCTTTGCCCCAGGCTTTAGGAAACTGTTACAGCAGCTACTGATGCTGGTATATTCAGAAGACATTACTTTCCCGGCCAGGGACCACCTCCCTGTGCTCTTATAGCTCCCAAACCCTGAAGGTGCCAGCAGGGCTACCTTCCCTCAGCCTGACGGGGACATCATTTCTGCACAGAAAAGCAAGAATAGCCTTTACCGCTCTTGTCACCTAGGCCCTGGTGTAGCACTGTTTGTGTCCTTCCTGGGAATACTGCATTGCAGAGACTATGTCCTGGGTTCACCATGCCCCTTTCACTGGCCTGGGAACACAGGAAGACTGCATTTCCAAGCTTCTTTGGAATTAAGCTAGAACCATATGACTAGTCATGACCATTGGTCTATGAGGGAAATTAGGTGTGCAACTTCTAAGCCAAATCGCTAAAGAGAGACTGAGTTCTCCACACACTTGATTCCCTTCCTATAAAGATGTGGATGACACGTGTCCCAGAGGCTGAGCAAGGTTCAAGTGACCAGCATGCTCAGGTCAGCTTACAGAGGGAAGCAGCCTTGGAAATGGGCAGTTGTTGACTTAGAGAAAAAAACTTATGTGCAAACCACTGAGATTTTCTTCCCCTGCATCAGTTAGTACAATCTAACGCAAACTTCTTTTAACTTTGCTTATACCCTCTCTAGGAACCAGCCAAAAACTTGGGAGACAGACACCCTCAAGTCCTTCCCCTCTTTCCTATTTTTTTTTCTTTTAATATGTTTCTCTCCTTCTCTACATAAATATCATCAGAGATAGTCCCTGGGAAGCAGTGTCATAAGCCCCACTGTTCAGGAAACTAATCAGATTTTAAGACTCAGCTGGAGCTGGTTGGTGGTGGTAGTGGTGTTGGCAGTAGCAGTGGTGGTGTGTGTATGTGAGAAAGAGTGTTTGTTATTTGGGAAATGTGGTGGTAATATTATAGCACTGACTCACAAACCACTCTCAAGAATCTGATGTTGCCAAGTAGGTCTGAGAATGAGCTATGTTGAAGGGAATCAGCTTTTCCTTGGTGGCTGACTGGCTGTATGGCTTTCTTTTGGGGACAGCCCTACCAGAGATAAAAACATGCTGGTTCTCCTTAACTTGCAGCCACGAAAAAGAAAAGAGCATCAGGATTCTTCACGAGCCTGATTTGAACATCCTCCAGTGGAAATTCTCTGAGTACCTCACTGACATTCTGGAAAAAGTGCATGGATCCTATTCTAGCTCTCTCCTGAGTTTCTAGGCAAAAACAACAACAACAACAACAACAACAACAACAACAGCAACAACAACAACAAATCAAATTTGGCAAATCTCTAGCTAGGCAGTCATACCAGCAGTGAGTGGATTTTCAAGTCAAGAGAGGAAGAATGCCTGGCTCAACAGGTAGGGTGGGGCCAGGATAGATGGGATGCAAGAAAGTAGAGGTTTCCCAGAGTTTGAACCCAACTCTATGTTAGCAAATTCAGAATTTCTGGAAGAAAATTCTGAAAGAGCAACAGACAATTGGGCCGTATTTTCTGTTCAGTGGTTTCTGAGGTCAAGGAGAAGGCAGCATCCATGAAACAAATAAACCAAAAATACTGATAAAATTTGCTTTGGAAGCAGAAACTATTCTCCATAATAACAACGCTTCACATTTTAAAATAGATATCTCCCTTTCCTTCAAAGATGGTTTGCACGCCTTTATTATATCTCATCCTTGCAGCTATGCTATCCGGCAGACATAGTAAAAATGAAGGGCAAAATAGGAGCTATGGTTTACCTGGTCTCCAATATTGCCAGGCACTGTGCATAGGACAAACAAGGTCATTTAATCCTCACATACATTTTATCAGAAATATTATCTCTCGTTGTAAATTAAGACATTAGGGCTCAGAAAGGATAACTCATCCACTGTCATCTAAGTCATCATGGCAATACTCAGATTCTAACTGACATGGTTTTAATGTATTCCCCAAAATGTATGCATTCAAAACTTATTCCTGGTGCAATGGGGTTTAAGTTGGGGTCTAATGAGAGGCAATTTGGCCATGATGGCTCTACCCACATCAATGAATTAAAGCCATTATTGTGGGAGTGTGTTCATTATCACAGGAATAGGTTCCTTGTAAAAGGATGAGTTCCTCCCCATCATCAGATGCCAGACCATTGATCTTGGATTTCCCAGCTTCTAGAAATGTAAACCAATAAATGTTTGTTCATTGTAAATTACCCCATCTGTGGCATTCGGTTATAGCATCACAAAATGGGCTAAGACATCATCCCAAATGTATGTGACATCAAAGCCCATTATTTTTATGGATGTTTTTATTGTGTTTGTTGACCAATGTCATAGAACAAATCAATGATGGAATCAGGCCTAGGAGCGGGTTCTGCTACGAGCCTTGATACCTAATTCTGAGCTCTATTTGGTGAGCCATCGTGCATAAAAGCATCTAATTGTAAATAAAACATGCTTATTCACTGACACCCAAATGAAATTCACAGGGCCCAATAGCGAAGGGCAAGCACCTACCTGCCACCCACTGTTTCCCTACCCTGAACCTACTCTCTTCCAGTGCCCAAGCAAGCTCCAAAGTACAAAGCAAAGGGGTTTTAAGAGCAGGTATATCAAACTATGTGCCAGAACCCAGTTTTTAAGATTATACCAATGACACCCTCCTATTTTACTAGTCAAGTTCAGAAATGTTAGAACTAGAGAGTCAAGTTGCTATTTTAAGTTAAGGATTTGTTCCCTATTTCCCAAGTTCATTTGGGATGGCTTATGAAATGAGATAGTGTATGAAATAGGATAATGGTGGTGGAGGGGAAGCACATTCAAAAGGATCAGACAAATAGAGATTATCGAGCACTTGAAATGAGTTAATTATCACTGCTGAGGCTAAAATTTAGCGCATTTCCTAGCAGGTTATGCACAAAAAGGAAACACAGTTCTCATTATCTAATGATAATGATTTTAAAATAATTAATTAGCTTTTAAAATCATGTTATGAGTGTCTCGTGTGTGTGTGTGTGTGTGTGTGTGTGTGTGTGTGTGTCTGACTGATTACAAGGAGAAATGTACCTTGAGCTTATTTATCTGTAAGAAACAATAGAGACTATAGGTATTATTCTTTCTTCCCTTTCTCCTTCACTCTTTTCTTTCCTTCCTTTCTTCCTCCTCCTTCTCCTCCTTCTTTGGTTTAAGAAATATATAAAAGTACAAAGAATAATAACTACTATGCACTCAACACCCCAAACTAATTTGTGCCTTATTTTGTAACATAAAATAAATGGAATCACTCTAGACAAAATGGAAGCATCTTATCATTTTCAAGTTCATTTTCTATCCTCTCTTCCAAGGTACTATTACTATCATTAATTCGGTGTGCATTTTTTAAAACCGTGTTTTTATATTATATAAAATACAATACAAATATACATGTAATAGTATTAAGTTGTGTTATTTGTATAAATGGGATAGTATTAAGCATAGCATTCTGTAACTTACATTTCTCACTCAATATTATGCTTCTGTTCACGCTGATACACACAGATCGAGTTAATTCATTTTACTTGCTGAATAATATTCAATTATATGACTATATCGCAATTTATTTCATTATTTACTGGACATGCTGTTTCTCATTTTTCAGCATTACAATCAAATTTACTATGGATATTCTTGCATCTGGCAGTTTGAATACGTTAGGGAATATTCCTTAGTATTAATATCTGGACATGGAATCATATGTCTATTTTAAATTTTTTTAAATTGCAGACAACAGAATCTACTATAGCTTGTTTAAGAAAAAAAAAAGGCTTCATTAAATGATCTTGGATGGATGGTGATATGGTTTGGCTGTGTCCCCACCCAATTCTCATCTTCAATTATAGTTCCCATAATTCCCTGTGATGGGGAGGGACCCCGTGGAAGGTGGAAGGTACTTAAATCATGGGGGCAGTCTCCTCCATGCTATTCTCATGATAGTAAGTTCTTACGAAATCGGAGGACTTTATAAGGGGCTTTCTCTGTCACTCAGCTCTCGTTTTTTCTCCTTCCTGCTGCGCTGTGAGGAAAAACATGTTTGCTTCCCCTTCTGCCATAACTGTATGTTTCCTGAGGCCTCCTCAGCCATGTTGAACTGTGAGTCAATTAAATCTCTTCCCTTTATAAATTAGTCTCAGGTATTTCCTTATAGCATTGAAAGAACAGACTAATAAAGACGGTCTACAAAAATTCTGGAAAGGCCAGAGAAGTAGACTGGAACAACATTGCCAGGGATGTTCTTGATTAGAAAAATACTTCAATACATGACAGGATCGTTCTCATGGAAATACCAAACTTGCTGCTTAGAAACCAAGACTCTGGCCTGGACACCAGAAACTTGAGTTCTGCTATCACAGGAGAACTGGATAATTTTCTTCCCTACCATTTGGCAATGCCTCCTTCATCAAATATCAAAGACCCACATACGCTTGGATCTGTGTTTGGACCCTCTGTTAGGCTCTAGTAGTTTATTCCTACAGCTATAATAGATTGATTTAATTATCATGGCTTTATAATATGCCTTTACATTCAGGAAGGCAAATCTCTTCTTTTTCAGAATTATTTTGACAGTTTTGTGCATTTATTTTATATGAATTTTATAATCAGTTTGTCAAGTCTGAAGATTGTGTAGCAATTTTTAGTATATTTATGCTGAATTTATAACCTAATTTTGGGAGAATTAATGTATTTATAATAAGATCTTTCCATCCACAAACATGGTCTATCCCTCTAGTTATTCAGTTCTTATTACATTATTTAAATTCTTATATATTTACTCTAATTATTCACAGGTAATATTTAGGGATTTTTGGCTATTGTTAACATGTCTCTTTTAAGTTTTCCAATATGGTTAATACTGATGTTTAGAATGTTGTAAGTCTAGATATGTTGATCTTCTACCTCACAGAACTGAATTTTAAAAATATTAATAGCTTTTCCACAAGTCACTGTTCTTTAATTGAAAATCAAGTATTATATAAGTAATAATTACATCTTTAACTTTATTTTCTTATATTATCTTTGTGTTCAATTGCATTTGTTAGAACTTTAAGCATAATGTTGATAGGTGGCATGATTGATAGTGGGCATTCTTGTCTTCTTTCTTCCTTTAAGAGAATGTTTTCAATCTTTTATAATTTATAATATTTGCTGTAAGTAATAGATGGCCATTATTAGGTTGGGGGTTTATTTTTAATTTGCTAAAAGATTTTTTAAAATTATGAATGAGTGCTGAGTTTTATCCAATCATTTTTCTCCACCTATTGAGATAATAAATTCTTTTCTCATAACGTTTCGAAATAGGCTAACCATCATAGCCAAGATGGAGCAATAGAATGTTAGATTATTAGCACTGGAAGAATCCTGAAGTATCATCCAGCGTTCTTAATGAGACACTATTGGCATTTGGAGCTAGGAAGAGTATTGTTTATCCCACATTGTATAGCAGGGCTAGCAAGCCTGGCTGCCACTCCCTAAAAACCAGATGTACCCTTTAAGTCATCTGGAAATCAAGAAGCCCCCACATATTTACAAAGCTCCCCAGGAGATGCCACCATGTCACTTTGACATCCCAAGGATCCAGAGACAGTCTAGAAACCTGCAGGGGCTTGTCTTAAACCTGAGAATTACTAACATTTTCCTTTAGACTCTCACTAAATAGTTTTTGTGATGCTACCCTGCTGTGAAATCTTCACTCCCACACCTCTCATCTTTGCTGAAGGGTCAAGTTATTCTGATTCGTTCTCATTTTCTTTTGTTCACGCCCTAGGCAATCTTGCTGGGGATCTCTATTTTCCCTCATCATAAACAATCTGTCTCTTCTCACCACTCCTGCTTGCTGTTCTCTGGAGAATGGTGCCTGACATGAGACCAGACAGCCCACCAGGAGTCTTCTTGGATCTCATGGATCTCAGTAAGAGAAGGGGGTGTGCAAACCAGGCTGGCTGTGGAAGTAGACCCAGTCATCCTTTCAGCAATGAGGACTAGCTAGAGACAGCCTGAGTCCAACGTGGACTTCTTTGGGTTCCTAAAGGAGGAATATTTGTATCACAGAAGCAAGAAATTGGAAGACAGATTTGAAATCATTATTCCAACACTTCCTCAATATAAAATCTGGCACAACAAATTCCTAAATTTCAACTGTCTAATAGTTCAATAGTCATGAAATAAACAAGAATTGTCAATGAAGAAGAGATTTAAAAAACAGAGTTCATAAACACCTTAAAACTTTACCTTGATGGACAGCATGGCACAAAAGATACCCTTCTCCTGCCACTTACCAGCCGGTACAAGTGACCTAGCTTCCCTGAGCCTCATTATACTCCTTTCTAAAAGGAAGATAAGGGAAACCACATGGTGAGGACAAAAACAAAATGCATTCAGCAGGTGCTCAATAAATGGTAACTAGTGTTACTTTTCCTAGGAATTCAAGATCATGGAGACAGCTCCTTTGTCTGCCATTTCTAGCCAGAGCTTTAGTACAGATCAATTCCAGCAAGGATTACATTCCAGAATAAATAAAATTAGAGCTTCAGTTAACAGAAGTCTTGGCTGGTCAGTGAAGCAAAAGGGGAAAGCTATCATCAGTGTCTTTATGGAAGACCTCACAGGAGAGACTGCAGGAAATGCTCTGCCCCAAATAAGTACTCTCAACCCAGAAAAATGTTCATTTGCTTTGACCTCACGGCTTCATTTCTAGAGATTCATCCTTGAAAGTAACAATGGGGTATGCAAAACATATAGCTATAATGATGTTCTTCACAGCTCTGTTTGTAATATTTAAACACTGGCAACCACCTAAATGACAGCAATGGGCTCTTGGCTGAGGTGGCTGCACAGCACGGAAGTTCAGAGGCTCCAGAGCCAGAAACAGCAGGGTCAGGTTCAAATTCCAGCTTCTCTACTCACTGCCTATGTGACCTTGAGCAAAACATTGCCTTAAACCTGTTTTCTTACCTATAGAAAGTGGGTGATAATAATAGTATTTACCTCATAGAAATGTGGTGAGGAATAAATTAGATGATGTGTGGAAAATGTAGCCCACAGGAAGTGTTTTATAAGTGTTTGCTATTATTAAATAAATTATGCTATAATCATGATGTAATTCATTGCAAACATAAAAAGGATGCTGTAGAAAACTAATGATGCTGGGAAGTGTTTATGGATATTGTTAAGAGCAAGAAGTAGGTTATATTACTGTAGGACATCCATTTTTACTAAAGATATATTTTTCAGAGGGGAAAAAAGTGAAATAATTTTTACATCAAAATGCTAACCATAGTTATTTCTGACTAATGGAGGTATAGGGAATTTTCGTTTTCTTATTTGGGCTTTTCTATATTGGCCAATTTTTCCGTAAAAGCAGGGAGGTAGAAAGAGGGTGACATCAATATCGTGACTTTCCTTGCTGTCTAGGTTAATTAAAATTGTTCATGATAAATATGCAACAATAATTTTTATCTATAAAGATGCTGTAGAAAATGGAGATGGAGAAATGGGTCCTACAAAACTCCCAGCGAAGTGCCCCTGCCTCATTCTCTACCACTTACAGCATGAATGTAGGCAAAGAAATGAGAATACAAGGGACTGGGGGCCAGGGAGGAAGTGGCTCTCAGTGGTCCCTTTGTTTACATACCCCATTCCACCTTCCTTCCCCTGGACCTTGTCTTTCTCTTTGGCTGCTGCTACTTTTTATCCAGGGTCCACCATTTCCCCACTGTGTAAAGTTGTGATGTGTGCCTCTCGACTATTGGACCTCCCAGGGCAGAGCAAAAAGACTAGAATTCACCCTGGAGGCAACTTGGCCCCAGTTTCCCATGAAGGAAAGTCCAAGGCAGGACTGGCAATTTGCTAGCGAGGCCCCTTCCAAGTCAGGCCAGAGCAGGGTTAGAGAGGAGAAAAGAAAAAGGGCAAGCAGAGGAATGGAGGCATGTCCTTTCCATTGGGCAAAGGAAAAATAATATGGGTTTGGGGACCCCTGAGATGAAGTCAAGTAGCCTTCTCTCCTCTCCCCAAATCCACCCTCTCATCCCCTAAGGAAATAACACTTTCCAAGAGCATAAAGAGGCAGGGGCCACCCGCACATAAATGGCACGCAGAAGTAGTTTTCAGGGTTTGGTTGTTGTAGTCCAGAGGCCACGGGTGGACGAAGAGTTCTCCTCATTTCCATGGACCCCACCACTGTTACTTAGCATTTACATTGCATAGCTCCAACCACAGAGAGCCTTCCAATCACATTTAAAAGCTGTTCGTGGAGCCAGCTATCTGCAATTGCTCCCCAGCCTACTCCTGGGTATTTGCATACTCCAAGATGGCTTTGTGAAGATTTTCTAGATGATTAACCCCTGACTCAGTGATGTTCCTAAAGAACCGTGATTTGGGGTAATACTAAGAGGATAATAGGAAGCCTCTCTCCCCTATTTATAAAATATAAAAATGATAGTGATAGTTGCTGACTTGCTAAAACCACAAGACTACAGGTAATGAATGAGTGAGATTATCCGAGAAAGACTTGAAAGCCTCCTAAAAAGAGGTATTTGAAAGCAGAGAGGTTTTAGGCCCAGTTCCTTCTTGTTGCCAGGCGGTGCTCTTGTACCACCTTGGGAATAAACGTGGTTTCCAGGTTGAGCCTGCTGACGGGTCCTAGGGGACTCCAGCTGGCATGACTGCATTGTAGCCACAACCTTGACTTTTTCAGCTTTGAATACTTCGAAAGGACAAAATGTCCCTTCCTGTTGCATCTCTACTCAAGACTGTTGACTCCTACCTGCTCGACTCTTGTCATTTCTTGGTTTCAAGGAAGAGTCAAAAGGGATGCTGTTTGTGAATAAAAGTGGGAAAGAGAAAAGATACTCAGCAGAGTTACACGGAGGCCAGAGGCATCCCCTCCCTGGTGTGAGGAGCCTGTCACTCTTCTTTCCCTGGCCCCACCTGCTTTCCAGCATTGGCTGGAATGTGAAGCAGACACTAAGCATCCCACTTATAAAAGACTCTGTCCTCTCAGTGGGAGAGGCGTCTTTTGTTCCCAAAAGTTTAGAGTGTAAAGCATTTTGGACTCATTCAGGACTCTGAATGGCCCTACCTGGTGCAACTCAGGAGTGAGTCATTGGCTGTGTTTGACTAATTGAGTTAGGACCTGTCAGTCATCAGTTTCACTAGAAATACACTATGAGCTAGAAGAAGCTTCCCAGGAAAATAATGAGCTATGCAAAGTGGACGTAGGGCATTGAGACAGAAGAGATGAAGAAAGGTGCAGGCAGAGTGGCAGGTGCATATGCGGCCTCCAGGGAGACAGACACACCCACCCACTGCCACAAGGCACTCTCTCACTGTCTCATGCTCTCACACTCTCACTCTCTCTCTCTCTCCTGCCATGCACCAGATTTTTCAGAAATCAGACCAAAGCTATTTTAAACATTGTGATGAAGGTAAGAGAATGAGCATGGGCAATGCATCTGGGAGTGGGTGCAGGACAGGTGGATGGGTGGAGACCTGTGCTGGGCAAGTTTGATTCAAGGTGCTAGGAAATAACGATGGTAGAGCAAGCTCCCATCCCTCAGGGCTCCCATAACAGATTCCCTGTTACCAGAGAGGAACTTCCCATCATCCTCCCCTCCTCTTGTCAATGGCTGGCACTGTGCGTGCTGGAAGGCAGGCTGACAAGGTTAAGGGGAAAGAAGATCTGATATGCTATCATGCTTCCCAGGTCCATGACAAGCAGCTTGTGTGGAGTGGGCCCACGGCTTCCCTCTGCTTCCCTTTCCAAATAACCCCCCAGTGTGCCTCAGACAGTCCTGCCAATCAGAGACAGAGATAAGAAGCTGACTCCGAGTCCTTTTCCCAGAGCCTAAGCCTCAAAGGTAATTATTTATGGGAGCTGTTGGGTGTCTGTCAACCTCCAGTCTAGGGCTTACAGTAGAGCCACATGGAAACTGCCACCACAGCATAGAATGTACTCTGCAGAGCCTGATGGGTTTTGGGTAGCTCTTACACATACCCTCTGCACCATGTCAGTCATGTCATTCCCATTGCTGACAAGGCATGGCCATTAAAATGGCCACATCCATCGCTGAAACTGCTGGGTGTGAGTCAGTGGATGGGGGGCTCTCTTGAACTCCTCAAGCTAAAGGGTCTACATTGCCACTCCCACCCCAGATCATCCGGACCAGTGCTACTCAATGTGTGTATCAGAGCCCATATGCAAATTGCTTGTTAGTGGTCCACAGTGAGGTAAGTGCTGAAATCGAGAGTAAGCATTTTGAAACTTTTATGCTAATCTGACAGAGTAATCTAATGTGTTTATCCTGATACTAAAAAATGGTATTTGCATGTTTATATTCTTTGTTTTATATACCCACAAATATATTCTAAAGAATACCTTTTTAATAGAAATACATATTTTTAATAAAATATTGTATTCTATAATAGTATTCTGTAACACAACAACAGATATTTTATTTTAAAAGTTATTCAACAACAAACTGTAAAAGAAAAACTCTGCTCCATCATTACAGAGAGTTTGAGAAGCACAGATCTAGCTGTAATCCACTGCTCCAAGAAATGGCATCAAAGACACCAGGCTGTGGACTAGTTGTTTCTTTCATGGGCATTCTGAGAAACAGCAAGAGTAAGAGGCAGGAAGAGAGAGAGACAGCCAGAGAGAGAGAGTGCAAGAGAGAGAGAGAGAGAAAGAGGAAAAGGAGAAAGAGCAAGGCAGGCTGATGGACAGAGAAAAAGTACATCCTTCTGGTATAGCCTCTTTCACCTGAAACTGGAAATTCCACATTCCAATACAGTAACACCAAATCTAGTCCTTTCTGACACCCTTTCCTAAGATTATGGTTATGGAGCAAGTCAAAATGAAGGCAGAACATTGACAACACATCCTCTCTGGTGGCTGCCCACCTAGAACAACCCAGAGCAGAGCACAGCCATGCCCAGTACTGAAAACACATCCTCATGGACAGCCGCTCTCCTGGCACAGCCTGGCTGCCCAGCACCCTCTCTCCTTCAGGCTTCTAGTCAAGATGTTCTTGCTTCTTTAAGAACATACAAAGACCTCTGCCATAACCCAGACCTCTGCCATCATTCCCACTGAGCAAGACCTCCTGTGGAAATTTTTCAGCTCAGGCAGGATACCCAGTGATTAAGAACAAGGGCATCACAGTCAAACATACTTGAGCGTGAGTTCTGGCTCCTCAGTTTGGGCATACCACTGACTTCGTTAAAGCTTCAGTGTCTGCATCTACAAAATGGAGACAGCAATACCTAATATTTACTGAGTGTCATACTATATACTTGATATTGGCTATCTATCTGGAAAATCGCAAATAAATAATTGTATGAGACAGACACATCTATCCTCATGTTTCAGGTGAGGAAACTGAGGCTTTGAGAGGTTAATAACTTGGCAAGTTTACACGGTGAGTAAAAATCGGGACTCAGTATTGTGCACTCTGCTTCCCAGGGCTGTTTAATTCACATAGGATACCACCATGATATCTAAGTCACAGGATAGCTGTGAAGATAAAATAATGCACTTGTCGCTATGCTTTGCTAGATATTCATTACTATTGCTTTTGACATTCTTTTCCTAAGGCTATCTTGGAGACTTTCAATGTCCCTCAGCTTCAAGGCTACAACCTAGGGCAGCAAAAGCTTGGCAGGCTCCAGAAGGAACTGAGCCAGGGTTTCCTTGGCAGGTGGCCCAGGCTGCACATCCTTCCATAGTCCAGGGTCTCCTATAAATATGCCAACAGCAAATCACAGGCTCAGAAGCAAATCTCAACAGTTACTCAATTTCAGGCTCTAAAGTACTTTTCATCTTGCACTTTTAACATCAGTTAAAAAGTTCTCCCAGGTTCCCTGCTTCTGGATCCTTCCACTGAATCTTTTAAAATGCTGAGCCCCTCTCTGCAGAATATTTTGTCAACTATGCAAAGAGGGGAGTAGAGCCAAATGGTAGGGAAGAAATCTGGGGAGATTGCCTGACTCTCAGTAAGTATTTATTCCCACTTGGTGAGTCAGTGTGTGAGCCAGAACTCTCCCCTGGGCTTCCCAAGGAGGATCTTCTATGCCAGGCAATGGGAAGACTGAATGCCAACTTCTTCTCAGCCATGCCCTTGAAAACCCTTGGAAACCTCAGACCCTGCTAATAGGTTCAGGGCCGACTCTATGTTGAACAAGGGGAACTTGTTGTCTCTAATGCACACACTACATAGCAGAGGAAGTATTATTCTTCTTCTCATTTTACAGATAAGACAACTGAGGCTAGAGGAGTTAAGTCAATGGCCTAGGGCCATAAAGCCCCTGAGCAGAGAAGCCAGAACTTGAGCCAGGTCTATTTAGCACTGGTGTCTGAGCTCTTTCTCTCCAAAGGCCCTGTGATTTCTCCCACTGGGACAGGACCCTAGACCTCTAAAAGGACTGAGATGCCTTTCCTCCATCCTCTTTCATGGTCATCTGGACCAGCATATCATCATATGGTCCTCATGAATTGTAACCTCTAAAACCACCCTATCAGGGTAGAAGTGGGCTCCTTTTACAATTTCCTTTTTTTTTTTTTTTTTTTTTTTTTTTTGAGATGAAGTTTTGCTGTCACCCAGGCTGGAGTGCAATGGCACAATCTCGGCTCACTGCAACCTCCACCTCCCAGATTCAAGTGATTCTCCTCCCTCAGCCTCCCAAATAGCTGAGATTACAGATGCTTGCCACCACACCTGGCTAATTTTTGTATTTTTTAGTAGAGATGGGGTTTCACCATGTTGGTCAAGCTGGTCTCAAACTCCTGACGTGAGGTGATCCACCCGCCTCGGCCTCCCAAAGTGCTGGGATTACAGGCGTGAGCCACAGTGCCCGGCCACAATTTCCTCTTTCAATTTCATTAATTTTATTTCTAAGGTGGTTACGTGGAGAGGAAAAGATAATCTCATTCACTAGGCTGATACAGGGTGATCGGAGCCCTTGTGTATGAGGTTCTTAGCAGTTTCCCAATCTATCAGAGGGACTCATGCCAAAACCCATTGAAGGTACCCTCAGCATAGCTTTGTTCTAGGTTTATAGGTCTTGAGTGACACTGAGTGAGAAAATGTCACATCCCTTTTGGGGATGAGACGAAACATGGTGATGAGATGAAACACAGTCAGTCTAAGTCTCCAGGTGATTGTTTTCCACATCATTGGCGGCACAGTGACCCATGGTGCCACCTGCATCAGAATCTCCTTAAGGGCTTGCTAAAGCAGACTTTGCAGCCACAGCCCACCTCTAAATCACAATACAATCTGCAACGGGGTCCTAGGTTCCAGACGATTCTGACTGGGCAAGTTGCCCAACCTCTTGTGCTTCAGTTCTCTTATATTGTAAAATAAGAATAATAATAGTACCTACCTCCTAAGATGCTGAAAAAAGGCAGAGAGAAAATGCTTATCTGTGAGAGCAAGAGACTTCTAAACACCCCTGCTTCAGAGCCCTCCAATCCAAAGTTTCACTGTAGTGGCTAGATATAGTAAGTATTCAAGAAATGACTTGGTTACTGCAAGCTGGGAAAATGGAAAAAACTCACTGATGATGTCACTACAGGTGAAGGAGAGTGAGTAGAGGGTCAAAGTCTTTCTAACTCTAAGCAATCGATCAACAAATATGTAGTGAGCATCCAGTGTGAGGCCAGCCATACGGAGCCACCAAAGTTCTTACCTATAGCAACTTAATTCAGTGTGGAGGAGATGAGGGAAAAACACACACACACAAAAGGTTAAATAAAATAAGAATTAACTAGAGAACAAGATAATCATTAAAAGATGCCCCATGTTCATTTATTCCTTCAACATATATATTCATTAATTTCCTATTGTGTGCCTTGGACTTTACTAGAAACTGAAGATACAAGGTTGAATAAATGGCCTCTCCCTCAAGATGTTTAAAGTCTAGAGAAAGAGCAGATGAGCAAATCAATGTTCATGATTAATTTACTTTCTTCTGGCTGTGAGTATTGACAAAGGATAAGTTTCACAGTATTTGAAATACTTCATTCAGGGCCTAGGAGATCAGCTCTAATACTTTAAGCAGGAAGGCATTCAAGGTCTGGTTCCTGGTCTCAGAGAATTTAGAACTTCAGATTCAAAGTCTAGAGATGAATATACTAAGTGAATCACTATCAAAGTAGTAACAGCAGTTTTGAAATCTTATCTAAAGGTATCTGTGAAGTCCGAAAACACAAGTAAATCTGTTCAAAATTGTTAGCAGAGAGTAGCGGGGGTGGAGGAAGGGGAAATCCATAGGAAGGGGAAGCAGGGAAAAGACCCAACCCACCTTTAGTAACCCCAATAAAGCAGGAAGGGAGAGATGAGAGAATCAAATCACATCCTCACTTTCTGCAAAGCTCACTGCTTTGGTTTCTTGATGGGAGGAATGGCACCTGTTTGTTCACTGCTACACAGCCAGCACTTAGCAGACTGCCTACAGGGTCCTGGGTGTCTAATCAACATTTGTTGAATTAATCAGTGAAAGAATTGATGATGTAATTCTTCAGACCAGAGACTATAAAGTATCCAGCATGTAGCAAACCATCAGACCAGTGAATTTGTAGCAGTTCTTTTTGGGGAGCTTCTTTCTCCTGGGCTAATTCCATTGCCTCCCACTCATCTATCTGCATCTTCTCTCCCTAGCATCTCTCAGCCTGGACTTTGCCTCTACCTGAAGCACTCCTTCTTCCCATCTTTACATTGCTAACACTTTCTCATCCATCACATCGCAGAGAAACCTGCCTCATCTGCTTGTCTAGGGCACGGCTGTCTGCCATGAGCTCTAGCTAACTTCACTTTCATGACATTAGTCACAGCTGCAGTTTTATCGTCCCTTGTAAAGGGCCAGTGGGTGGCTTCCTAACCCAGAATGGCCAACTACATCCATGCATCTGGTAGCAAGGAGGATGGTAGAAGGAATAGTTAGGAATTCAATTTAAGCAAAAATGTTTGGGGCAGGAAAGAGAGAAAGAAAACAATCATTTTGTGCTGCAAAAGTCTTCAGGGTTAGGAAAGGAGTGAGCCCCAGGCCTCTGGTTTGCTTGACTCGTGGGAGGTGCCTTGACTCAGAAGCTGCCAGTAACTCAGTTAAGTACCATCAATGAGCAAAGCAGGTGCAGGGGAAACGAGAAGGGCATGCTGGAAAGTTCATGCCTGCCTGAAAAGCAGCTCCTGCTGACTGCTGCCTTGTGGGAACGTCAGCTGTGGGTGGTCAGGTCTGGATTTATTTTTTCAGAAGTCTGAAATCAAAATTCTTGGTCATGTCTCCTGATTTTTAAATGCCAGCAAGTAATTTAAAAATTATATTTAAGAAAACAATGTGATAATCAAATAAAACGTGTGGTTCCAGTTGCTGCATGCAGACTTCAGTTTGCCATCTCTACGTTAAATTATTTCTCTGTTTTTCCTACCCAAGCTCTACACAGCCTTATAATTAATTCCTCTTTTGCCCCTCTGAGGACTTCACATAAACCAGACCTGCTCTGGCTGCTGGTTTGCAGTGCTCTAAGCTCCTTAACTCATTTCTCAGTGGATTCATCCTGACTTGCTCCTTCCTTCCCATCCCCCTCTCCTGAAAATTTCATGCTAGCCTCCTTACAAGGATATAAAGATCTCTTGGGTCTAGTCATCATTTATCCACAAATGTCTTCTTCTTTAAAACAACTTTTTAAAAGAGGCTTAGCAGTGGGTTTCCGGAAGGGCCAGAGCTCCCCCTGCATCTCTACTCCGCCCCCACCTCCTCCATCCTCACCTTTCCCTACCCTCGGTCCTCTGAGCACTCTCTAAGTCCAGAAACCCAGGTCTCTGAGGAACACAGTTTGAAAACTGCCGCCCCATTCATCCACCCAAAGACTAGTGCTTGAAAATAGTTGTCAAAGACCAGACCAGTGGGCCAGGTGCTGTGGCTCACACCTGTCATCCCCTCACATCTGTAATCCAGACCAAAGCAGGAGGATGGCTTGAGGCTAGGAGTTTAAGACCAACTTAGGCAACGTAGTGTCACTCTGTCTCTACAGAAAGAAAAAAGTCAGTTGTAGCACTGTGCATCTGTAGTCCCAGCTACTTGAGAGACTGAGGCAGGAGGATTGCTTAAGCCCAGGAGTTTGAGGTGTGAGCTGTGATTGTACCACTGCACTCTAGCTTGGGAGACAGAACAAGACCCTCCCTTTAAAAAAAACAAAACAAAACAAAACAAAATTAAATTAATTTTTTGAAAAAAATTTAAAAGGCTAGGCCACTAGAAACAAGACTCCTTGCAGCATCGAATCAGATATCTTCAAATACCACCAGGTATCCCATCCTGTAAGTCCTACAGGAAGGATGCCACCGCTTAGAATGGAGGTGAGTAGAGCCCCAAATGGGAGCCTTGGCTGGACACAGATTGTGCCCACTCAGGGAGATGGGAGTTACCAGCAAAAGAGAAAAGGCAGAGGCTCCGCCCTGCCTGGTATCTGGATGTCAGCCCCTACAGGTGTTAAATTGTCCCTTCCCCACAGCGTAAGCCCTCCTTCTCCTCTCCCACTCCTCATCTCTGAGGATGGCACTATTGGTCACCGTGTCTGACATGTGACATACCACCCTGAAATAGTCAATCCCCAAGTCTATGGTTTTCATTGTTTGGTGACCTTCAACTCCATCTCCTCCATTCTCACCGACAACCTAGGCCAAGTGTATGTCCGTGTGACAACCTCACAGGACTGCTGGTGTTTCCTCAGAGCACATGCAAGCTCCCTTTCATTTCAGGTCATCACAAATACTATTACGACTGCTTCCAAAGTCCCCTTCCTCTGCTCTTCATCAGCTTGGTAACTTTTCCTGGTCCTTCGAGTTTAGTTAAGGGGTCTGATTCTGGAGAAAGTCTGCGCTAACTTCCCATACCATGCCTCTTTTCCCTGCGTCCTTCACTACCTGCTTAGTTAGTTATCAGATTCCTTATCCCACAGTCCTGCAATATCTGTTGTCTCTGTGCATCTTCTGCACTACACCATGAGCAACTCGAAGGCAGAGACCATCCCCCTGACTCAAAGTGGAAGCCCAGTCCCTTAGAGTAGGTGCTTGCTGTAAGTGTGCTGAATGAATGACTAAAGAGTTCTAACCTTCGCCTGCACGGAGGGTCTGCAGATTTCAAACAGTCCCTTTCTCAACACACACGGCTTATTTTTAGCATTAGTGGTTTATCTCCCAGCGAAATTTGGTGCCAGCTGTGGTCACCTGTTTGATTGCGCTCTGAGCTCTGCCTTTAACTAGAAATTAATTTGGATTACTTAAGCTTTCCTTGCCCAGCAGAGAAACTCCGGCTGGGTAAATCCAAATCTGCTGGCGATTTTTCCTTTCTGTTTGTTTAATCTCCTTCTCTCATGCACTAACTCTAATTTTGTGCTTTCTGGCTTTCTCCCCGCTCAGTGCCCACTTTTAATCTGCCGCATCTGACCCGTCACAGATGTTAAGTCACCTCAGATCTTTCACCTTCTCCTCTGTTCATTCACTTCAGGGAAACTGAGGCTAGCCTTGCCAAGGGACTCAGCCACATCACTCAGGAAGTCTGGGGAAGCTCTGACAACGGGAACCAGAAGTAAAAAATCATAAACCCCTGTCTGCTGCCCTCTCAAACAGAAGCTTAGGAGGGTGGGGAATTTTAAAGGTCAGCTCTTTGCCCAGAAGTTCTGACCACTAGCAATGTAGGCACAGAACATGGCAGAGAAGATGGGAATGGGCGCAGAACCTGACACCCACCAAGCTCTCTTTTTGGCAAGACTAAGTCCATTCCTACCTGGGGTGCCCTAATGGCCTCTGCCTAATCAGGGACTTCTTTCATTCTCCAGCTGGCCAGAGAAGGCTGCATTATGCCCAGCTGTCTTGGAGCCAAAACAGAATTCATTCCGGTCACGGATGCCTACTTGTCTCCCACCTCCCCACCCAATCAGCCTTCTGTCCTGCTCTCTTGGCAACAGACTGTCCACACCCCACACCGTCTCCAAAACAAGACTGGCTAGTCTCTGTTGAGAAAGGGAGGGCTGGAGTGGGGGCACCTACTGATCCCACAGAGGACTGAGAGCTGGAACTATAGGAAAACCAGAGAAAATGTGTGGTGAGTTCTCAGGGCACTGGACAGGGCAGTTGGGCCTTTATGAGGAATCACTGATTTCTCTAAAGACAGTGTTAAGACAGTAAATTTAATATCAGCAATTTTCTCATCATTGTGAACCTGAATCTGCTATATGTTAAATTTCTACCCATTACCTTTAATTTGGTAGAATCTTAACCCATTTTAATTTGCATGCTATAATCCTTAAGTGCATCTAAGAAAGCAGTTTTTAAAAATTACCTACTTTACACAGTTGACTTATCTTGGAGTATCGTGGAGCTGTGCTTGCCTATCTGTGCATTACGTGTCTTCAGATCTGGTTAGAAACTGTCTCCTTCTTGATTTGTATTCTTTGTTCTAACCATCTGGAATTTTTTAAGTAACTGGGTTTTTGTTTTTCTTTTTTTCTTTTGAGACAGTCTTATTCCATCACCCAGACTAGAGTGCAGTGGTGCAATCTCAGCTCACTACAACCTCTACCTCCCAGGTTCAATCAATTCTTGAGCCTTAGCCTTCTGAGTAGCTGGAATTACAGGTGTGCACAACCACACCTGTAATTTTTGTAATTTTTTGTAGAGATGGGACTTCGTCATGTTGGCCAGGCTGGTCTCGAACTCCTGACCTCAAGTGAGCTGCGTACCTCGGCCTCTCAAAGTGCTAGGATTATGGGTGTGAGCTGCTACCATGGCTGGCCTTTCTTTTCTTTTCTTTTTTAATAATGAAAGCAGTATGTGTTCACTATAGAAATTTGGAGCTGAACGTGGTGGCTCACGCCCATAATCCCAACACTTTGGCAGGCCAAGGGAGAAGGATTGCTTGAGCCCAGGAGTTTGAGACCAGCCTAGATAATAAAGCAAGATCCTGTCTTTACAAAAAGAAATTTTAAAAACTTAGACAGACATGCTGGTCCTCTAGTCCCAGCTGGGAAGGATGGGGCAGGGGGAATCACTTGAGACCAGGAGTTGGAGGTTGCAGTGAGCTATGATCACACCACTGCACTCCAGCGTGAGAGTCTGTGAAAGAGAGAGAGGGAGGGAGAAAGAGAAGGGAGAAGGAGGAGGGGGAGAGGGAGGGAAAAAAGGAAGGAAGGAAGGAAGGAAAGAAGGAAGGAAGGAAGGTTGGTAGGCTGGTTTGGAAAATATATTAGAGTGTACATTGATAAATAAAACTTGCCATTACCCAAATATATTCCATTACCATAGGCTCATTTGTCCCACCTCCAGTCTTTTATGTATTTTGGATGGATATACCATAGAAGCATGGATGGATGGATCTATCTAATAGCTGATGTTCTATGAAATGTACAATGTAAGCTCATCATTTTTGTGTCTTCACACTACATTATGAACATTTCCTCAAGTCATTGTATATTCTCCGGTATTTCTTTGTGATTTTATTATAGTCCACAAATTGGCTGCACCATAATTATTTTAACTAAGCTTTTTTGGTTTTGGTTTTATTTTGATTTATTATTTATTTGGTTTATTTGGTTTATTTTGGTTTGGGTTTAATTTTGACACATAATAATACATATATGCAGTATGGAGTGATATTTCAATACCTGTATACAATGCGTAATGATCAAATTAGAGTAATTAGCATATCCATCACCTCAAACATCCATCTTTTGTGTTGTGAACGTTCAAAATCCTCTTTTCTAGCTTTTTGGACATGTACAAAAATTATAGTTAACTGTATTCACCCTACAATTCTGAAGAAGAGCAGAACTCATTTCTCCTATCTAGCTCTAATTTTGTATTCATTCAACAATCTCCTAACCCAAAGAAGAGTTAGAAGAAATTATCCAATAAAGAGCTAGGGTATAAGAAGAGCTACTTCGGCTGAGAGGATAGTCCCATGACAGAAGCCAGGCAAACAAACGCTGACACAGTGAGTCAAGTTGTTTGTTCAGTTAGAAGCCAGGTGATCCATGTCAAGAGGGGCCCAGCGGAGGATGACTTCCAACAAGCATGGGCAGAAAACTTGCAGAGACACAGATCCCCACATTCTGCGTGACATTTATTTGGAGGGGACTGGAAGAGAACTAGAAATAACTCCAAGACATTTGTCAGGGAAATAAAAAGTGATTTTATTTAAAATTTATTTTGTGGGGTTTCTTTGATTGATGTTGGGGTAAAAAATTTTTATTACAAAAAGTACTTGTGTTCCATTTGTATTTCTTCTTTTGTGAGTTGTCTACTAAGTTATCTGCCCAGTTTGCTAATGGAAGGTTTATCCTTTTTTATTGGTTTGTGAGAACGCTCTGTATATTAAATACATTAATTCTTTGTCTCCTATTTTGCAAAAAAAAAAGAAGAAAGAAAAAGTCTCTAGGCTTTTTAGCTTTTTTTTTTTTTTTTTTTTTTTTTTTTTTAACGGTAGTTTTACATAAGAACCTTAAAGCGTATGTATAGTTAATTCTATGTCTTTTCTAAAGGGTTTCTTTTTCCATCACCTTCTGCCTAGCTCCCCTCCCAGCTAGGACTGTTACCCCTTTAGGTCTGCCCATAAAGGTGAGCTGGGCAGGGGATCTTCCCTAACCACCCATCCTAGTCCCATCCCAACATCTTTTATCAAAGGTAAATTCTAGGAGGGCAGAAGCTTCTGTCTGTTTTGTTCTCAGCTATAATTGCAGTGCCTAGAAGAAATTAACATTTGTTGAAAACATGAGCAGGTGGATAGAAGAGAATCCCAGAGAATGCTCCTGCCTCAGTGACAGTGAGTCCTTTCTTCCTCCCTTCCTGTCCCCAGTCCTGAGCCACATACAGTCCCCACTATGTTTGCTTCCACCTGGTCCATCTATATCCAGGGAGTCATTGCCCAGTGCAATTTATAAGCTCAAAGCTACTGGGTACATGGACTACTGCTCTTACCTGAACAAATAAATGTAGTGCTTAGAGACTGCGAAGATCATTTGAGGTATTCAGCCTCCCTTCTACTTGGCTCTGTGGTTAATTTATGCCATTGGCTCAGATAGGTCTAAAGTACAGCCCTGAGGATCCCCGCAGAGCAGGGCCTTCTGCATTTCTCCCCTGAATGCTGTCTTAAAAGGACTTGGAGCAAACACAAAGCAGGAAACAGATTTTCTTTAATGGTCAGGAGAGAAATGGCAAGAGCAATACAGCCAACTGTATCTGATTTACTAACCATGAAAATAATATTCCAGATGACATGACAGTTAAATTTTGGACTTCAGGAGAATTTTTTAAAGGAATTGTCAGCCAGGCATGGTGGCTCACACATGTAATCCCAGCACTTTTGGAGGCCAGGGTGAAAGAACTGCTTGAGCCCAGGAATTTGAGACCAGCTTGGGCAACACAGGGAGACCCTATCTGTGATGGTTAATACTGAATGTCAACTTGATTGGGTTGAAGGATGCAAAGTATTAATCCTGGGTGTGTCTGTGAGGCTATTGCCAAAAGAGATTAACATTTGAGTCAATGGGCTGGGGAAGACAGACCCACCCTTCATCTGAGTGGGCAGCATCTAATCAGCTGCCAACGAATATAAAGCAGGCAGAAAAATGTCAAAAGGCTAGACTGGCCTAGCCTCCCAGCCTACATCTTTCTCCCATGCTGGATACTTCCTTTCCCTTGAACACTGGACTCCAAGTTCTTCAGTTTTGGGACTCAGACCGGCTCTTTCTCCTCAGCTTGCAGACAGCCTATTGTGGGACACTGTAATTGTGTGAGTTAATAATAAACTCCCCTATGTGTGTGCATGTGTGTGTGTATATATGTATATATAGACACGCATACACAAACACACACACACATACATATGTGTGTGCATGTATATAAATATATATCCTGTTAGTTCTGTCCCTTTAGAGAACCCTGACTAATACACCATCTCTACAAAAAAAAAAAAAAAAAAAAAAAAAATTAAATTTGCTGGACATGTTGGCATGAGCCTGTGGTTCCAGCTACTTGAGAGGCTGAGGTAGAAGGATCACTTGAGCCCAGCAGGTCTAGACTGCTATGATCCATAATCACACCACTGCATTCCAGCCTGGGCAACAGAGCAAGATCCTGTCTTAGAAAAATAAAATACAGAACAGGACAGAAGACAAAAGAAAAGAAGGAAAGAAGAAAAAAGAAGGAAGGAAGGGAAGAAGGAAGGAAGGAAGAGAGCAGGGAGGAGGGGAGGAGGAGAAGAAGGGAGGAAGGGAGGAAGGAAGGGAGGAAGGGAGCAGGGTAGGAGGGGAGGAGAGGAGGAGAGGAAGGGAGGAAGGGAGGAAGGAAGGGAAGAAATTATTTAGCTTAAAAGCAAACCAAACAAAAAACTAACATGGACTTCATTCTGTAGTATCTGTCTAAACTGAATAAGCAAAGTTCACAAAAATTACACCCTAGTGGGTGATTTTTGAGCAGTGTTTTTAATAATTCTTAAAGCAGTGTTTCATATATGAGAGCAGCAGTCATATGAAGTAGGGATTATTTTCATCTCCATTTGATAGACGAGCATCAGAGAGGTTAAGCAATTTGCCTAAAGGCACGCAGTAGAGGAATCACCAACCCCAGTTTTTATACTAATATCAAATAGTTGAATACAAAAGTCCAGGACCTCTGGTACACCACTCTGCATATACGTTCCTGTAAAATGAATGTTTTTATTTGGATCATAAGGTTCTGCAATATTGGATCCAATCAAATCTTCCTGATTTGAGCAACAGACAGTTGTAATACTTCCAGAGGAAAGAATGTGTGGCTATAACTAGTGATTTGGCAAATGTTTATTTAGCACCTATTTGAGCAGTGCACATGCTCCACGCTGTGAGAATACCATGATCGATCACACACAAAGCATGCTTTCAAAGAACTTAAAATCTTGTTGAGAAGATGGCATGGGTGAAAACAAGAGTGTGCACTTTGACGTGGATGTAAAAGATTGATCAGTTAAAATGAGTTTCTGGGTCTAAGATTATATAAGTGTTTGGAGTTTATAGAAGGGAATCATCAGCTACTCTGTCATTTTAACTAAAGTATTTAAACAATTTTAGTTCTGAAAACAGAAATTCTAGCTTCATGCTTATCTATAAGTATTTAAGGCAGTAAACAATTTATCCATGATAGAATTAGAAGCAACAGGGAGGATTTGTAAATCCTCCTTTCATTTATATTTAAAGAGGGAGATCCAATTTATTCCAAATTCATTATCCATAAGTAGAGTTTGTCCCTTGCTCCAATCTAGTTTTGAAAGATTATAGGAAATTATAGAGGAAATACATAAAATATACTGACCATGAGCTCAGACGGAGCAGGAAAATGGAGAGAAAAGGATCTTTGCTGGCTGATATGAGAGTCACCATGATTGTGTACAAACCCAACTATAAGGCAAGGTTCTAATTAATCCCTACCCCAACTTCCAAAGCTTCAAGGATACCAAGTAAACACCTCCAGCAAACTATGCCCGAAGGAGTAAAAGCTAAGCGATAAAAATGCTACCATAAATCTTCTAAAAGTGCCCCTTCTGCCATGGGCTCCCCGTATTCCTATTCCTCATCCCTTTCCAGCTCCTGCATCTAACTCTTCTGGTTTTTTTTGTTTTTGTTTTTGTTTTTTTTTTTGAGACGGAGTTTCCCTCTTGTTACTCAGGCTGGAGTGCAATGGCGTGATCTCGGCTCACCGCAACCTCCGCCTCCTGAGCTCAGGGAATTCTCCTGCCTCAGCCTCCTAAGTAGCTGGGATTACAGGCACGTGCCACCATGCCCAGCAAATTTTTTGTATTTTTAGTAGAGACGGGGTTTCACCATGTTGACCAGGATGGTCTCGATCTCTCGACCTCGTGATCCACCCGCCTCGGCCTCCCAAAGTGCTGGGATTACAGGCTTGAGCCACCGCGCCCGGCTTCTTTTTTTTTTTTTTTTTTTTTTTTAAAGGTATTTCTACTGATCTAGTAGATCAGTTGACCCAGATGGGGATAAAACTTGATTTGGCAATACCTATCAAATATTTCAAATTTTCATACCTTTTGACTCCAAATTAATACTCTTAGAAATTTTCCCAAAAGAAATAGTAAATAGTAAACAATGAGTATGAACACATATCTACAAGTATTTTTAAATAATTTAAAAATTTAAAACAACTTAAATACATACAAATGTTGACCTTAAGTAAAGTATGCTCTGCCAATACATTGAATTGAACATAATATAGAAGATATACAAGAAAAGATTAACAGAATTTACTATGTAAAAATATCCCAAAAAATGGCAAGAAAGAGCATTTACAAAATCAGAAGAAAAATGAGTAAGTTATTTGCAATGTATAAGGCAGGCAAACTAATTTATTTTATATTTTAAAAAAGCTCTTTAAAATCAACAAGAAGAAAATCTAATAAATACTGGCCAATAACCATGTGAAAAGATGCTCAACCTTACACAATTAAAGCAATGTAAACTACATTAGCTAGATTCCATTTTTCATCTATAATAAAGGCAAAACAGTATCCAACTATGATCAGAATTTAGGGAAAAATGTGTTCTCATTCATTTTTTGGTAAAAGTATAATTTGATGCACTCTCTTTAAAAGATAATTTAATCAATCTACCAAAATTCGAAATTCTTAAATATTTCTACTATAGGAATTGATCCTTGTACACAATTTACAGAGGTAGATTAAAAAATATATATATATAGGATATTTACAGCAGTATTGTTTATAATATTGGATACGTGGAACAAAATACCTTAAATAAATTATAGCACATTCACACAATGGAATACCAAGCAGTTGTTAGGCAGAATTAGCTAACTGTATATATACCGTTGAAGCATCATCCAACATATACAGTACATATGATTGAGAAGTAAAAGACAAAGTTAACGATTATTAAGTGTAAATAATTCCATGTGCAATACGTACACACACACACATATATATACACACACATACATTTTTCCACATAAGCATAGAAAAATTCTTAGAGGACATGAAAGAAATATGAATAGTGGTGACTTCCAAAGAATACAACTTAAGGGTAAGGGAGATTTTATACATTATTTCATACCATTCTGAACTATTTGATATTTTTCTTTCAATATCATTTTTAAAAACACTAGCATGAACCATTCATTGAGCCATTATTAATTACTGACTCTGTTCCAAGAATTGCTTAGATGATGGGGACACAGTGGTGAACAGGAACACACTACCTTTTCTCAAGTAGTAAATAATAACATGAGATGAAAAGACTCATAATAGAGGGAGGCAGACTATGGTCACAGGGAGAATGGCCTGACCTTAAAAGCGACAGGCAGAAAGAGGCTTCACTTTCATAACGAGGAGCAAACAAGAAAGGGTGTGGGAAACATCATCAGATGTTGAAGAAAGACTTTTTGTTGTCTGCCTGTTTTCAAGAGGGATCCCAAAGTGGGGCTATTTCTCTCAGGTTGCCAAGGTCAATGATCAGTGGCCCATGGGGAGGGGAGAAGCCTAACTAAAGTTTGACCAAGACAAGTTAGTGGGTATTTTGCTCAGACTTGTCAGTAGGAATCAACAGTCCAGGTGATCACATTGAGACCAGGGTCTGGGCCATTCATAGGTAAATGAGGGGGTTATCCACGAATCTTATCTAGGCCATATTGGGAAGGTTTGTTCATTTTAGTAAGCCACTTCCAGAACACAAAGGGAAGAGTGGGCTTCTTAGCCATTGCTGTTTTCCAGGAGGATGGGGCTCAGGAAGAGATTAACACTGTCAAGGACAATCACAGCCCTCAAAAAGCTTTAATTCGGGAGGGGAGATTTATGAATTAAGCCATGAAATAATAGAATGAATGATAAATAACAGTTAAATAACTGCTTTCAGATGCTTTTACACTGACTCCTGGGCCGGGAGGAGGCGATGTCAAGTCCACACTTAGCTCAGTGGCTTTGCAATTTAAAAAAATGCATCTGTATCTCCCCAGGACCAGAGATCACCATAACAGAACAGATGGCACTGAAACGGACCTGATGATGTACAAAGATGTAGGATTCATTACAGCTCAATGAGGAAAGGAAAGGATTACCCAATAAATGATGCTGGGACAATTAACTATCAATTTGAAGAAACAGTAATTTCAAAATCTCACTTCGCGTATGCACTGAAATAAATTCCAGTTGGGTGAAAGTTAAATGTTTTCCTTTGTAACATAAAAATCTCAGCAAGAAATAGAATTGGATATTCTCCCAACCTTTAGAGGAAAAAGAACTTTTGGCTGGGTATGGTGGCTCATGCCTATAGTCCCAGCACTATGGGATACTGAGATGGGCGGATCACTTGAGGTCAAGAGTTTGAGAATAGCCTGGATGGATAACATGGCAAAATTCCATCCCCACAAAAAAAAAAAAAAAAAAAAAAAAAAAAATATATATATATATATATATATATATATATATATATATATATATATAGTCAGGCATGGTGGTGCGCACCTTAGTCCCCAGCTACTCAAGAGGCTGAGGGAAGAGAATTGCTTGAACCTGGAAGGTGGAAGTTGCAATAAGCTGAGATCGTGCCACTGCACTACAGCCTGGGTGACAGAGCAAGACTCCATCTCAAAAGAAAAGAAAAAAAAAAAAAGGAACTTCATAAGTTTAGAAAAAATGTGAGGCATAAAAAGAAAGTGTAACATCTACAGGTTTGAGTACAAAAAAAGTAAAATACAGAAGCAAACAGCAAACAAAAAAAAAAGTTTCTGCATATGTAACAAATAGGCACTGTGTTTAATATTTAAAATCGAATATATATTGCTCAGAAAAAAGTTAGGGCCCTGAAATATCAATGGACAAAACATACTCACAAAAGCAGCACTGTAACTACCAAAAAAAGATTTGAGATATTTGGTTCCCAGAGAATAACAACACAAATTAAAACGCCAAGGTATCATTTTCCTCCATGATTAGGTTGGTGCAAAATTAACTGTGGTTTTTGCCATTTACCATTTGCCAATTACTTGTGTACCAACCTAATAAATTGCCATAAAATTTAAAATAACATCTCGGTGGCGGGGGTGGGGGTGGGGCTTCTGTTTCTGAAGGATGTAGAAAGCAACAGGTGAAGGCTGGGCATGGTGGCCCACGCCTGTGATACCAGCACTATGGGAGGCCAAGGTGGGTTGATCACAGGAGTTTGACAACAGGAGTTTGACAACAGCCTGGCCAACAGGGCAAAACCCCATCTCTAGTTATCATTGCTACAGACGATAACTACAAATACAAAATTAGCAGGTGTAGTGGCACATGCCTATAGTCCCAGCTACTCAGGAAGCTGAGGAAGGAGAATCGCTTGAACCCAGGAGGTAGAGGTTGCAGTGAACCAAGATAGAGCCACTGCATGCCAGCCTGAGTGACAGAGCAAGACTCCATATCAACAGAAAGAAAGAGAGAGAGAGAGAGAGAGAGAGAGAGCAAGCCAGCCAGCCAGCCACAGGTGACTAATGAACTTGCCCTAGCAATGATAACTAACCACATATGCCACAAAATCCGGCTTTTAGGATTTTTTTTAAACCATCCGAGTGCTAAAGATGGAAAAAACCCTAAATGAACTATATTCCAGAGAGTGACAAGCCCTTCCTGGGATAGATGAAATCCATGGCTGCTTCTATACATAAAGCAGTGAGAAAGAGGAAGAATCTGCCATGAACTCAGGTAAAGAGGTATCAGTCAAAACTTGTAAGAACATTTAAATGGCTGTTTGTGAACTCATGTGACCGATTAAAGTCCCCAAAATCCCAAGCAACACAGCCAGTCTACTCCTGCTACAGGCCAAGGCTTTGTCACAGCCCGTCCTCAAGTGCAAAGAGGCAATAGGCCGAAGTCTAAAGGCAAGGCAGGAGAACAGAGAAAATCATCTTGGGGTACAGAGGACCTTCCCCAAGTGAGAGACAGTGGTTTGCTAAAGGCTGAGCACAGGAGAGGAGTTGAGAAAAAATCCCTTAAGGGACATAAGACTTCTACCAAGTACAGCACAGTGGCCTTCCTAAGACTGAAAGCAGGGCCCAAGAGTAGAGAGAGGTCTCCCAAGTTGCAAAAACCCAGGAGCAGGACCCCAAACCCAAGCTGGCAGTTGTCTGCAAAGCAGAAAGAAAGAAAACCCTCCCATGGTTCAGAAAGCAGGCAACAGGGCTATAAAGCATCAAAAGGGTTTTTGTTTTGTTTTGTTTTGTTTTGAGCCTCACTAGTGCTCAGATTCCAAGCCTTGATGAAAGGATAGTCCTAATACCATTTTCAAACCATTCTAAGCCAGTGGTGAACTGGATCAAACCCTGCTCAAATATAACCCTTCATTGACTCAAGTCTATCTCAAGCTCTTTTTGTTTGTTTTTTGACGGAGTCTCACTCTGTCACCCAGACTGGAGTGTAGTGGGGGGATCTCAGCTCACTGCAGTCTCTACCTCCCAGGTAGCTGGGATTACAGGCATGCGCCACCATTCCCAGCTAATTTTGTATTTTTAGTAGAGATGGGGTTTCACAGTGTTGGCCAGATTGGCCTCAAACTCATGACCTCAGGTGATCCATCTGCCTTGGCCTCCCAAAGTGGTAGGATTACAGGTGTGAGCCACAACACCTGGCCTCAGTCTTTTATGCTGTCTGATCAAAGGGACATAACCATTTTTTTTTTTTTTTTTTTTTTTTTTTTTTTTTTTTTTTTTTTGAGGCAGAGTGTCTCTGTTTCCCAGGCTGGAATGCAGTGGCACAATCTTATCTCACTGCAAACTCTGCTTCCCAGGTTCAAGCAATTCTCTTGTCTTAGCCTCCCAAGTAGCTGAGACTACAGGTGTGTACCACCACACTGGGCTAATTTTTGTATTTTTAGTAGAGATGGGGTTTCCCCATGTTGATCAGGCTTGTCTCTAACTTCTGACCTCAGGTGATCTGCCCATCTCAGCCTCCCAGTATGCTGGGATAACAGGCATGAGTCACCACTCCCAGCCACCATAGCCTTTTCTGTAGGCAAACATTATTTACTTCAGCCACTACTGTTGTTTTACATACATCGCCCAACATAAAGAATTAAAACACCATAAGATAGAAAGAAAAAATGTGGCACACGGTCAAGAGAGGAACAGTAAATAGGAGACTCATGTTAATTATATGATAAATAGAATAAATACATTAAAGAATTCACTTATATGACAAATCTAAAAAATTCAAACTCATGTTAATATGGTAGAATGGTGGTGACCAGAGGCTGTGGTGGAAGTTCGTGAGGGGCAGGGGGATTAGGGTGACATTAGTCAAAGGACACAAAATTTCACCTGGGCAAGAGGAATTGTACAAGATGGTAACTATAGTTAATAACAGTGTATGGTATTTTTTAAAATTGTTAAGAGCAAGAGGAATTGTACAAGATGGTAACTATAGTTAATAACAGTGTATGGTATTTTTTAAAATTATTAAGAAAGTAGATTTTAAGTGTTTTCACCACAATATATGGTAAGAATATGAAATAATACATACATTAATTAGCTTGATTTAGCCATTTCACAATGTATACATATTTCAAAACATAATCTTGTACACCATATGTATGTGTGTATGTGTGTGTATATATATACATATATATATATATACACACACACACACACATACCATTTTTATTTTCAATTTTTTTTATTTCCATAGGTTTTTGTGAAACAGGTGGTATTTGGTTACATGAGTAAGGTCCTTAGTGGTGATTTGTGAGATTTTGGTGCACCGATCACCTAAGCGGTATACACTGAACCCAATTTATAGCCTTTATCCCTCACTCCTTTCCACCATTCCCTGCTGAGTCCCTGAAGTCCACTATGTCATTCTTATGCCTTTGCATCCTCATAGCTTAGCTCCCACTAATAAATGGGAAAATATGCGGTTTTGTTTTTCATTCCTGAGTTACTTCACTTGGAATAATAATCTCCAGGCTGGGCGCAGTGGCTCATGCCCGTAATCCCAGCACTTCGGGAGACCAAGGCAGGTAGATCATGAGGCCAGGAGATCGTGACCGTCCTAGCTAACATAGTGAAATCTCATCTCTACTAAAAATACAAAAAAATTATCTGTGCATGGTGGTACACTCCTGTAGTCTCAGATACTCAGGAGGCTGAGGGAGGAGAATCACTTAAACCTGGGAGGTGGAGGTTGTAGTAGCCAAATCTCACCATTGCACTCCAGCCTGGGCAACAGGAGTGAAATGCCATTTCAAAAAGAAAAAAAGAAAAAAAATAGTCTCCAATCCTATCCAGGTTGCTGCAACTGCCATTGATTCATTCCTTTTTATGGCTGAGTAGTATTCCACAGTATACACATAGCACACTTTCTTTTATCCACTCAGTGTTTGATAGGCATTTGGGTTAGTCCCACATTTTTGCAAGTGTGAATTGTACTACTATAAATATGCATGTGTAAGTATCTTTTTTGTATAATGACTTCTTTTACTCTGGGTAGATATGCAGTAGTAGGATTGCTGGATAAATGGCAGTTCTACTTTTAGTTCTTTAAGGAATATCCACACTGTTTTCCATAGTGGTTTTAGTAGTTTATATTCCCACCAGCAGTGTAGAAATGCTCCCTTTCACCATATCCATGCCAACATCTGTTATTTTTTTTATTTTTGTATTATGGCCACTCTTGTAGGAGTAAGGTGGTATTGCACTGCGGTTTTTATTTGCATTTCCTTGATCATTAGTGATGTTGAGCATTTTTCCACATGTTTTTTGGCCATTTGCATATCTTCTAACAAAAAAAGGAAACTACAGACCAATATCCTTAATGATCACAGATGCAAAAATGTTTAACAAAATACTAGCTAACTGAATCCAACAACATATCAAAAAAATAATCCAACATAGTCAAGTGGGTTTCATACTAGGGATGCAGGGATGGTTTAACATTAGCAAGTCAATAAACGTGATACACCACATAAACAGAATTAAAAACAAAAATCACATGATCATCTCAATAGATTCAGAAAAAGCATTTGACAAAATCCAACATCACTTTATGGTTCTAACCCTAAGCAAAATTGGCATACAAGGGACATAAGGTCATAAAAGCCATCTATGACAAACCCACAGCCAACATAATACTAAATGAGGAAAAGCTGAAAGCATTCCCTCTGAGAACTGGAAAAAGACAAGGATGTCCACTCTCACCACTTCTATTCAACATAGTTGCTGGAAGTGCTAGCCACAGCAATCAGACAAGAGAAAGAAAAGAGGAAATCAAACTGTTGCTGTGTGCTGATGATATAACTGTACACCTAAAAAACCCTAAAGACTCCTCCAAAAAGCTCCTAGAACTGATAAACAAAATTAGCAGAGTTTCAGGATACCAAATTAATGTACAGAAATCAGCAGCTCTGCTATACACCAACAGTGACCAAGCTGAGAATCAAATCAAGAACTCAAGTACTTTTACAATGGCTGCAAATAAAATAAAATACTTAGGAATATACCTAACCAAAAAGGTGAAAGTCTTTTGCAAAGAAAGCTACAAAACACTGCTGAAATAAATCATAGATGACACAAACAAATAGAAACACATTCCATGGTCATGGATAGCTAGAATCAATACTGTGAAAATGGCCATACTGCAATCTACAAATTCAGTGCAATTCCCATCAAAATACCACCATCATTCCTCATAGAACTAGAAAAAACAATCCTAAAATTTCATATGGAACTAAAACAGAGTCCACATAGCCAAAACAAGACTAAGCATCACATTATCTGATTTCAAACTATAAAGCCATTATCACCAAAACAGCATGATACTGGCATAAAAATAGGCACATACATTAATGTAACAGAACAGAGAACCCAGAAATAAACTCAAATACTTACAGCCAACAAAAACATAAAGTGGGGTAAGGACACCCTATTCAACAACTGGTGCTGGGAGAATTGGCTACCTACATGTAGGAGAATGAAACTGAATCCTCATCTCTTACCTTATATAAAAATCAACCCAAGGTGGATCAAGGACTTAAATCTAAGACCTGAAACTGTAAAAATTCTAGAAGATAACATCAGAAAAACCCTTCTAGATAATGGCTTAGGCAAGAATTTCATGACCAAGAACCCCAAAGCAAACGCAATAAAAACAAAGATAAGTAAGTGGGACTTAATTAAACTAAAGAGCTTTTTCATGGCAAAAGGAAGTCAGCAGAGTAAACAGACAACCCACAGAGTGGAAGAAAATCTCCACAATCTATACATCTGACAAAGGACTAATATCCAGAATCTACAACAAACTCAAACAAGCTAGCAAGAAAAAAACAATCTCATGAAAAAGTGGGCTAAGGACATAAATAGACAATTCTCAAAAGAAGATAATTTTCCATTTTTTAAATACATAATTTTTTTAAAGAGTCTAGGGAAAAGAATTACAGTATGTAAGAACAAATGGAGAGTTTTAGCAGAGGTGGAAACTACCGAAAACATCAAATGGGCATATAATTAATCTTCTAAAAATCATTAATTGTTTAAAACAACAATTATAACAGTGAATTACAGAGTTTAGAGCATACATAGCAATACAATATATGACAACTGGAGCACAGAGGAGGGGAGTGAGGTAAATATAATGATACTGTTGTAGTGTTCTTACCTTGTTCATTAAGTAGTAATTATTTTAAAACACATGTTGCTAAATAAATGATTCACAGGATCATCTATAGAGAAATTTCATAACGAAAATAGGTGTAGTTGGAGAATGCTAGGAAGATGGCTGCCTAAGAACAGCTCAGGACTTCAGCTCCCAGTGAAAGTGCAGAGGGTGAGTGGACGCCGCATTTCCAGACGAACTCTTATTGCCCACAGACCAGGAGATACCCAGGCAGAGGGGTCGCCAGCGCCGCAGTCCCAGCTGGTGCGTCTGTTTTGGCCCCCGTGGGGCTGATTCCGCCTGCGCGGCTGCTGTGACCACGCCCTGTTGCTGCGGTTCTCCATACAAAAGCCACTGGCCTGGGAGCCCTCTTAGCTGGCGATCAGAGCCCTGAGACGGCAGAGTTGCCCATTCATCTGAAATAGCGAGCCAGGCCAGGAGATTCCTAGGCAAAAAATCCGCCAGGAGCCGGTGCCGCAGTTCGAGCCGACTCAGTGAGTCGCAGCACGGGAGATCCTGGGCCTTTTCAACAAGCAACTGGAACACAGGGTCGTTCAACTTAAAAGAAAAGACTCTGAGTCAGGGAGCCAGGTGATCAGGCTCGGTTGGTCCCACCCCTCCACCCCCAACAACAACGAAAACAAAAACAGTAAGTGGAAACCCTCTGGGTTGAGCCCTTCAAACCAAGCACAGCTGAACCGGGACGGTCCGGCTCCGTGGGGGAGGGGCTTCCGCCATTACTGAGACTCTCCACTGCTACGGAGGCAGGCCGCCCCGTTGCAGAGGCAACCCGCCGCTGCCGAGGCAACCAGCCACAACAGAGAGAGTCCACCATAACAGAGGAGGGGCCATCGTTGCCCAGACAGTTCTAACTACGCCCGTATAAACAGAACTGCAGGAAAGAGATCAGGGCAGCTGGGCGGAGCCCACAGCAGCTCAGCAAAGCCCCTGCGGGCAGGCAGTGGCTAGGCGTGCTGCTAGCTGGGCGGGTCAGACCTGAAAGAAAAATCAAAAAAGGCAGTAGCGCAACGGAAACTCATAAAGCTCCAACTCTCTAGGACAGAGCACCTGGGAACAAAAAGTGCTTTATGAGTTCAGCTGCAGCAGACCTAAACATACCTGCCCAGCAGCTCTGAATGAAAAAAGGAGCTCACAACTCAGGACTTAAGCCCCAGTAAAAGATAGACTGTCTCCTCAAGTAGCTGCCTGACCCACACAGATCCAAAGACTCACCTCATAAAGGAGAGAACGGACTGACAGTAGGCGAACACCCTTCTGGGACAAAGATAGCAGAAGAGGAAACTGGCAGCAACCCTTACTGTTCTGCAGCTGCTGCAGGTGAACCCCAGGCAAGCAGGGCCTGGAGAGGACCTCAGCAGTCCCACAGCAGAGGGGCCAGACTGTTAGAAGGAAAGCTTAAAAAAAAAAAAAAAAAAAAAAAAAAAGAAGTAACTTCAGCATCCACGAACTAGAAGCTCACTCAGAGACCCAATCTGAAAGACAGTAATTACAAAGACAACAGGTGGATAAACCCACAAAAATGGGAAGAAACCAGCGCAAAAAGGATGAAAACTCCCGAAACCAGAACACCTCTCCCCCTAAAAGGGATCACAACTCCTCACCAGCAAGGGAACCAGACCGGATGGAGAAGGAGGGTGATGAAATGACAGAATCAGAATTCGGAAGGTGGGTAGTAAGAAACTACAGTGAGCTAAAAGAACATGTTCTAACCCAACGTAAAGAAAATAGGAACCTTGAAAAAAGATTGGACGAAATGCTAACGAGAATGGACAACATAGAGAGGATTATAAGTGAATTGATGGAGCTGAAAAACACAACATGAGAACTTCGTGAAGCATACACAAGCTTCAATAGCCGAATTGACCAAGCAGAAGAAAGGATATCAGAGGTCGAAGATCAACTCAATGAAATAAAAAGAGAAGGCAAGAACAGAGAAAAAAAGTGCAAAAAGGAATGAACAAAGTCTTCAAGAAATGTGGGACTATGTGAAAAGACCCAATCTACATCTGATAGGTGTACCTGAATGTGATGAAGAGAATGAATCCAAGCTGGAAAATACTCTTCAGGATATTATCCAGGAAAACTTCCCCAACCTGGCAAGGCAGACCAATATTCAAATACAGGAAATACAGAGAACACCACAAAGATATTCCTCAAGAAGAGCAACCCCAAGACACATAATCGTCAGATTCACCAGGGTTGAAATGAAAGAGAAAATGCAAAGGGCAGCCAGAGAGAAAGGTCGGGTTACCCACAAAGGGAAGCCCATTAGACTCACAGCAGATCTCTCAGCAGAAACCCTACAAGCCAGAAGAGATGGGGGGCCAATATTCAACATCTTTAAAGAAAAGAACTTTCAACACAGAATCTCCTATCCAGCCAAACTAAGCCTCAGAAGTGAAGGAAAAATAAAATCCTTTGTGAACAAGCAAGCACTCAGAGATTTCATCACCACCAAACCTGCTCTACAAGAACTCCTGAAAGAGGCTCTACACATATAAAGGAACAACCAGTACCAGCCACTCCAAAAACACACCAAATGGTAAAAGAGCATCAACACAATCAAGAAGCTGCATCAACTAACCAACAAAACAGCCAGGTAGCATCAAAATGACAGTATCAAATTCACACATAACAATACTATCCCTAAATGTCAATGGACTAAATGCCCCAATCAAAAGACACAGACTGGCAAACTGGATAAAAAGCCAAAACCCATCAGTGTGCTGTATCCAGGAAACCCATCTTACATGCAAGGATACACAAAGGCTCAAAATAAAGGGATGGAGGAAGATCTACCAAGCAAATGGAGAGCAAAAAAAAGCAGGAGTTGCAATTCTCATCACTGATAACATAGACTTTAAAGCAACAAAGATCAAAAGAGACAAAGAAGGACATTACATAATGGTAAAAGGATCACTGCAACAAGAAGAGCTAACGATCCTAAATATATACGCACCCAATACAGGAGCACCCAGATACATAAGGCAAGTTCTTAATGACTTACAAAGAGACTTAGACTCCCACACAATAATAGTGGGAGACTTTAACACCCCATTGTCAATATTAGACAGATCAACCAGAAAGAAAATCAGCAAGGATATCCAGGACCTGAACTCAGACCTGGAACAAGCAAACCTAATAGACATTTACAGAACTCTCTACCCCAAATCCACAGAATATACATTCTTCTCAGCACCACATCACACCTACTCTAAAATTGACCACATAATTGGCAATAAATCACTCCTCAGCAAATGCAAAAGAACAGAAATCATAACAAACAGTCTCTCAGACCACAATGCAATCGAGTTAGAACTCAGAATGCAGAAACTAACTCAGAACCGCACAGCTTCATGGAAACTGAACAACTTGCTCTTGAATGTTGACTGGATAAACAATGAAATGAAGGCAGAAATAAAGATGTTCTTCGAAACCAATGAGAATGAAGACACAACATACCAGAATCTCTGGGACACATTTAAAGCGGTCTCTAGAGGAAAATATATAGCAGTGAGTGCCCACATGAGAAGAAAGGAGAGATCTAAAATTGACACCCTATCATCAAAATTGAAAGAGCTAGAGGAGCAAGATCAAAAAAACTCAAAACCTAGCAGAAGACAGGAAATATCTAAGATCAGAGCAGAACTAAAGGAAATAGAGACACAAAAAACTCTTCAAAAAATCAATAAATCCAGGAGCTGGTTTTTTGAAAAGATCAACAAAATAGACAGACCACTAGCCAGATTAATAAAAAAGAAAAGAGAGAATAACCAAATTGATGCAATAAAAAACGATAAAGGGGATATCACCACAGATTCCACAGAAATCCAAACCATCATCAGAGATTATTACAAACAACTCTATGCACATAAACTAGTAAACCTGGAAGAAATGGATAAATTCCTGGACACCTGCATCTTCCCAAGCCTAAACCTGGAAGAAGCTGAAACCCTGAATAGACCAATAACAAGGTCTGAAGTCGAGGCAGCAATAAAGAGCCTACCACTTTAAAAAAGCCCAGGTCCAGATGGGTTCACAGCTGAATTCTACCAGACATACAAAGAGGAGCTGATACCATTCCTTCTGAAACTATTCCAGACAATCCAAAAAGAGGGAATCCTTTCCAACTCATTTTACGAGACAAACATCATCCTGATACCAAAACCTGGCAGAGACTCAACAAGAAAAGAAAATTTCAGGCCAATATCCATGATGAACATAGATGCAAAAATCTTCAATAAAATACTGGCAAACCGATTGCAACAGCATATCAAAAAGCTCATCCACCATGATCAAGTGGGATTCATCCCGGGGATGCAAGGCTGGTTCAACATACGCAAGTCCATAAACGTAATTCACCACATAAACAGAACCAAAGACAAAAACCACATGATTATCTCAATTGATGCAGAGAAGGCTTTTGACAGAATTCAACAGCCCTTTATGCTAAAAACCCTCAATAAACTAGGTATTGACGGAACATAACTCAAAACAATAAAAGCTATTTACGACAAACCAACAGCCAATATCATACTGAATGGGCAAAAACTGGAAGCATTCCCTTTGAAATCTGGCACTAGACAAGGATGCCCTCTTTCACCACTCCTATTCAATATAGTACTGGAAGTTCTAGCTAGAGCAATCAGGCAAGAAAAAGAAATAAAGGGTATCCAAATTGGAAAGGAGGAAATCAAATTGTCTCTATTTGCCGATGACATGATTGTATATCTGAAAGACCCCATCATCGCAGCCCAAAATCTCCTGAAACTGATAAACAACTTCAGCAAAGTCTCAGGATACAAAATCAACGTGCAAAAATCACAAGCATTCCTATACACCAGTAATAGACTTAAAGAGAGCCAAATCAAGAACGAACTGCCATTCACAACTGCTACAAAGAGAATAAAATACCTAGGAATACAACTAACAAGGAACGTAAAGGACCTCTTCAAGGAGAACTACAAGTCATTGCTCAACGAAATAAGAGAGGATACAAACAGATGGAGAAACATTCCATGTTCATGGTTAGGAAGAATCAACATCGTGAAAATGGCCATACTGCCCAAAGTAATTTACAGATTCAACGCTATTCCCATCAAGCTACCAATGACCTTCTTCACAGAACTGGAAAAAAACACCTTAAACTTCATATGGAACCAGAAGAGAGCCCGCATAGCCAAGTCAATTCTAAGCAAAAAGAACAAAGCAGGAGGCATCACACTACCGGACTTCAAACTATACTACAAGGCTACAGTAATCAAAACAGCATGGTACTGGTACCAAAACAGAGATATAGACCAATGGAACAGAACAGAGGCCTCACAGGAAATACAACATACCCACAACCATCTGATCTTCGACAAACCTGACAAAAACAAGCAATGGGAAAAGGACTCCCTGTTTAATAAATGGTGTTGGGAAAACTGGCTAGCCATGTGCAGAAAGCAGAAACAGGACCCCTTCATGACACCTTACACCAAAATTAACTCCAGATGGATTAAAGACTTAAACATCAGACCTAACACCATAAAAGCCCTAGAAGAAAATCTAGGCAAAACCATTCAGGACATAGGTGTAGGCAAGGACTTCATGACCAAAACGCCAAAAGCAATGGCAACAAAAGCCAAAATAGACAAATGGGACCTAATCAAACTCCACAGCTTCTGCACGGCAAAAGAAACAGTCAGTAGAGTGAATCAGCAACCAACAGAATGGGAAAAAAATTTTGCAGTCTACCCATCTGACAAGGGGCTGATATCCAGAATTTACAAAGAACTAAAGCAGATCTACAAGAAGAAAACAAACAAGCCCATTCAAAAATGGGCGAAGGATATGAACAGATACTTTACAAAAGAAGACATACAGGAGGCCAACAAACATATGAAAAAATGCTCATCATCACTGGTCATCAGAGAAATGCAAATCAAAACCACATTGAGATACCATCTCACACCAGTTAGAATGGCGATCATTAAAAAATCGGGAAACAACAGATGCTGGAGAGGATGTGGAGAAATAGGAACACTTTTACACTGTTGGTGGGAATGTAAATTAATTCAACCATTGTGGAAGACAGTGTGGCGATTCCTCAAGGACCTAAAAATAGAAATCCCATTTGACCCAGCAATCCCATTACTGGGTATATATCCAAAGGATTATAAATCATTCTACTACAAGGACACGTGCACACGAATGTTCATTGCAGCACTGTTTACAATAACAAAGACCTGGAACCAACCCAAATGCCCAACGATGATAGACTGGATAGGGAAAATGTGGTACATATACACCATGGAATATTACGCAGCCATCAAAAACGATGAGTTCAAGTCCTTTGTAGGGACATGGATGAATCTGGAAACCATCATTCTCAGCAAACTGACACAAGAGCAGAAAATCAAAGACCGTATATTCTCACTCATAGGCGGGTGTTGAACAATGAGAACACATGGACACAGGGAGGGGAACACTACACACTGGGGTCCGTTGGGGGGAAATGGGGGAGGGACGGGGGTAGGGAGGTAGGAAGAGATAGCATGGGGAGAAATGACAGATACAGGTGAGGGGACGGAAGGCAGCAAAGCACACTGCCATGTGTGTACCTATGCAACAATCTTGCATGTTCATCACATGTACCCCAAAACCTAAAATGCAATTTAAAAAAAGAAAAAAAAAATTGCATTTCTCTAATGACCAGTGATGATGAGCATTATTTTTTCATATGTTTTTTGGCTGCATAACACATGGACACAGGGAGTAGAACATCACACACGGGGGCCTGCTGAGGGGTAGGAGGGCTAGGGGAGGGATAACAGGGGTGGAGGGATTGGGGAGGGATAACATTAGGAGAAATACCTAATGTAGATGACAGGGGAATGGATGCAGTAAACCGCCATGGCATGTGTATACCTATGTAACAATCCTGCACGATCTGCACAGGTACTCCAGAAATTAAACTATAATTTTAAAAAAAATAAAGAAAAAAGAAACTAATACAGGAGATAAAATAGTCAATTCCTACAAGAATACATAAAAGAAGGGAGGAAAAACAAACAGATGAAATACATAGAAAACAAATATCAAGGTGGTAGAACTAAACCCAATTATATCAATAATCATATTAAATGTAAATAAAGTAACTGCTGTAATTTGAAGGTAGAGATTATCTGACTACATAAAGAAACAAGACCCAACTGCAGCCATTTATAAGAAAGATACTTCGAACATAAAGATGCAGAAGAGATAAAAAATAAAAGGATGGAAAAAATATGCCATTCAAATGCTAAACATAATGTGACTACACCAATAGTACAGAAAGTAGTTTTCAAAACAAGGGAAGTATTATTTAAGATAAAATGGGACATCTTGTTACAATACAAGGCTAAATTCATCAAGATCAAGATCATGACTGTCTATGTACTTAATAATGGAGCATCAAAATACAGGAAGCAGAAAATGACACTAGTAAAAGGAGAAATTAAGGAAATCCACAGCAATAGTTAGTGACTTTAATATCTGTCTCAGTAATTTATAGAATGTTGTACACCAAAAAATCAGTAAGAATGCAGATTTTAAAACAATTTGACATTTGTAAAACACTGCACCCAAACATTTCGGAAAGACTTTGTTCAATTGTCTATGAAATAAACACACAGATTCATCATATTCTGGGCCATAAACAACTCTGAGTACACTTCAGATAATCTAAACATACAAAGTATATTGTGTGACCACAAAAATATTGTTTAAAATCAATAACACTAAGATATTTAGAAAACCTCCAAATATTTTGAGTTAAAAAACACATTTCTAAAATATTCATGGGCAGATAAAAGATCACAAAAGTAATTAGAAATATACTTAACAGTAATACAAACAACACATTAAAATTGTAAAATATAATTTAAAATATTTTGATGGAAATTTATAGCTTTTAATACCTATACTAGAAAAGGAGAAAAATATAAATTATCTAAGCTTCCAAGAAGTTTGATGAAAGAGAACAAAATGAATCCAAAGTAGAAAAAAGGAAATAAAAATAAGAGTAGAAATCAAAGCATGACTAAATGAACAAATGACAGAGTAAATTAATAATCATAATTAGTTTCTGAAAAAAATTAATGAAGTTAATAAACTGATAGCAAATCTAATCAAAAACAGAGAACACAAATTATCAGGAACGAAAAAAATGCTTTCACTGAAAATCCTTTCAATATTAAAAGGAAAATAAGAAATAATTATGAACACTTCAAAATCAATAAATTTCGAAACTGATATAAAGTGGGCAAATTTTTTGAAAAAATCAAAACTTTTCAAAACTGAAACAAAATAGAAAATCTAATCTCAAACTTATTTTTATAAATGGAATTTATTATTTTTTTAATTTACACCAAAAAAGTTCACTTCTGAATTTCTTTACTAATTATATCAGGAATTTAAAGAATAATAATGCTACTCTCTAAAACAAACTCTTTTAAATACAGAGGAGGAAAATACACTCCTCTATTTGTTTCATATGGCACTTTTAAAAATAGAGGCAGAGGAAACACTTTCCTATGTTTTATAAGGCAATCAGAACCTTGAAATTGAATATTGAAAAAAGATACTACAATAAATGAAGATTACAGAACAATGTCTTTCATGAGCATAAACATGATAGTCCTTAACAAAGTATTTCTGCATCAAATCCGTATATGTATAAAATAATACATCATGAACAATGGAGATTTGTCCCAGGAATGCAAGGTTATTTTTAGCAATACAAAATATAATCAATGTAATTTGCAAAGTTAACAAAATATAAAAGAAAACTTATGTGACTACATCAATAGATGCGGAAAAAGCATCTGACAAAATGTAATATCTTTGAGTATCGTTTTTAATATCTAGGATATTTTCAAGCTAGGAATACCACTTTCTCATTCAGATAAAAGACACCAAAAAAGCTAACAACAAATATCCTACTTAATAATGAAATAAGATTAAGAGCAAGGCACCAATCTCTACTTTTACTACTTCTACAAAACATTGTATTGAGTTCCTAGCCAATGCAATAAAATAAGAAAGAGAAAGAAAAGTCAGACAAATTGGAAAGGAAGGAGTAAAGCTATCTTTATTTACAGACCACATGACTGGTATGTAGAAAACTGTAAGAAATCTATAAAAACGTTATAAAAAATAAATTATATATTAAGATTTCAGGATACAATATCAATATATAAAAATTAGTTGTATTTTTATATTCTCAATGAATACTATCTAAATTATTGGAAAATAAAATTTAAATTATTTAAAATAGCAAATAATTACAAAATATTGTTTAGAATATCAAATACTTAGGAATAAGTCTAATGAAAGATGGGCCAGACATCTACATTGAAAGTAAAAACATTTCTGAAAGAAGTTAAAGATCCGTTAATAACTAAATGGCAAGACATATCATGTTCATTGATTGAATGGCTCAATATTGTTAAATGTTCATTTTTCCAAAATTGATCTATAAATTTAGAACAGTCCTAATCCAAATACCAGCAAGCATTTTTATAGAAATTGATGAGCTAATTTCAATATTTAGATGGATATGCAGAGTTTAGAATAGCCAAGCAATATTGACCGAGATAAACAAAGTGAATAAATTACGTTACCTTATTGCAAGATTTATCATAAAGCTAGTGTAATTGGTACCATGTAATTATATTTATAAAGTGATTAAGCTCACTGTAAAAGGCCAGCTGCTCCTGTTCAGATGGACATAGCAGCATGTGGAGACTCACATCTTAAACATTCACTCCAAGAAATACCTTAGAAACATACCAGAAAAGCTGAGAGAACACACAGAACCCTTAAAGAAACTGGATCACTACTGCAGACTCCCTGAGACACCAAAAAAACTGAGTTGGCTTGCTTTCTCAGTGAGGTGGCCTGTGTTCTGAGACAAGTTCTCAATCCTGGTCACCAGCTGCCTGGAAAATAGACTTGGTGTTATTTCAGGGGCACAGTCAGAGTGAGACTGGCCTTCAGGACTTACGGCTGCATGAGAGTAGAGTGAGCCCTGTGACTGCCAGATTTCCCTCACTTCCCTGGTGACCTGTATGACTCGGCAGAGGCAGTCATAATCCCCCTGGGAACATAATTCCATTGGCCTGGCAATGGAATTCCCACAGCAGCTGCAGCAAGCTCTGCCCATAGAGAGTCTGGGCTTAGACACATCTATCCCTGCCCCAACATGTGGGTCTCTGTCTACCCGCTTTGGTAGCCAAGAACAAAGGTCATAATCTCTTGGGAGCTCTATGGCCCTGTATACTGCCTAATAAAGCTGAATACTTAACCAGGTGTTCCTAGGGCAAGCTTGGATCCTCCCTATAGTACTGCCGCGGATGTGCTCTTGAAAATGCCACTTCCTGGCTGGAGGCCAACCAACACGAAACCAGTGGACTAAACAAAAATACAACCAAGGACTCTCACAGAGTCCACCTCATTCCCATGCTACCTCCACTGGAGCAAGTGTTGTTATCCATGGCTGAAAGACCTAAAGATGGGTCACATTGCAGAACTCTTTGTACACACTAGAACCCAGTAGCTCCACTGGGTAGCCAAACCCAGAAGAGCAAAAACAATCATTGCAGTTCGGCTCTCAGAAAGCCTCATTCCCAGAGAAAAGGGAAGAACACCGTATCAAGGGAGCACCCATGGGACAAAACAATCTGAACAGCAGTGCTTGAGTCCCAGATCTTCCTTCTGACCTAGTGTACTGAAATGAGAAGGAAACAGAAAAACAATTCTGGTAATATGACAAAATGGGTTATTAATATCCCCAGAAGATCACACCAGCTCACCAGCAATGGATCCAAACCAAGAGGAAATCTCTGAATTGCCCAGAAAGGATTTAGAAGGTCAATTATTAAGCTAATCAAGGATGCACCAAAGAAAAGTGAACTGGGAAAACTGGCTAGCAGTGGGCAGAAAGCAGAAACTGGACCCTTCCCTGACACCTTACACTAAAATTAACTCCAGATGGATTAAAGACTTAAACATAAGGCCTAACACCATAAAAACCCTAGAAGAAAACCTAGGCAAAACCATTCAGGACATAGGTATAGGCAAGGACTTCATGACTAAAACACCAAAAACATTGGCAACAAAGGCCAAAATAGACAAATGGGACCTAACTCCAGAGCTTTTGTACAGCAAAAGGAACAATCATTAGAGTGAACCAGCAACCAACAGAATGGGAAAAAATTTTTGTAATCTACCCATCTGACAAAGGGCTAATATCCAGAATCTACAAAGAACTAAAACAGATTTACAAGAAAAAAGCAAACAAACCCATCCAAAAGTGAGAGAAGGATATGAACAGATACTTTTCAAAAGAAGACACACATAAGGCTAACAAACATATGAAAAAATGCTCATCATCACTGATGATTAGAGAAATGCAAATCAAAACCACATTGAGATACCACACCACACCAGTTAGAATGATAATCATTAAAAAATCTGGAAACAACAGATGCTGGAGAGGATTTGGAGAAATAGGAACACTGTTACACTGTTAGTGGGAGTTTAAACTAGTTCAACCATTGTGGAAGACAGTGTGGTGCTTCCTCAAGGACCTAGAAATACAAATTCCATTTGACCCAGCAATCTCATTACTGGGTACATATCCAAAGCATTATAAATCATTCTATTATAAAGACACATGCACACATACAATAGCAAAGACCTGGAACCAACCCAAATGCCCATTGACGATAGACTGGACAAGGAAAATGTAGCACATATACACCATCGAATACTATGCACCCATAAAAAATGATGAATTTGTGTCCTTTGTAGGGACATGGATGGATGTGGAAACCATCATTCTCAGCAAACTGATGCAAGACAGAAAATCAAACACCGCACATTCTCACTCATAGGCGGGTGTTGAACAATGAGAACACACAGACACAGGGAGGAGAGCATCACACACTCGGGTCAGTGGGGGGAAACTAGGGGAGAGACAGTAGGGGGTGGGGAGTTGGGGAGGGATAACATGGGGAGAAATGCCAGATATAGGTGATGGGGAGGAAGCCAGCAAACCACATTGCCAGGTATGCACCTATGCAACATTCTTGCATGTTCTTCACATGTACCCCAAAACCTAAGATGCAATAAAATATATATTTTTTAAAAAAACGATGAGTTCGTGTCCTTTGTAGGGACATGGATGAATCTGGAAACCACAGTTCTCAGCAAACTGACACAAGAACAGAAAATCAAACACCACATGTTATCACTCATAGGTGGATTTTGAACAATGAGAACATATGGACACAGGGAGGGAAGTATCACACACTGGCATCTGTTGGTTGGGGGGGGGTGTGCCAAGGGAGGGACGTGTGGGGGTGGGGAGGTCAGGGAGGGATACCTTGGGGAGAAATGCCAGATATAGGTGACAGAGGGATAAAGGCAGCAAACCACATTGCCACATGTGTACCTATGCAACAATCCTCCATGATCTGCACATGTGCCCCAGAACCTAAAGTACAATTAAAAAAAAAAAAAAGGTGAACTCCAACTTAAATTAAAAACATGATACAAGACAAAAATGAAAAATCTTCAGTGAAATAGATTACATAAATAAAAAACAATCACAACTTCTGGAAAGCAAGGACACACATAGATAAATAAAAAATATACTGGAAAGTCTCAGCAATAGAACCAAACAAGGAGAAGAAAGAATTTCAGAGCTTGAAGACAAGGCTTCTGACTTAACCTAACCCATCAAAGACAAAGAAAAAAGAATTTTAAAAAATGAACACTCCAGATGGATTAAAGACTTAAACATCAGACCTAATACCATAAAAACCTTAGAGGAAAATCTAGGCAAAACCATTCAGGACATAGGTGTAGGCAAGGACTTCATGACCAAAACGCCAAAAGCAATGGCAACAAAAGCCAAAATAGACAAATGGGACCTAATCAAACTCCACAGCTTCTGCACGGCAAAAGAAACAGTCAGTAGAGTGAATCAGCAACCAACAGAATGGGAAAAAAATTTTGCAGCCTACCCATCTGACAAGGGGCTGATATCCAGAATTTACAAAGAACTAAAGCAGATCTACAAGAAAAAAACAAACAAGCCCATTCAAAAATGGGCAAAGGACATGAACAGATACTTTACAAAAGAAGACATACAGGAGGCCAACAAACATATGAAAAAATGCTCATCATCACTGGTCATCAGAGAAATGCAAATCAAAACCACATTGAGATACCATCTCACACCAGTTAGAATGGCGATCATTAAAAAATCGGGAAACAACAGATGCTGGAGAGGATGTGGAGAAATAGGAACACTTCTACACTGTTGGTGGGAATGTAAATTAGTTCAACCATTGTGGAAGACAGTGTGGCGATTCCTCAAGGACCTAAAAATAGAAATCCCATTTGACCCAGCAATCCCATTACTGGGTATATATCCAAAGGATTATAAATCATTCTACTACAAGGACACGTGCACACGAATGTTCATTGCAGCACTGTTTACAATAACAAAGACCTGGAACCAACCCAAATGCCCAACGATGATAGACTGGATAGGGAAAATGTGGTACATATACACCATGGAATATTACGCAGCCATCAAAAACGATGAGTTCACGTCCTTTGTAGGGACATGGATGAACCTGGAAACCATCATTCTCAGCAAACTGACACAAGAGCAGAAAATCAAACACCATATATTCTCACTCATAGGTGGGTGTTGAACAATGAGAACACATGGACACAGGGAGGGGAGCACTACACACTGGGGTCCGTTGGGGGGAAATGGGGGAGGGGCGGGTGGTGGGGAAATGGGAAGAGATAGCATGGGGAGAAATGACAGATACAGGTGAGGGGACGGAAGGCAGCAAACCACACTGCCATGTGTGTACCTATGCAACAATCTTGCATGTTCATCACATGTACCCCGAAACCTAAAATGCAATAAAATAAAATTAAATTAAAAAAAAAAAAATGAACAAAGCTTCCAAGAAGTTTGGGAATATGTTAAATGTCAAAATTTAAGAATTCATGTTCCCAAAGAAGAGAAATCTAAAAGTTTGGAAAACATATTGAGGGACTAATCAAGGAAAACTTTCCCAGCCTTGACAGAGATCTAGATATTCAAATACAAGAAGCTCAAAGGACACCTGGGAAATTCATCAAAAAAAGATCATCACATAGGCACATAGTCATCAGGTTATCTAAAATCAAGACAAAGAAAATAATCTTAAGAGCTGTGAGGCAAAAGCATCAGGTAACCTATAAAGGAAAACCTATCAGATTAACAGCAGATTTCTCAGCAGAAACCCTACAAGGTTAGAAGGGATTGGGGTTCAACTTCTAGACTTCTTAAACAATGCTCCACTTAAAAGATACAGAATGGCAGAACCAACCACATTTCTGCTGTCTTCAGGAAACTCACCTAACACATAAAGACTCATATAAATTTAAGGTAAAGGGGTGGAAAAAGATATTTCATGCAAATGGACACCAAAAGTGAGCAGGAGTAGCTATTCTTATATCAGACAAAAAAAACTTTAAAGCAACAACAGTTAAAAAAGACAAAGAGGGACATTATATAATGATAAAAGGACTAGTCCAACAGGAAAATATCACGATCCTAAATAGATATGCACCTAACACTGGAGCTCCCCAACTTATAAAACAATTACTACTAGATCTAAGAAATGAGATAGACAGCAATACAATAACAGTAGGGGACTTTAATACTTCACTGATGGTACCAGATAGATCATCAAGACAGAAAGTCAACAAAGAAACAATGGTACTGTGTGTGGGATTGGCATAATCATAGACAAATAAAATGAATAGAATAGAAAGTTCAAAACTGGACCCAGATATATTCAGTCAGTTAACTTTTTGTCAAGTTACCAGGTCAATTTGAAGGGGAAAGAATTCTCTTTGGAACAAATTGTGCTGAAACTGGTGTATATTCATAAAGAAAAAAAGATCTTCAATCCCTACCTCACTCCCAACATGAAAATCAATTTAAGGTTTGTCAAAAACCTAAATATATAAACTAGAAACATAAAGCCTCTAATGAAAGTCCAGTGAAAGAAAGCACAGAAAAACATCTTTCTAACTTTGGGACAGCAAAGACTCCCTACAACACAAAAAGGATTAATCTTAAGATTGTAAAGTTGGTAAATGAGAGTACATAATAAATAGTTAGAAATTTCTTCTCATCAAAGACAATATTGATGAAATGAATAGGCAAGCCACCAGCTGGGAAATAATATTTTCTATATATCTGAAAAAGAAATTGTATCCAGAATATATAAACTCTTATAAATTTATCACAAAAAGACAAACAACTCAATTTAAAAGCATATTTTATAATTTTTAAAAGGGAATATCCAATAAGAATATAAAAAATAAGTTTAAAAGGGATTCGACATTGTCATCAGGAAAATATATATATATATATATATATATATATATATGTATATATATACATATATACATATATATATGACTTCCCTCCTACTAGAATGACTAAAATAAAACAGATTGGCAATTTCAAATTTTGGCAAGGATGTGGAGAAACTAAACTCCTATATATCTCTGACTGACATGTAAAATGCACAACCAGTCTGGATATTCATATAAAATTAATACACATCTATCCTCTGTCCCAGATATTACATGTCTAGGTATTTACTCCAGAGAAATAAAAGCATGTGTCACAAAAAAATAGAAAATATTTTTCAATTGTATATGGATGTTTATAACAGTTTTATTTATAAGAGCCTAAAATTTGAAACAACTCAAATGTTCATCAAGAGAAGAATGGTTAAACAAACTGATATATTTATACAATAGAAAACTACTCAGCCAAAGAAAGGAATAAACCACAGATACATATAAAAATATGGATCAATCTTAATAGCATTGCATTGTACAAAAATAAAATCTAGACAAAAAGAGTATGTTCTATTGAATTCCTTTTAGATGAAGTCCAGAAACAGGTAAAAGAAATCCATGATGATAAAACTACATTAAAATCTAACGTTGAATAATAGCTAAACAAAATGCGATAAATCTACTTTATAGAATATATTTAAGCCATTAAAATTATGTATGAAGATTATATAACAAGCTGAGGACATGTTTATAGTGTAATCATTTACATTCATACACACACACACGCACACACACACACTCCCAACACAAAGAAATGATACATGTTTAAGTTCATGGATATTCCAATTACCCTGATTTGATCACTACAGTCACATTATATGCATGTGTCAAAACATCACAAGTATTAATAAAGGGTATTCAATTAGGAAATTGAAAAAATTGAAGAAACTGAATAAAGGGTATTCAATTAGGAAAAGAGGAAGTCAAATTGTCTTTGTCTGCAGATGACATGATTGTATATTTAGAAGACCCCAACATCTCAGCCCAAAATCTACTTAATCTGATAAGCAACTTCAGCAAAGTTTCTGGATACAAAATCAATGTGTAGAAATCATAAGCATTCCTATATACCAATAACAAACAAACGGAGAGCCAAATCATGAGCAAACTCCCGTTCACAACTGCTACAAAGAGAATAAAATACCTAGGAATACAGCTAGCAAAGGATGCAAAGGACCTCTTCAAAGAGAAATTCAAACCACTGCTCAAGGAAATAAGAAAGGACACAAACAGATGGAAAAGCATTCCATGCTCATGGCTAGGAAGAATCAATATTGTGAAAATGGCCATATTGCCCAAAGTAATTTATAGAATCAACACTATCCCCATCAAGCTCCACCATTGACCTTCTTCACAGAACTGGAAAAAAACACTTTAAACTTCATAGGGAACCAAAGGAGAGCCCACATAGCCAAGGCAATCCTAAGCAAAAATAGCAAAGCTGGAGTCATCACACCACCTGACTTCAAACTATACTACAAGGTTACTGCAATCAAAACAGCATGGTGCTGTTACCAAAACAGAGATATAGATCAATGGAACAGAACAGACGCCTCAGAAGAAACATCACACATCTACAACCATCTGATCTTTAACAAACCTGACAAAAACAAGCAATGGGGAAAGTATTCCCTGTTTAATAAATGGTGGTGGAAAAACTGGCTAGCCATCTGCAGAAAGCTGAAACTGAACCCCTTCCTTACACCCTACACTAAAATTAACTCCAGATGGATTCAAGACTTAAACATAAAACCTAACACTGTAAAAATTCTAGAAGAAAACCTAGGCAAAACCATTCAGGACATAGGCATAGGCAAGGACTTCATGACTAAAACACCAAAAGCAATGGCAACAAAAGCCGAAATAGACAAATGGGATCTAATTAAACTTAAGAGTTTCTGTACAACAAAAGAAACAATCATTAGAGTGAACCAGCAACCAACAGAATGGGAAAAAATTCTGCCGTCTACCCATCTGACAAAGGCCTAATATCCAGAATCTACAAAGGACTAAAACAAATTTGCAAGAAAAAAAACAAACCCATTCAAAAGTGGGCAAGAGATATGAACAGACACTTTTCAAAAGAAGACATTTACAAGGCCAGCAAACATACGAAAAAAATGCTCATCATCACTGGTCATTAGAGAAATGCAAATTAAAACCACATTGAGACACCATCTCACACCAGTTAGAATGGTGATCATTAAAAAATCTGGAGACAACAGATGCTGGAGAGGATATGGAGAAAAAGAAACACTGTTACACTGTTGGTGGGAGTGTAAATTACCACCATTTGGAAGACAGTGTGGCAATTCCTCAAGGATCTAGAAATAGAAATTCCAGTTGACCTGGAAATCCCATTACTGGGTATGTCCAAAGGATTATAAATCGTTCTATTATAAAGACACATACACTGCATGTTCATTGTGGCACTGTTTACAATAGCAAAGACCTGGAGTCAACCCAAATGCCCATCAATGATAGACTGGACAAAGAAAATGTGGCACATATACACCATGAAATACTACACAGCCATAAAAAAGGATGAGTTAATGTTCTTTGTAGGGACATGAATGAATCTGGAAACTATTATTCTCAGCAAACTGACACAGGAACAGAAAACCAAATACCGCATGTTATCGCTCATAGGCAGATGTTGAACAATGAGAACACATGAACACAGGGAGGAGAGCATCACAAACTGGGGTCTGTTGTGAGGGTACTAAGGGAGGGACAGTGGCGGCGGCGGGGGAGGTGGAGGAGGGATAACATGGGGAGAAATGCCAGATATAGGAGACAGGGGGATGTAGACAGTAAACCACCTTGTCATGTATGTACCTATGCAATAATCCTGCATGATCTGCACATGTACCCCAGAACCTAAAGTAAAATTAAAAAAATAAAAAATCACAAGTACTGCAGAAAGACATACAATCATTATGTATCAATTTTTAAAATTAATTTAAAAACAAATATGAAAAAATACTAGAAGGAAATAAACCATAGTGATAAATTGTTCTTGTGTTGGTTTTATAGGATTATTTCTTTTTCTTTTCAGCTTGGTCATTTAAACTTTAATATTTTTCTTTTTAAAAATATTATCCATTTTTGGCTGGGCGCAGTGGCTCACGCCTGCAATCCCAGCACTTTGGGAGGCCTAGGTGGGCAGGTCAGGAGGTCAAGAGATCAAGATCATTCTGGTCAATACAGTGAAAATCTGTCTCTACTAAAAATACAAAAATATTAGCCCATCACGGTGGCACATGCCTGTGGTCCCAGCTACTCGAGAGGCTGAGGTGGAAGAATCGCTTGAACCCAGGAGGCAGAGGTTGCAGTAAGCCGAGATTGTGCCACTGACTCCAGCCTGGTGACAGAGCAAGACCCCATCTCATAAAAAAAAAAAAAAAAAAAAAAAAAAAATCCATTTTTTTCCGTTTTTCTTTCCTTGATATTTTTAAATATATTTTTCTATTCAAGAATAAGGTAGTTCTCTTCAACTATTCATGTATCATTTATGCCCTTCAGTCATTTTCTCCTTTGTTTAAATTGGTTTTTTACTGCACAAGAAATCCATGACTCAATTTTCATTATTTTTCATATGCAGTCTTTTCTCAGTATCCAAGGAGGATTGGTTCTAGGACACTTATCAATACCAAAATTACTCTTCTATAAAATGTCACAGTATTTGTGTATAACCTATACATATCCTCTCATATACTTTAAGTCACCTCTAGATTACTTATATACCTAGTACAACGTAAGTACTATGTAAGTAGTTATTTCATAATTATTTCGATTGTATTTTTCAAAATGTTGTAATTTTTTAATTTTTTTTTTTCCTATTTCAATCCAAGGTTGGTTGAATCTATGATGTAGAATCTACAGCCATAGAGGGTTAACTGCATATAGAAGGAACTATGTTTTAACCAATAGTTCTTAATTTCTAGAAAATAATTTTTAACTCAGTTTTAATTTATGAATATAACAAATGGAATAGGTCTTTTCAGTGACTCAATACTCATTCATGCCTACAGAGAAAGTCATCATATGTAACAAAATGTTACATTATTAATGAAAAATATTAAACATATTTTACTTTGAAAACATCTGAAAATATTAGCAGTTTTAGTCTGTGGGCAGTGAGATAAGGCTAACTTCCTTTGCCTTGCCTGCTTTTTCCCCACAGTGAACATGTATTATTTTATGGTAAAAATAAATGGCAAAATTAAATCCTCATTTCAGGTTAAAGACCTCCCAAAGCCCTGGGCCAACCGTGATCCCAGCCAGAGTCAGAGAAACACAGAGCTCCCTAGGCCTGAAGCTTCTCCATCACCCATTGCATCTCCCTCCTGAGAGTTTCTGACTTAATGCTCTACTTCCAGGCACCGGGCCTTCAACTTCCTCTTCCTGGACTCTTCCCTGGACCTTAATAAGCTCTGGAGCTTCCTCTTCTGGTTCTCAGCCTGGTTCCTACCAGCCCCATTGTCCAGACAGCCATTGTGGGGGTCACTTTGTGTAGGAAGTGCAGGAAGTCCAGTAAACACAAGAAGCAGGAACCCTCAGACTGGCTGTCTCACTTGGTGCCTGGGCTTCTTGGTGTCACGCAGGCAGCTAGACCAATAGCTCCACCTACCTTTCCTCCCCTAAGCCCCAGCACCAAGAGCCCGCTGAGCCATCACAGCTCCTGTTCCTGCCAGACCTTTATTAACCATGACAAGGGTTTGGAAAGCCTATGAAACATCATAATCTCTCCTGTCTCCCTGTAGAAGCAAATAGAGTTAAAAGAGGCTGTGAGGGTGGAGTGGTGGCAGATGTGTCCCTGGAGAGTCCGGCTCCAGCCAGCCTTTCTCCCTGAACGTGTTCCCCCTCTCAGCTCAGATCTTCTTGCAGGAGTCTGGCCAAACCTGCTGAAGAGGAGCTAAAGAGGTGACTGCAAATTGAAATGAACATGCTGCTGAAAAGAATTCAGAGCAGTGACAAATCGCTCTATGGGGCCCCAGCGTATTGCAGACAGCCGAGGACTCTCCCATGCACCTGAGTATAAATTAGTGCTACGCATTCCTCACCCCTACCTCCTCCTAACCCCCAGAGTACTTCAATACAGGGAGAGTGACCAACCCCAAAGAGGAGGGGGAAGGAATCACTCGAATTAGAGGGAATCTCATTAAAATATTGCTCTTCACTAGCTATTCAATCACTAATTGACTTTTCCTCCTCACTTTAATTTTGACGCTGGTGTCTTGATTAATTAACTCTGTCACCAGAGCCCCAGGATGCCACAGAAGGACTCACCAGGAATTTCTTTCTCTGTGTTCCAGCCAGTTTGACAGGTAGGCTCTCCCTGGCCAGCTCCATGGGTAATGGCCTGAGCTCATCTTTGTCCCTTGAGGATACTCTGAAACACCTTGTCATTCTCTAACCACTGGCCATGGGGCCCAGCCAGCGAGAGAGCCGGAAAGCCTGCATGATTGCTCTCCTTCCCTGACAGCATAATGAATTCCTTTCTCTCTACATTCTTATACGTATAGGAAGTTCATCAGGGAGACTGTGGCCAGTGGAAGAGATGGATCACTAGTGTTGTTTCTGGATATGCCACCTGGGAAATCATTTGTTCACTCACTCATTCAGTCACACAGGGACTATTTGCTTATAACTGGCCTGGGCTAGACCAGGAGGGGAGGGCGTTCAAAACAAGTATAAATTATGAGTCCTACACATGAGACATTTATGGTTTTAGTTGCAAAGCTGTGATATTCTCTTATAAAAACAAGTCAAGATTTGGTGTTCCAAAGAAAGTCTCTAGGTAAGGAAAGTTCATTTTCCTGGATGTTATGGCAATGTTTCATGGCCATAAAATAGTTGGGGGGAAAAAATACAACATTTTGAAAAATAATACAATGGCTAATCTTGCCATTCCCCTGGCATATTTGAAAGTGCACTGAGGAACCACAGTGGGGCCACCACCAAGTGGAGCTTGGAAGAAGACCACAGGTCCAAGTTCTCTGCCTATGCCTGGCTTTCTCCATCCCCTCTCCTGAAATGAAGGGGTAAGGGAGCAGCAGAAAGTGTATGTAGTAGGAAAGAGAAGCTCTCATTTCACCTCCTCCCTACTCCACCCCACAGAGGGGGAAGGTTGAACTATGCTGGTTGGCTTGTTTGCCTGGGCCAAACTGGGACATGGAGCCACGGAGCCCTAACAGTGGGCTGGGCTCTGCTCCCTAGTCTACACTGCACTGGGGATGCTCTGACAGGCTGCTTCGTATTCCTCTTTCTCTTCAACTTACGTGGCAGAATGATGCCCTGCCCCAAGACCCACGCTCCTTGAGCAAGCCCAGCTGTCTTGCCCTCTTCTCTCTCTTCCTTCCACATAGGAAAGAAAGATTTCATGACCTGAAGTTGATTTTTTACATAAATAATGGCTGATGTGGGGATGGAGAGAAACGTACAAGCCACAAGTGTGACTGCTTCCTACAGGCTAACTTAGAAGAGCGCTCTAATTTGGGGATGGGGGTCCAGCCTCAGTAGCAATAAAGCACCATTTTGGTGTCCTTTTCCAGTTTTCATCTTACACATCTTTCTCTAGAAGATTCACAAGGGGGAGTGCTGTCATCTCGGCAGGATCTCAGTATTCCAGGGTCTTCTGTCCAAAGTCCTTCCAGTAGCTCCTGATATACTCTACAAATGCAGAGCCTAGGAGACCAGGCTGGGCCCAAATCACTCCCCAGTGTGCCTCCTGCTGTGGCCTGTCCTGACAGCGTTTTCAGGGCTCCACCCTAATGCACCTTCCTTGCCACGTACTCGCTATCTGAGACAACCTTTTCTAGATGACCCAATTTATCTCATCTCTTAATTTTATTCATCTATTTTTAACCTACCTTGGCAATCAACATTAATGCCCTCTGGTAAAACAAACACACACACACACACACACACACACACACACACCATAATGCCTTTAGTAGCCCTTAAAATACTATCTGATCTCCTCACCATAGCCTATGTGGGAGACTATTATAATGTTTTTTTTTTTTATGTTGTATTATCATTCTTTTTATGTACTACTGGATGTGATTTACTAGATGTGGGGTTTTTTTTGTTTTTTTTTTGTTTTGTTTTTTATTTATTTATTAGGTTTTCGGGTACATGTGAAGAACATGCAAGATTGTTGCATAGGTACACACATGGCAGTGGGGTTTGCTGCCTTCCGTCCCCTCACCTGTATCTGTCATTTCTCCCCATGCTATCTCTTCTCACCTCCCCACCCCCCATCTCTCCCCCATTTCCCCCCAATGGACCCCAGTGTGTAGTGCTCCCCTCCCTGTGTCCATGTGTTCTCATTGCTCAACACCCGCCTATGAGCAAGAATATACGGTGTTTGATTTTCTGCTCTTGTGTCAGTTTGCTGAGAATGATGGTTTCCAGGTTCATCCATGTCCCTACAAAGGACGTGAACTCATCGTTTTTGATGGCTGCATAATATTCCATGGTGTATATGTACCACATTTTCCCTATCCAGTCTATCATCGTTGGGCATTTGGGTTGGTTCCAGGTCTTTGCTATTGTAAACAGTGCTGCAATGAACATTCGTGTGCACATGTCCTTATAGTAGAATGATTTATAATCCTTTGGATATATACCCAGTAATCTCAACATCTGTTGCTCCTCTCTATGGAAAAACTAGTCAGACGCCAGTGACATCATGCTTGACTGTATAATTTGCTTTGGCCACTGAGATTGGCACATTCACTTCCATACAGACACTTAAAGGCAGTTACATGGTTCTCCACTTTCTCTTTTCCCTCTTCAAGAACACTAGATAGGAGCTGTTCCATCTACTTGAGTCCTGTAGTGGAGAAAGTGTGTAACTGACTCACGATGGACCTACAGCATGAGTGATAAGTAAATGTCTTCACTGTATGCTACTGAAATTCGAGGGTCATTTGTCACCATGTGCTTTAGCCTCATCTCACCCCTGACCACTCCTCCAACCACATGTCCTGCTTTCCAACCCCTCACCTACACATGCCACACACTCCGACCTTTCTGTAAACACACCAAGCCTGTTCTCACCTCAAAGGCTTTGCATGTGCTGTTCCCTCTGCCTGGAATGCTTTTCCCTGACGTTTTCACCTGGCTGGTTCTTTTCATTATTCAGATCTTGGTTCAAATGTTACCTTCTTAAGAAAGGCCTTTTCTGAACCCTTATCTAAGGTGATCTCCCACTCACTCTGTCACATTTTCCTGTTTTACTTTGTTTTTGTTCCTGGGTTTGTTTGCTCTCCCTTACTGGAATGACACTTTATGACAGTAGAGACCTTGTTCATCACATTTAATGCTTATCTCCAAACACTAGAAAGCCAACGGATGCATAGACACTTAATAAATATGTGTATTCTATGTGAACCTCTCTCCCAAATTTTAAAGCCATTTCAATCTCCAACTGGATTCCTTTTCCTGGAAGTCCTAACACTCAACAAATTTGAAGCACAACTGATAATTCTGTCCTCTCATCCCTTAACTCTACCTCCTCCTCACCCTGTGTTCCCTGAGGGACACTGCCCAAACCAGAAACCCCAGGGAATATTCTCTTCCCCTCTTCCTGACCTCCCCCACCCTCAATCAGTCACCAGGCTGATTTGTCTCTTCAATAAAATCTCTCTCCAATCCACTTCATCTCCATTACCATGCACCTGCCCTCGCTCAGACCCTCATCATCCCTTGCCTGGATTATCACAGTCTTTGCAGAACGGAGTTCCTTGTTTCCAATTTTCTCCTCTCCCATCTGTGCAGCGCAGCGCCACCAGAATTATCTTTCTAAAATCTAATCATGTCACTCCCCTGTTTAGAAGGATTTCAAAGGAGCTGCAGGATGAAGCTTAACTCCTTGGAGGCTGGGCCATACCTTTGCTTTTTCGCTCCTGCCAGTTCTGACTCCCAGCAGCTCTCCTACCCCTGCCTGCCCCTTTTCCCATCCGGCCATGCTGAAGCAGAGCAGCAGGTCCAACATTGGCTGGCATTCATTGTTTCCTCTCCCTGTGATGCCCTGCTCCCTGAACACCCTGCCCTAATTGCTCCCTCCCCCCCCCGCCCACCACACACACACACACACACACACACACACACACACAGACACGCACACACTCTCCCATGGCACCCACCTACTGAGGACTTTCTCTGCTACACAATTTGGATCATCCCAGTCTTCATCACTCCCTCTGTATAGCCTTTCCTGATCCTCCCTTTCCTCCTCCTACAAAAATCAGATAGCAGATGCTTGATAAATCTTGCTCCAGTAAATGGATGGATAAAATAGATGGTATTAGGCATAAGAAGAATAATAGATGGGCTAATTACATTACAAGCTAGAGCACAGGTTTGAGTAATATAACCAGAAGAAAGAATGTAAATGATAGTGGGGTCAACATGTCATCTCACGAACAATTCTATCCTACTAAGCTATCCTGCAAAGTGGATGCTCACCTGGTATAATAGGAATAGACCCAGGATTTGAGGAGCTCTGTGGACTCATTTGACTCCAGCCCTTACTTGCTCTTCGACCTTAGGTACAGCTCTTAAATGCTCTGGCCCAGACGTTCTCATCTACTGCATATATAGCTTCTCCCCACATGTATCTTACAAGAAAGGGCTTTACCAATGTTGCTCCCATTTTACATATTCTAAAAGAGAAATTAAGTGATGTCCCCAAAACACACAATTAGTAAGTGACAACGTGACAACTTGAACCCAGGGTCTGTTTCTAAACTCTGTGCCCTTCTCGCCCCGCTAGGTTGACTTTCCCTCAAATGACAGTGGTTGTAAGGAGATTACCTCCCTGTTCCCACTGCCTGTGAAATACTCCGCTTCCAATACTCTCTTCACTCAGGGTTGCCTTTAATCCCTCCTCTCACCTCAGCCCTCAGTCTCCAAGCACCTCTTAGGGCAGAGCCTCCGGGAGAGTGCGTCAGGGGCCCTGGCTCCCTGCCTGGGAAATGGAGGCTTCCCTTAAACTGGAGGCAGTAAGATCCTCAGCACAGCCAGGCAAAAACCCACACTGTGACTTCAGGAAAATCATCTTCCAACTAAATGCTATGTGAGGCCCAAAATAGCCCCTCCAGCCTTCCTGCTTATTTCTTAAATGCAGTTCTTAACCATAATGATGGCACCTGTGGGGGAGGGAGAATGGAGATTTAGGCTGAGAGTTGGTTTCATGTCACCTAAAAGGATTATTTTACACCATCAGAAAGATAATTCCCCTCCTACTGGGGGAGAATGGATTAGGCCTTTGCTTCAGATAATACTTCATGAAAGGATTATTTAAAGATTATAGGACAAAATGGATACATCTGACAACATCTGCTAGGGCCAGGTTCTTTGGCTGCCTGCAAAATGGTCGTTATTTATGCAATTAGTACAACGCTTGCTGGGGTGCTCATCTAGAGGCTGCATGCACACCAAAAATCCTCTTGTGAGTTTTCCCCCCACCATCTCCTGCCATTGTTAACAAAGACTGACACAAAACGCCAGCACCTCCAGGAAGTCTTCCCTGATCTCTCCTTCCAGGAGTGGCTACTCTTTCCTCCAGACTCATGTCTGTCTGTGAAGTTCTCATCGCGCTCTGCTTTGCGAAGAGCTCTACCTGCCTGAGCCTTCTCCTCCCGGACCAGAGACTTCCTCCCACATTGTCACTCAACCCCCATCAGGCCTTGCACAGAATACGCAGTGAGAAGTGGAAAGCCTCTCTGTGCACCACCGAGCCAGCGGAGGAGGCAGGGTCTCAGAGGCCTCTGCCTGAGGATGCGCTCTGCAGATCTGAATCACGCCATATTGCTGTTGCCCACACAAGGGCTTTGGGAGCTGAGAACACATGGTGCGATTTGCCTCCAGGAAACACTGTTGCCCACGGCATCTTGGTCAAATGCCCTGTTACTCATGCTGCTCACTTGTTTCATGGCGAGGCAGTTTGGAGAAAAGTACTGAGGAACGATCCTGGAGTGCTTGTCTGAACACCTCTTGGGCATGGAACAACAGGAGCCAGTCTGGCCTTACTTGGAGCTCCAGAAAGCTGTCTTCTGAGTCTGCAGAAATCGGTGACTAGCGTCCACGTTTGTTCATACCAATGCCATCTCCAATGGCTACTGACTCTTCCAGTCTCTCCCCCACCAATCCTCTCCCAGCCACACTGAACTAATGCCAGTTCCCAGGCCTCACCCGCTTCCCTGAACCCAGAATCAGCACACACAGTTTCTTCTGCTTGCACTGCCCTCCCCCTCCTTCTCCAAACCATGAACTCCTCTTACACTCTTTTAGACTCAGCTCAGATGTCACCTCTTCTATCCAGTCTTTCCTGATGCTTTTAGGTAGATTCAGGGCATCCTTATTTTCCTAGTTTCCATTGTCTGAGTGCCTAAGACCGTGAGGTATAGAAATACAAAAAGCACCATAATCTGATAACATCCACTAATAAATGGCCACTCATAATAAATACTCGATTCACAAATAATTTATTGAGCACCCATTTTGCTCCAGGCCCTGATCACAACAATGAATCGAATACAAATTTCCTCACCCCAGTGCAGCTTGCATTCTAGGGAGGAGGGGAGAAGGGACATGGAAACATAATAAACATAAAAACGAGTAAATGATGTAATATGTTAGAAGTTGATAAGTGTGTGCAAAACGATAAAAAAAGGCAGAGCAAAGTAAACATGATGGAGAATGCTAAGGATGGTAGGGAAAGGGTGGTCAGGACAAGCTGCATTAAGAAGGTGAGATTCGGCCAGGTGCGGCTGCTCACACCTATACTCCTAGCACTTTGGGAAGCCGAGGTGGGCATATCACAGGTCAGGAGATCAAGACCATCTGTCTAACATGGTGAAACCCCATCTCTACTAAAAATACAAAAATTAGCCGGGTGTTGTGGTGCGCACCTGTAGTCCCAGTTACTCAGGAGGCTAAGGCAAGAGAATCGCTTGAACTGAGGAGGTGGAGGTTGCAGTGAGCCAAGATTGTGCCACTGCACTATAGCCTGGGTGACAGAGCGAGACTCTATCTCAAAAAAATAAGTCAATAAAAAGGTGAGATTCAACCAAAGAATGAAAGAGATAAAGGAGGAGCCCAGCAGATGTCAGTAGCGAGAACATTCCCTTCACCGTACATTTAGAGCAGGCAGCAGTGAGCTGTGGCCTGGGGGTCAAATTCAGCCTGCCACGAATTTTTAGATGACCCACCAGCTAAGACTGGTTCTCACATGTTTAAACAATTGGCAGAAATCAAAAGAAGTATAATATTTTATGACATGTAAAAATGACATCAAATTCAACTTCAGTGTCCATAAGTAAGGTTGTGCTGGAACACAGCCACACTCATTCCTTCATGTATTGTCCGTGGCTGCTTTTGCACTGCAATGGCAGTGCTGAATAGCTGGAAAAGAGACTCCATGGCCCACAGAACCTAAAACATTTGCTATTTGGCCCTTTACAGAAAAAACATAGAGCAAAGGCCCCAGGGCAGAAGTGGGAATAACAAGGAGAAATTGTGGCTGGAGCAAACAGGAGGGATGGATGGGAAAGAGGACACAATGGGGACAGTTTAGGGAAGGCGAGCAGATCATGGAAGGTCTTTTAGACCATTTAGTTTTAACCTGGGCAATGGTGAGCCATGGAGAGATTTGGATTAGAGGAGTCCCATTGTTGGACTTATTTTTAAGAGAATGGGTTTGGCTGCCCTGTTAGGAATAGGCTGTTACTTTAGGGGCTATTGCCATTATTCAGACAAGAAAGGATAGGGTTTCAGGCAAGGGTGGTGGTGTTCAGTGTGGGTGATAAGTGCTCCAATGCTGAGTATGTGTTGAACATAGAGCAAATAGAATTTCCCGATGGTTTGGATTTGGGAGGTGAGAAAGAGAGAGATCAAGGACTCTGAGACTTGGGCGTGAGCAATGGAAAAGTGGACCAGGCACAGAATCCCATTCCAGCATGGTAGGTTCGAAGTGTCTGATAGACACGCCAGGGGTGATGTTGAATGACAGTTGGAGATACCAGTCTAGAGTTCAGAAGAGAGACCTAGCTGAAGACATAAATTTGAGAGCTGTAAGCATAAAAATGGTATTTGGATCTTCAAGGAAAGAAAAAGAAGAGGACCAAGGACTGAGCCTTGGACGGACCACCTTTAAGAAGCCAGAGAGAAAGGGAGGAAGCAGCAGAGTAGACAAAAAGGAGTGTCCAGTGGGAGTGATTATCTGTGCCGAGTGCTGCTGCTGTGTAAGTAGGATGAGAACAGAGTGGTGACCACTACGTTTAGCAACATGGTGGCATGGAGGAGCTCTAAAAGCACAGACTTGGTGGGGAGACTGGGGTCAGAACTGACTGAATGAGAGAGAATGGGGAAAGGGGGAATTGAGGACAGTAGGGCTGGACAACTCTTGAGATTTACTGCAAAGAGGAACAAAGAAATGGAATGTCAGCTGGAGAGGAAGGGCATGTTGATGAGAACGATCCAGTAGAGAGTGCAACATTGACGCCAGGGTACAAAGGAGGGTTACTGCAGAGCAGGCGAGGCTGGAAGGAGCTAGTGCACCCGTGCATAGTCCATGGGAAGTCCTCGCTCCCTGTGTAATTCCAGCACCCATCCATGCTCATGCTCACCATGTAAGGGACTTTGTGTCACTCTGTTCAAATGTATTGATTTATTCATTCATTCAATTGACTTTCATTGTATGGCCTCCATGTAGACCTGGTTCTGTTCTAGGTACTCGGGGTACACACCAGGAAGCAAATCTGATGGTCTCTGTTGTCTTGTACGTTACACTCTAGAGAAGAAGGTGGTAGGGTAACGGAACATCCTGTGTCCAATAGGCTCAGAAAATAGGAACATTTAATGTCTCATATAGTGAGAGTCCATAGTTATGCAATTATTCTGCCTTTAATCAGAACGCATTACCACTTTCTACTTATCTATCTCTACACTGACGGTGATGTTCTTTAAAGGTATAATATTTATAACTCCAACACCTACTACTAAAGTTTGACACAGGAAAGGAAGATTTAAAACATTTGAGTGAATACATAAGACCCAAGAGACAGAGAAATCCTCTCTTGAAATTCTTCTATAATATTCAGCCATGTGAGCTACCAAGCTACACTTTGAAATGCAAAACCTCGCTGTAATGTTTAACACCTTTGCAAACAGTTATCCACGCTGAAGCATGAATCAGGTTCCTCAGATACCTTTCTTTTAAGAGCAACCAGCTAAGAATGACTGTTTCTTATTAATTGGATTTTTGCATGACGTATGAGGAAACTGAGATCTGGGAAGGATAATCTAGAAACTGAGGCACCAGGTAACATAGAACTAGATGTCCTGACCCAGTGGTTGGTCCTAGTGATAACATGAGGGCACCAAATACAGTTGAAGGGGACTTTGGATGGGGAAGACACAAGAAGGAGCTCAGAGAGGAGAAAAGAAGTGAAGAGCTCCTGAATTGAGGACACAGCTTAACTGAGGCAGGGCCACTGAGGGTCCCTCAATCCTGCACAGCTGACTCAGTGGGGGCCTGAGGCTGACTGTCCTGAACTGCATCCCAAGCCACTACAGGGGCTCCTGACCCAAGTCAGAGCCCTCTCTCCAGGTTTGGGAAACAACGCTTCTCATTACAAATCACTCCTTCCAATTGTTTTAATTAGGAGGCCATCTATCTCTGATTAATTTTTTACTCTGGCAGACCTCCCATCAGTATGTATATTTGGCATCATGCAAAAGCTGCTCATCTCTAAATGACTTGTGATCTTTCTGTTTTTGCTTCTTTTGTTTAGAGACAGGGTCTCACTCTGTCACCTGGGCTGGGATGCAGTGGCACAATCAGATCACTGCAGCCTTGAACTCCTGAGCTCGAGTGAGCCTCTCTCCTCAGCTTCTCAAATAGCTGGGACTACATGCTATGTTGTTGTTTTTTTAACTTTTTGTAGAAATAAGGGCCTCTCCATATTACCTAGGCTGATCTCGATCTCCTAGCCTCAAAAAAATCCTCTCACCTGAGCTTCCCAAAGTGCCGAGATTACAGGTGGAGACACTGCACCCAGCCTATATTTCTGAAGACAGGCTGTAAAGGAGACTAATCAAGAAAGCAACTTTACAGCGGCCAAGAGGGTGCAGAAATTGATACTTGATCTTACTCTTATTTCTGAGTCATGTTCTTGCTTTCTATTTTTAAAATAAGAGTTCTAAATAGTTTAAAGTAGGTGGAATCATTTTTACATTGTACTTTCTCGGCTTGTATATCGAGTTAACTTATAAGTTGAGATCTCGTCATGCTGCCAATTTCCACACAAGATCATGTCACCCTGAACCCATCTAACTAGGGAGTTAATTGCTGAGGCCACCAAAGGAGCTCATTATCCTAAGATTTAAACTATGATCATGCTGTTTGGATACCAAGGAGGGCCACCTCATAGCTGATGAGGTGAAGGGCAAGACAATGATCAGAAGACCCAACTAGGTCTGAAGCCACTTTCACCATTGCTACTTGTGTGTCAGACCCAGGGTTTGTTTCTGGATTTTATCATTGTAAAATATACATTACATAATACTTATCACTTTAGCTATTTGTAAGTATACAATTCAGTGGTACCATACTCACAATATTGTATTAGCATCACTATGATCTATATCTAAAGCTTTTTAATCATCTTCAACAAAAACTCAGTACTCATGAAACAGTAACTCCCCTACCTCCCTCCCTTGATTCCTGATAAACTCTAGTCTACTTTCTTTTTCTATGAATTTGCCTATTCTAGGTACCTCCTATAAGTAGAATCATACAATCGCTGTATGTTGTAGTTTGTATCTGGCTTATTTCACTTAGCATAATGTCCTCCAGGTCCACCCATGTTGTAGCATGTGTCAGAATTTCCTTCCTTTTTAAGGATGAATAATATTTCATTGTGTGAATAGACCACATGTTGTCTATCTATTCATCTGTCAGTAGACACTTGGGCTATGAACGATGCTTGACTATTGTGAAAAATGCTGCTATGAACACTGGAGTACAAATATCTGTTCAGGTCTCTGCATTCTGTTCTTTTAGACATGTACCTGAGTGGAATTTCTGGGTCATATAGTATTAAATAGTACTATGTTTAATCTTCTGAGGAACTTCCAGACTGTTTTCTATTATGGCAACATCATTTTATTTTATTCTATTCTATTTTATTTTTGCTTTTATGTGAGACAGAGCCTCACTCTATCACCCAGGCTGGAGTGGGCTGGATGTTGGCTCACTGCAACCTCTGCCTCCCAGGCTCAAGCAATTCTCCTGTCTCAGTTTCCCGAGTAGCGGGAATTACAGGTGTGCCACCACGCCTGGCTACTTTTTGTATTTTTAGTAGAAACAGGGTTTCACCATATTGGCCAGGCTGGTCTCAAACTCCTGGCCTCATGATCCACCCACCTCAGCCTCCAAAGGCAGCACCATTTTATATTCCCATCAAAATGCACAAGGATTCTAATTTCTCCATTATCTCATCAATACCATTTTCTGTTGTTGTTTTTATAATCATCCTAGTAGGTGTGAAGTGATATCTCATTGTGGTTTTGATTTGCGTCTCCCTTAATAGCTGATGATGTAGAGAATCTTTTCCAAGCCCATTTTTTAATATCTAAAAAAAAGTGTATTCGTCCATACATACTCTGATAAAGACATACATGAGACTGGCTAATTTATAATTAAAAAGAGGCTTAATGGACTCACAGTTCCATGTGGCTGGGAAGGCTTCACAATCACGGTGAAAGGTGAAAAGGCATGTCTTACATGGTGTCAGGCAAGACAGAACAAGAGCCAAGCAAAAGGGGCTTCCTCTTATAAAACTATCAGATCTTGTGAGACTTATTCACTATCATGAGAGCAGTACAGAGGAAGCTGCCCTCATGATTCAATTTTCTCCCACCAGATCCCTCCCACAACATGTGGGAATTATGCAATTCAAGATGAGATTTGAGTGGGGGCACAGCCAAACCATATCAACAAGGATTACAAATATCTACTTGCCTCAGGAATCAGTGGGAAGGGTAGCTGACACAAGAGATATGAACAGATTTGCAACACTCTGTAAGTTATTAATAAGATGATGCTCCCACATGAGGCATTGATTTATGTCTTTTACTCCAAGGTCTGGATGCTTTCACACAACGGTACAACTGCACAATGCAGAAAGGTGGTGAGAGATGACAGATACTTTGTTTTCACTGCAGTCCTCACCACTTCCACAATTTCAATAATTGAGGGAGGAAGTGCTGATGATGCCCTCTCACTGGTTTTTTCCAGCTGTTTATGGGGCTCCTAACCTGAATGTTATCTGCTTCCCTTAGTTGCTGCTCCAAGGCTATGGAATGGAAGTGGATCTTAAAATGATTTCAGTTTTTTCTAAGCACATCTGTGTGTGGATTTGACCTTGTGGTTTTAGAAGTCCTAAGCCACCATTATCAACCCAACACTCTGGCTACATGAACCAATAAGAGTTTATATTCTAGCTTATGAGGCCACAGTAACAGTAATGACTCAAATTTCACTGGCTACAGCTCATTTAGAGGCTCAGAACCCTGTCAAATGCCGCCTGGCAAGTGTTTTGGAAATACTCTCACCCAAGAATCATCCACCTCATACCCCAGAACCCCCTATGGTGCTTTGACTGAGGTAAAGTCGAATATCCCACTCCTCCATTGTGGATGCCTGAGAACCCAAGCAATGTCCCTGACCTCAAAGCCCTTTTGGAGAACTGATGAATGGGGTCTTCTGTCCACACCTCCGTTTCTCACAGACCCCAGTCTATGGGTCAGGGAGGGACAGACCCCAGCTCTCTCCTATAACCACCTCCCTCCTACTTGGGCTCCTCTGCCCTTACTCATACACTCTACTCTGCCTACAGTGGCCCCTTGACCCACCTCCATTCTAGAATGGCCAGCTAGAAATGCCACAGGGACACACAAAAGCCAGGATCACAAGTTCCAGAGTCAAAACCACCTGGGATTCAGTCACAACTGCACTTTTCTGAGCCCATTTTTTAATATCTAAAAAACAAGTGTTTTCATCCATTTTCACACTGCTGATAAAGACATACTTGAGACTGGCTAATTTATAAAGAAAAAGAGGTTTAATGGACTCACAGTTCCACGTGGCTGGCGAGGCCTCACAATCATGATGAAAGGCAAAAAGGCACATCTTACATGGTGGCAGGCAAAACAAAATGAGAGCCAAGTGAAGGGGAGACCCCTTATAAAACCATCAGGTCTCATGAGACTTATTCAGTACCATGAGAACAGCATGGAGGAAACCACCCCCATGATTCAATTATCTCTCACTGGATCCCTCCCACAACATGTGGGAATTATGGGAACTGCAATTCAAGATGAGATTTGGGTGGGGACACAGCCAAACTGTATCAATAAAGATAACAAATATCTACTCTGCTTGCCTCAGGAGTTGGTGGGAAGGGTAGTGTCAACTTACCACTTATCACTTACAAGCTCTATGACCTTGGCCATGTGACTTAACCTTCATAGGCCTCTGTTTCCTCAAATGTGAGCTGGAAATAAGCATGCCTTTTTTTTAATGAAGTCATATTGAGAATTAAAGGAGACAATGTGTAGAAGGCATTTAGGAAAGCAACAGGTATATGGCATGGTGCCATAAATGTTACCTAGGTTTATTTTTATTTTTTTCTTGCAGTTGCTACATGACTAAATCCAACCAATTTGTATCACTTTCATTGCTAATATCTCAGACTAAGTCCCCAGCATCTGATGCCAGATTTCTATGAGCCTCCTTACTTTATTTCTGCCTTCCTGTGGTGAATCAGCACAGACCAAACAGAACAAGTCTCTCCAGATGTGTATCCAGTCATGTCTGTCCTTTGCTTGAAACTCTCACCACATTACATTCAAGCCAGCCTGCTTGTCATGGCAGCCAACCATGCCCCTTCCTGGTCCTGAAACATCTCCCCAGCCTCTGCTCACCTGTCCTGGCCATCTTGCTTTTTCCAGGGACACTATTATCTGCCCTCCTTCACAGCCTTTACACCTGCTGCCTGGAAGATGTCTGTATCCTTTCTGCCTCTGCTCAAATGTCACCCCTTTGTCCTTCCTTGTCCACTTTATCTACAATAGGCATCCCTCTCCCAGTGGCCCTGTCTGTCTCCTTACCCAGCTTTAATCTCTTCCTGGTGCTTACACTGCGTGACATAATACTAGCAATGTATGTATTTGTTCATTATCCACCTAAACTAGTAGTCTCCTACAGCTATTCCCTATCTTTTTAACCTGCTTGATTTGTCTTCATAGTACTTACCATCACCAGATATATTATTCATTTATGTTTTTAAAAAATTATTTATAGGCCCAGCACTTTGGGAGACGGAGGCTGGTGGATCAGCTGAGGTCAGGAGTTCAAGATCAGCCTGACCAACACGGTGAAACCCCAGCTCTACTAAAAACACAAAAATTAGCCAGGTGTGTGGTATGTACCTATAATCCCAGCTACTCTGGAGGCTGATGCAGGAGAATCACTTGAACCCAGGAGGCAGAGGCTGCAGTGAGCCAAGTTTGTGCCACTGCACTGCAGCTGGGCAACAAGAGGGAAACACCATCTCAAATATATATTTGACATGATGGCTCACACCTGTAATCCCAGCACTTTGGGAAGCCAAGGTGGATGGATCACCTGAGGTCAGGAGTTCAAGACTAGCCTGACCAGCATAGTGAAGCCCCACCTCTACTAAAATTACAAAAAATTAGCCAGGCATGGTAGCTACTTGGAATGCTGAGGCAGAAGAATCACTTGAACCCGGGAGGTGGAGGGTGAGGTGAGCCGATATTGCACCATTGCACTCCAGCCTGGGCAATAAGAGTGAGACTCCATCTCAAAAATATATATATATCCATTAGAATGCACACTCCTAAGAATAGGAATCTTGTTTTATTTACTTTCCTAACTTCAGTGCCTAACCAGTGTTTTTTACGTAACAGGCATTTGGGAAGCATTTGCTGCCTCAATGAGTAAGTCCATGCCACTTTCAGTCTTCTTTCTGAAACACAAGTCGCCTCTCTGGATCCAGCAAGGAAGGCAGGCCCCATATCCTTGTTCTCCACATCCCAGTTGCCCTCAGTATGAGAAGCCAGGGGCTGGTTCTCCACTGTGTTGGGAAGGCCCTCAAAACTCTGGGCACCAGCAATACATGTCCATTTAAACTCAACACGGCTGCTACAGAAGAGCTAGTGAGAACATTCACTGCTCGTTGGGTGCTCCAAGTTCACAGAGCACAGACATGTACTTTCACCCCAGGGGCTCCAGCCCAGCCCTCACACGCAACCTCCACTGGGCAGGGGATGACTGACCAGACAGCAGCCATGGACCAGAGGGCCTTTCCCTGGAGTCGCGAGAGCCCACTGTGGCAAGAAGGGCAGAGGCCACAAGGCTGCCTGTGACCGCTCTCAGCTCAGGACCAAAACGCCTGCCAGCCTCCCCCATCTCTTCTGAAGCTGCTCTTGGATTTGGTGTCAGTTCTCCTCTTCCAGGGATACCACAGGACTGTGTCCTGCCCTCCTGGCTAGTTCAGGCCTCTTCATCCTCTCCATGTTGAGCTATCCACACAATGCACTCATGTAAGTCACTATTTTAAGTCAAACAAATTGCTACTTCTCTTTGTGGTTATATATATATAACCACATTTTATATATATATATATATATATATATATATATATATATATATAATGCAGTTTGCCATTTTAACTATTTTTGAGTGTACAGTTCAGTAGCATCAAAGACATTCACGTTGTTGTGCCACCATCACCAACATCCATCTCCAGAACATTTTCATCTCCCCAAACAGAAGCTCTACCCCATTAAACAACTCACCATTCCTCCTCTCTCCCAGCAGCCCCTGGCAAATGCAATTCCACTTTCTCTATGAATTTCACTACTCTATGTACCTCATATGAGTGGAATCACAGTGTTCGTCCTCTTGTGTCTTAGCACAATGTCCTCAAAGTTTATCCATGTTGTAGCATGTATCCGAATTTCCTCTGTAAGGCTGAATAATATTTTAATGCATGGATATGCCATATTTTGCTTATCCATTCATCCATTCATTGACTCTTGGCTATTTGAATAATGCTGCCATGAACACTGGAGCATTAAATATCTATTTAAGTCCCTGCCTTTAAGTCTTTGGGGTGTATATGCAGAAATGGAATTGCTAAATCATATGGTAATTCTAGGTACTGTAAGATTTTTTTGAGACGGCTATACTGTTTTCCATACTAGCAGCCCAGTATTACCTTCCCACCAGCATTGCATAAGGGTTCCAACATTTCCAAACCCTTACCAACACTTGTTATTTTCTGCCTTTTTTGTTTGTTTATGGTGGTCATCCCTAATGGGTGTGATGTGGCATTTCTCATTGTAGTTTTAATTTGCATTGTCCTAATGATTAGTGATGTTGTATTAGTCTATTTTGCATTGTTATAAATGAATATCTGAGGCTGAGTAACTTATACAGAAAAGAAGTTACTTGGCTCATAGTTCTGCAGTCTATAAAAGCATAGCACCTGCATCTGCTCAGCACCTGGTGAGACCTCAGGAAGCTTATAATCATATGATCATGGCAGAAAGCAAAGGGAGAGCTGGCACATCACATGGCAAGAGAGGGAGCAAGAGAGGGAGGGGAGCCATGCTCTTTTAAACAATCAGCTCTCACATGAACTCAGAGAGTAAGAACTCACTCATTGCCATGAGGACAACACCAAGATATTCATGAGTTATCTGCCCCTATGACCCAAACACCTCCAACTAAGCCTGCCTCCAACACTGGCAGTCACGTTTCAACATGAGATTTGGAGGGGACAAAACATCCAAACCATATCAGATGTTGACCCTCTTTTCATATGTTTATTAGCCATGCAAATTGCCACTTTACTCTTGTAAGAAAAACTGTAACAAAATTGCTCACAGTCTAACAACCTACAGAAATACAGAAGACTTACAGTCTAACTTGACTCCACTGAACACATCTGGCTTGTTTTGGTTCTCCCAGCTTCACAAATCTCTCCCCTTCCAATCCAAAAGTGTTATTATAACAGATCTTCCAGGACTTTGTGTTTCATCACATGGCATAGAGCCTCTCAATACCTGACCTGATTGTTGCTTCCTTTTTGATTCCCATAACATAACCCAAAATCTCTTCAAATGTCTTCCTTGAGGCATCTCAAGGGCAGCCCATTCAATCTGCCTCTCTCTTCTGGTTCCACTTATCACTTCCTCATTCATTATGTTCAGCTGTTATAGCTGTTCGCCTCTTTCATCAGTGCCTTTTTCACAACGTCTACCTCCTCATTTCCCACTCTTACTCTTTAAATCAATTCAATCTGGTTGGTCCTCCTCATTTGAGCACATCTGCTCAAATTTTCCAGTTTGTTCAGCTCTGTGGTCAGATCCAGCGTCTACTCTCTGCCCTTGATCTCTCAGCCTCATTTAGCTGAGGAAACAATACCCTCCTTACTGACACAAGTTGACCTGCCCTTGGGTTTCCTTCACTTCTCAGTTTTCTTAACAAGCATCTTTTTTTTTTTTTTTTTTTTTTTTTTTTTTTTTTTTTTTTTTTTTTTGACAGAGTTTCATTCTGTCATTCAGGCTGGAGAGCAGCAGTGCTATCTTAGGCTCACTGCAACCTCTGCCTCCTGGGTTCAAGCAATTACCTGCCTCAGCCTCCTGAATCGCTGGGATTCCTGGTGCCCATCGCCATGCTCGGCTAATTTTTTGTATTTTTAGTAGAGATAGAGTTTCAACATCTTGGCCAGGATGGTCTTGAACTCCTGACCTTGTGATCTGCCCGCCTCAGCCTCCCAAAGTGCTGGGATTACAGGCGTGAACCACCACGCCCGGCCAACAAGTATCTCTTTTTTATATGTCCTCCAAATGTTAGCATCTCACAGGACTCAGCCTGCACTCTTCTCTCTACACTGTCTCTTCCTAGGTGGGATATATACATTCCCACTGTTTTCAGTATCATCCATCATTTGATGACCCCCACAAATTTAGAGCTGTAATTCACATCCCTCCTGAGTTTCAGACTCACATATACAACTGCCTCCTTAAAATGTTCCACTTGGATAGTCCATAGGCACTTCCGAGTTAATAAATCAAGTGCCCAGTCCTCGATTTCCCCTCAAATTCTCAGCCTTCTCCATCTCTATAAATGGTACCACTATCCACACAATTGCCTGAATAAGAAAGCAGGGCTGCCTCTTTAATTCCAATCTCTCTTGCCCCAAGTCAATCCATGACCAACACTTGTTTCTACATTCAAAATATTTGACTGCATCCACTTCCCTTCTGTTCCAAACACTTTGACCCACACTATCAGCATCTTTCAAATGGATAACCATGATGGTCTCCTCATTGGATGTCTCAGCTTCTGCTCTTTACCCATCCAATATAGTATCTCAGTAAAAATCAGTTAAGGGGACACCCCTCCTTAAACCATTTAATGACTTCCCATTGTGCCTCAAATACAATACAAAGGTTTCATCATAGATCAGTAAATCCTAAACGATCCAATCCCTGCGACTGTTCCACACTCATCTTGGCTGCTGCCTCCCCCCCACTGCACTCCAGCCAGCCCGGCCTCCCTTCCCCTTGAGCAGACAGCACATCCCACCTCATGGGCTTTGCTCACTCCCATTCTTTTGCACAGCAATACATGTCCCCACCTTTCCCATGACTGGTTCCTTTTCATCCCTCCAAACTCAGTTAAATGTTACCTTTCTCTAAGGCCGCTTCACTAATAATTACCTGTATTTTCTATTTCTGCACTCTGGTAATTGCTTTCACAACGCGTTACAATTTGTGTTCTGTGGATCATCTTAAAATACTTTTTACACCTTCTTAGTGTCAGACACTATGCTAGGCCCAGGAAATGCAATTGTGAGTGACACGTGATATAGCCCATAATCTCCTGGAGTTTTCAGTGCAATATGTAAACATTTTAGTGTAATATGCAAACACATATTAATTGTTTAAAAGATCACAAGTGTGGGCGTATAATACAAAGTGACATGAGTACTAGGAAGACATTTCTATTTCAGAATATAATTAAGCTAGTGCTTGACTGAGATGCTGGTTGTCTTCCCCTGGAGAAGTGAGACTTCAGCTGGCATCTGAAGGACTAGCAGGGGCTAACCAGGCAAAGCGAATGGGTTAGAATTCCAGGCAGAAGGAAGGACATGTGTAGTGACCCTTCAGCAGGAGGGAGAACTTCAGCAGGAGGGAGAAGCAGGCAACGCCAGGATGGCAGCTGCTCAGAGAAGAAGTGGAGGGCGGTGCATGATGAGGCTGGAAAGCTAGGCCAGGCAACACCATGCCAGGCCTTGTAGACCATGGTAAAGAACTTGGTCTCCTCCCAAGAAAAAAAGGAAGCTGTTCAAAGTGGTAAGTAGGAGGGGTGTGGGAGGTAAGGAGTCACGTGATTATATTTGCTTTTTAGATTATTTCAACTACACACTGGAAAACAGTTTGAAGAGACCATAGACATGCCACAAAAGCACTAAGTCAGCCTTTATGGTGGTCTTGGGGGAAATGATGGGCGCTTGGATTGGAGGAGTGTCGGGAAATAGGAAGAAGTAGATAGATTGGGAAGATATTTAGAAATCAAATCAATATGAATTTGAGATGGATTAAGTATAGATAGTGAAGGAAAAAAAGTTTCAAAGATAACTCTTAGATTTCTGATTTTAAAAACTGAATGGATTATAGTGTCACTCACTGAAACAGGGCAAACTGAAAAAGACAAACAGAAAATTAGACATGAACCAGGCAGAGGTTCCCGGGGAGGGCATCATGTGTTTGGTCTTACAGATTCTGGGTTTGAAGTGTATTTGAGAAATGCAAGTTGAAATGTAGCAGGATTCGGAATAGTAGTGATTTAGTACAGAGGGGTCAAGCACAGGAGAGGTGTGAGCTGAAGATATAACTTCAGGTATATATATACATACATATATATATGTATATATATATGTATGTATATATATACATACATATATATATGTGTATATATATATACATACATATATACATATATATATGTGTGTGTGTATATTATATATATATATATATATATATATATATATATATGGTTTTTTTCTTCTTAATTTTGTGGGGTAACTCATTGGTGGGTCATGAAACCCATTTTACAGGTCCTGACCAGCCTTAAGAATAGATATGAGTATTGCCTACTTTTGATTTGGTTTTTTATATATGTACGCATGTATTGGGTCCCCATGTAAATATCTATTCTTACCATAGGGTCATGTCGTTTTAATAAAAACAACATGAATGTTACTGATGGAGACGAAGATCAAAGCTGTGGGTGTGGATGGTCACCTGAGGTGACAGGTTAGATTAAGATGAGAAGAGAACTGAGGACAAAGCCCCGAGGAACCCCCAAAACTACCGACTGACCAGAGCAGGATGAGCCTGCAAGGGAGAGTGAAGATGAGACACTCCCCGAGGAAACCAGGAACGTGTAGTGTGCCTGCACCAGGGGTAGAGACTGTTCTGCAGGGCAGCGGACCCCAGCCTTTTTGGCACCAGGGACCAGTTTTGTGGAAGACAGTATCAGGCATTCGATTTTCATAAGGAGCGTGCAACGTACATTACTCTCGTGCGCAGTTCATGATAGAGTTCTTGCTCCTATGAGAATCTGATGCCACTGCTGATCTGACAGGAGGCGGAGCTCAGGCGATAATGCTGGCTCCCTCGGCCACTCACCTCCTGCCATGAAGTCCTGTTCCTAACAGGCCACGGACTGGTAACAGTCCACGGCCCAGGGGTTGTGGACCTGTACTATAGGGAAGCAGTGATGATTAGCAACAGCAGCTACAAGGTCAAGTAAGATAAAAGCTGAAAAACGCCTACTGAATCCTTAGATACCTTAGAAAAAGCCAGTTTGGTAGAGTCATGAGGATGGAAACCAGAATAGCATGGGTTGAGGGTTGGGAAGTAGGGAAACTGAGGCAAAGAGCACAGACAACTTCTGTATAAGAACCTGGTGGAACAGGAGGAGAGAGAAAGCAGCATGGTAGTGGCCATGATTGCTACCGTGTTGATGGGGCCAAGATTGCTGCTCAGTGTTTTATTTTGTTGTGTATGTCCTATTAGCTTAAGCTGTAAACACGTGATAATGTTTAATAATCATCTGAATGACCTGATTGAGACAAAACATATTCAATGTGCAGGAAAAAGGAGGAATATTTCATAGTCACAACTCCTGAGAGAAAGAGGGGAAAATGGGAAGGTAGGTTTTAGAGCACAGACGGGCTGCTTGACCTTAGCTGGGTCAGCATAGATACATAGATGAGACAGGGAGGAAGTTCCTTTTTGGTAGCTTCAGGCTTACCTGTGAATGAAGATTTTTAAAACAATGCCATCCAGCAGAGCCTTCTGCAGTGACAGTGATGTTCTCTATCTGTGCTATCCAATATAGTAGCCACTACCCACATGTGGCTATTGACACTTGAAGTGTGGCTAATGGAACAAGAAATTGCATTTTTAACTTTCTCTAATTTAAATGAGTATGAATATAAATAGGCATATGTGGCTGGGGACTTCTACATTAGACAGCACAGGCTCAAGACCAAATGCAGAGGTAGTGGCAGGGCACAAGTGGAGGAGAATAGAAAAAGTTTGAAGTGGTCATCCCAGAAAGTGAAGGGAGACACACAGGAGGACCTCAGAAGAAATCTGAGCCACCTTTAAACACTGGAGATGAATTTATGGTGATGTCAATCCACCCTGTGGTGTGACTTTCTCCAGCAGCATTCATTTGCTGTGTTGCTAGTACAGAGAAAAGGAACAGAAGAGTTCATGCAGGTTTTCCTTTTTTCATTGAGAGGATGAAAAGAGAGAAGGTCAAGGGAACTTGGGAAATGGGTTGGAATATCTTAGAAAGCATGGGCCTTGAACCAAAACCACAGAAACAAGCAGATGAAACAGAGGATGTTGATTGGAAGAGTAAGCAGTCAAGGACCCAGATGAAGATGAAGCAGTGTTATAGGAGAAGCAGTTTAAGAATAAGCAGGAAAGGAAAGAGGAGACACCATAGGGTGTTTATTCACTCATCAAATATTCACTGAGCACTGAGCAAGTGTCAGGCTCTATTCTGAGTACCAGAAATGTAGCAGTGCACAAAGAGGTCAGAAATCTGCCTCAGTGGAGCCAAAATTCTTGTTAGAGCAAGATAGACAAAATATATATATGATTATATTTTGATTATCCATGATTATTGCTAAAGAGGAAAAATTAAAAAGCTAAGCAAGCTTAAAACTTTCAGTGGCTCAAATTTTGTGATAAGGTAGCCAGGGAAGACATCACTGAAGTCTTTGAGTAAAGATCTAAAGAAAGAGTGCCAGTTATGAATTGATGGCCTCTTACCTGCCAATCCACTCCTTAATACCAGCTCTGCAACAGTGGGGATGAGCCCTCTTAGTATTGCTCCTTTGCAGTTAGCACAATATTAAGCTTTGTCACTGGAATGTTGGGGGTGGGAGTGGACACTGCAGGAGGAAGGCGTTTCTGTTCCTACTTCTGGTGTGTTCATTTAGTCAAACTGTAGAGGAGTGTTGTGTTGTTTGTTTGTGCACCTCCCCACAGGTAGCTTCCTTTGACATCCCTTCGGGTAACTTCGCAATGGAAATCTGATGGTGGGACACCTCCTGTCAACGGCCTCCTCAGGCTTTGCAGCAGAATGTCAAAGGTTTGGTCATTCTTGCCTGGCTTCACAGTGCCCTTGTGGACAGATTGCACTGAGTTCTGAGGGGAAGTACCTCTATGTGAATGGTTTTTCCCTAGAGCTCCAGATGGTGGACTTTCAGTGATTCCTGCCAGCCTTGTACCTCACTGAGTTTATCTGACATGCAGCAAGTCACAGACACTCTCACTGAGGTCTGGATCTCAGTCCTAGAAATGGTGGCTGCTCCCTATGTCTACTTTTCTTACGTTCTTCAGCGTTCTCTTTACCACTTAGTCACTTACTTTACCCATCTCTTCCTTACTCTAGCAATTCCCGATCACTCTTATCCCCTGTTAATAATGATTTACACTTAATTGTCTCTGTTTACATTATTACATGACCTGTCTCCTGATTGGACCCTGACCGATACAAGATGTAAGGGGATATACCATGTGGTTATCTGAGGAACTGAGGAAAGAGTGTTCCAGGTGGAGGGAACTGAAATGCAAAGGCTGTAAGACAGTAGAATTCATAGCCAGAGTGGAGGGACTAGAGTGAACAAGGGAGAGAATGAGAGCAGGTAAAGTCAAAGAGGTAGAAGAGAGCCACTGAAGTAAATCTGGCTTTTTTGGAGGTTAAAAAAAATACTTCAGAAGTTTTGGAGCAGAGACCAGGCTGACCTTACATTTTAGCGGGATCACTCTTGGTGCTGTGTTAAGAAGATGCTGGTGGGGGGCAAATGGAGAAGCAGAGAGACTAGTCAGGAAGCTGCTGCAAGAACCCGAGTGAAGCAGAACAGTGATTTACTAGGATGGGAGCAGCAGTAGTGGTGAGAAGTAGTTGGATCCTAGCTCAACTTTGAAGGTAGAATCACTAGAACTTTTTTGACAACTTGTATGCTTGGATATGAATTTTAAAAGGAACTTTAAAACTTTGTGGTTTTGACTGTGGGGAGCTGAAAGAAAGAACTGAGTTTATCTTTAGCTAAGATGGAAAACCTATGGGAGGTGTATGTTTTGGGGAAAATCCCTAGGTCTGTTCTGACTTGATAGGTTGGAGGTACCTCTTAGAACGATTAAGAGGCTGTAGGGTAAGGATTTCTAAAGACAGGGATGAAGATAAAAAATATTGAGCCATCAGCATATGGGTGATATGTCCTTTTCTGCTGGTGTAGGAAAATATCACAGACTTGGTAATTTACAAAGAACAGAAAAATATTTCTCACAGATCTGGAGGCTGGGAGGTCCAAGATCAAGGTGCTGACAGGTTTGGTCTGATGAGGGCCCAGTCTCTGCTTCCAAGATGGTGTCGTGAATGCTGTGTCTTAACACAGCAGAAGGTGGAAGGGCAATAAATGGGCCCAGCAAGTTCCCTTGAGGTCTTTTATAAGAGTGTTAATCCCATTCTTGAGGGCTCTGCCTCTTAACACTATTACACTGGGTCTTAGCTTCCAACATACGAATTTTGGAAGGACACATACATCCAAACCATAGCAGATGGTATTTAATGCCAATAGAATTAAATTGGATTACCCTGAGAGTGAATAAGGTTAAAAAGAGAAGAGCCCTGAGCACTAGGCCCTGGGACATCCCAAGGTTTAGAGGGCAGGAAGACAGGAGGAGCTAGTAAGGGAGACTGACAGACCAGTGAGGAAGGAAGAGAACCAGAAGAAACATGTGTCGTAGAAGCCAAGAGAAAACAACAGGTTTTAAGGAGGAGTTAAGAACCAAATTAAATACATCCAGTAGGTCTGGTTAGATGACAACTGAGGATGACCATTGGAATGGCAACCTGGACATTATCAGCGACCTTGGAAACACTAGTTTCCACAGACTAGAAAAGGCTCAAGAGACGGCTCGGGAGAGAATGAGAGGAGCAATACTGGGACCAGTGAGGACAGACAAGTTTTCTAGGAGTTTTGCTATAAAGAGACAAAAATAAATGAAGTGGTAGCTGGAGGGGAGAATGAGACCAAGAGCAGATTAGGATTTTTTTAAATAGAAGAAATAGCAATATGTATGAATGCTGTCAGCATGGTGAGCATAATGCAGAAATAAAATTAATAGAGGAGGCTGGGAGCAGTGGCTCATGCCTGTAATCCCAGCACTTTGGGAGGCTGAGGTAGGTGGATCACCTGAGGTCAGGAGTTTGAGACCAGCCTGGCTAACATGGTGAAACCCCGTCTCTACTAAAAATACAAAAAAATTAGCTGGGCATGGTGGCGCATGCCTGTAATCCCAGCTACTCAGGAGGCTGAGGCAGGAGAATTGCCTGAACCCAGGAGGCGGAGGTTGCGGTGAGCCGAGATCACGCCATTTTACTCTAGCCTGGGTAACAAGAGCGAAACTGTGTCTCAAAAAAAAAAAAATATTAGCCAGGTGCGGTGGTGGACACCTGTAATCCTGGCTATAAGGGAGGCTAAGACATAAGAATCACTTGAACCCAGGAGAAGGAGGTTGCAGTGAGCTGAGATCACATCACTGCCCTCCAACCTGGGTGACAGAGTGAGATTTTTGCCTAAAAAAAAAAAAGAGAGAGAGGAAATCAAAATCATTAATCCAGAAGACTATGGTGAAAACTGCTATAACAAAGCCCTTGAGTAGGAGAGAGGGGATGGGGTCAAGGCCTCAGTGGAAGGGTTGGTCTAAGGCTGAGGCAGGACCTGCTCATCATTAGTGGTCAGGAGGAAGACAGGGCTGTGGGTAGTTTAGGTCAGGGTGCTGGTTGGAGCTTCTCAACATTCTTTGCAGATTGTGCTCATTTTCTTGGTGAAACTGGAAGAAAACTCATCAGTGGAGAGTAGGGGTGGGGTGGGATGTTGGAAGACTGGGAAGAGCAGAGGAAGCACAGAATGGTCATCTGAAAGGAGGGCAGCAAGCAGGCCGGGGATGTGCAGGGAATTGCTGGGCGGTATCAGGGCTCCGCATAAGTTTAACGATCAAATATTTAAAGTGACTTTAAACAATATGAGTTTTCAACCAGCAGTTTTCAAGGTGGGGCAGATTCAAGTGATGCTGATGTCCAGCCTATGCTTGTGGGAATGAGTGGTTCAAGTGGAAGGAGGACATCGTTTGACACTGTGACTTTACTTACCAGTTAATCTCCAGGGTAGGGACCATAATTCTATTTTACCATTGAGTACAGTGCCTGCCACAAAGTAGGTACCAAATAAGCATTTGATAGAATACAAACGTTGCATAAATTACAGAGTATCTAATACACGACATTCTGCCCTCTTCCACTTCTCACATCTTCCCTTCATTGATCCTCTCCCCTTCTCTTAAGGTTACTTACACGTTCAACTTCACACTGAAAATGCATCTGCATTTACGGATGATAACAGTAGTTTCTCAGCAAAGAAACCCAAAGACTACATTATGTGTAAAGTTAAGAAAGAGGCTATTCATTCTGATCCCATCTTTGATGATAATACAAAACTCTTTTCTATACGTCTTTTATTTTTTTTCAAAGCATATTCACCATGATCCTCTCCTCTCATCTTGAGAACCATCCTGAGAGACAGTATCATCCCCATCTCACCAACGAGGAAAGCAAAGCCATAATGTTCCTGGGTCGCAGGGCCAGTGAGGAATTCAAACAGTAGTATCTGACCCACACCCCAGGCTGCACAGGCTGCTAACCTTGGAGGGTCACGTGATTTTGCTGTGTCTTATGACCCCGCTGGCTTTTTAAATCCTCTCTCTCTCTCTCTCTCTCTCTCTCATCCATTCCCTACAATCCCTTTTTCTTTTTCTTTTTTTCTTTTTTTTTTTTCTTTTTTTCTTTTGAGACAGAGTTTCACTCGTTACCCAGGTTGGAAGGTTGGAGTGCAATGGCACGATCTCGGCTCACTGCAACCTCCACCTCCTGGGTTCAGGCAATTCTCCTGCCTCGGCCTCCTGAGCAGCTGGGATTACAGGCACACGCCACCATGCCCAGCTAATTTTTTGTATTTTTAGTAGAGACAGGTTTTCACCATGTTGACCAGGATGGTCTCGATCTTTTGACCTTGTGATCCACCCACCTCGGCCTCCCAAAGTGCTGGGATTACAGCCGTGAGCCACCGTGCCTGGCTACAATCCCTTTTTCTATCCTTTCCAGCTTCCCTCCAGTGATACGTCTTAGGCCTGGGTAAAAGGGTTAAAAAAAAAAAAATGCTCCTGTCTCACTCCAGATCTCAGGAACAGAGTTGATGTGTACACGTAACAAGTCAGCAGCTCAAAACCCCACCAGTCATGACTCAACATTCTTTATAAGAAGCCAAGCTTCTCAGAGTGCACACCCTGGGGCACCTGATCCCAACTCCCACCTCCTATCCCAGGGTGTGGGTATTCACTAACATCCACTCCTTCCCTGAGATCAGATCCTAAATACTTCTTATAGTTTTCAGAGTGATCACTAAGGTGTGGGGGCACCACTGTTGGCAGCACGTGTATTATAGCTTTTATTCTTTTACGATGAAAACACTCCAAACTCCAACAGGATTTTTATCCATACTTTACACATGAGAAAATTGATGCCTGGGGAGGTTAGAACTTGCTCAAGGTCACCCAGCAAGTAATCAATGGGGCTGAGACCGGGACTCAGGTCTGATGCTAAAGGCTGTGCTTTAACTGCTATTATACCATCTCTCAATCTCTTGCTGAAGAGCACAACAGGAGTGACTTCCAAATAAAAACACTCAGATTTTAATGGCCATCTCCTGTCCTCACTAAAATTATGGCAGAGTTAGTTTGCTCTAAAGCCATGTCTCAACCCAGACTTGACAGGAGAAAAGATCTACAAAGGAAGGGCAGGTAGGGGGATTTCCAGACATCACAGGGGTAGGGGGCAGGCTGGGGATTAGTGATTGAAATGCTAACGTGCCTGCCAGGTAGGTGGAAGTGGAGAAGCCGGGAGCCGGGAGGGGAGGCAGGAGCCATGTGCCCTGGGTCCAGGACCACTGTGATGAAGGCATAAAAACAAGGATTGGAATCCCTGAAAGGGAAGGGACAGTCCCAGTCTCTTCTTCCAATGAACTCCCATCACTTTCCTTCTCCAAAAAGACTGTGTAGCATTTGCTACGCAGCGCAGTAATTTACTGCCTACCAGCCTTGCTGGGCCCTAGAGCTCCTGACCATGCCAATAAGGCATTCCACTCCTCTAAGTGATCTTGCTATGCTTGATGGCTACCTGGATCCTTCTTCCCAGGTAGGCTACCATTCAAACTTGAACTAACCAAAAGCAGGACACCCATAGAACAGATGAAGGAGAGGGAAGTTGGCTTGGCAGGACTGTGGAGAACCTCAGTGGGGTACCATCCAGGTAATTCGAGGCTCTCTTAGGGACCCAGGCAGGGAAGAAAAGGACTATTTAAATCAAGTTTCACTTACTTTCTCCAATATATGTTTCTATTACCAAAAAAAAAAAAAAAAAAAAAAAAAAAAAAAAAAAAAAAAAACCTGCATTATCTTTTAAGCAAACACATGCATTTGATTCCTTTTCCTTCAAACTTAAACCGCATCCCCTCAAATTACACCCTGTTTTCCACATTTTTTATTTTTGGAAATATTATTCAATGTGTGTATTCCATATGATGGGGAGGACAGAATTCAATTTTTACTTATTTTTGAGGGACAAGCTAGAAATAATATGGCCAAGAAGGTAATGAAATGGTCTGCGTGCAGTAAGAAAGACAGGCTCCTGCAGAAATGCTGCCCCCAGGTTGGAATTCCGCTCACTGACGAGTCCAAAAGTCGTAAGAGCAGATGCTGCGGTAGCAGTTTGGATCATTAGTGCGAATGTGCCGAGGGACTGCGCTATGCTCAGAGGTTGCAGGAAAGATATTGGGCTGGTTCTGGGAGCTGGGAAGAGCAATTTCACTCATCTTGAGCTACTTAGCAAGAAGAGAATTAACCCACACAGGGAGCCGGCATATGATTGAGTAAATTAATCCTTCCCTGGCACTCAAAGCCTCTTTAAGAAGTTGCTTTTCCTTTGAAGGGGAGTGGTGGATTTCCAGACATCACAAGGGAAACTTGCTGTATTTAAAGAACATATATGCTCCTGAAAAGTTGTTTTTGTAAATTAAATTTTCATATACCAAATCCTACTTTTCCAGACTTTTTTATTATCAAATCAAAAAAATCTTCTTCAGAGAATACAGTCAATCCACTCTTGGGAATAGAGCACAAGCAAAAGGTAGCATGCTTTTCTTTTTAACATTATGCTATATATATATATATATATATATATATATATATATATATATATATACACACACACACACACACACATATATGAAGATAAAACTCTCAAAATAAGTTACAAGAGATAAGTTTCTCAAAATAAGTCACAAAACATAAGTAACCAGAAGTATCTGCTTCCTTGACTAAACAGCTTTGTAGTCCAAAGGAAATCCAATGATACCTAAAAAAAAAAAAAAAAGAGAGAGAGAGAGACTGCAAGGTCTCTAGAATAATTGTCTGAAACTCCAGTGTTCTTGGATGTTAGGATATTGTCTCTCAGCTTTAAACCTACCCTTGTATTCTCTTCTCAGATCTCTGGAAACCAACTTTGTACTTTGCCAACTCGATCTCTGTTAGCCCAGGGAATAGGAGGCACTGGAGAGAGGCTGGGTGGCTGGAGGAGAAAGTGTCACTTGATCCTTCCTGTGCACTTCCTATTTTTGTCAGTGTCACCCCGCCAGTGGTTCTCCCTTCTGCAAGGGGCAGCTGGTTCTAGTTTCCAGTTCTTCCCATGCTCCCAGAACTCACCTCATCATGATCCTTGCAATGCTAGATTAGAGCAAGCGTGTACCAGCTCAACAGATTTTCAGGAATTTTGTGAGCTAATCTTAAGCACAGTTATAATTTACAATTAATTATATATACTTATGTTTTGGTCTGTTAGGGTTGCCGCAACAAAGTACCACAGACTGGGTGATTTAAACAACAGGAATTATTGCCTCACAGTTCTAAAGGCTGGACGGGTAAGGTCAGCTATCAGCAGGGCTGGTTACTCCTGAGACTGTGATACAGAATCTGTTCCATGCCTCACCCCTTGCTTCCGGTGGCTTCCTGGACTCTTTGGCATTCCTTGGCTGTAGAAGCATCACCCCGAGCTCTGCCTCGTGTTCTAGTGACATTTTCCCCGTGTGCGTTAGTGTATCTGCCTTCAAATTTCTCCTTTTCATAACACCAGTTGTATTTCGGTAGAATCCTAATGACCACATTGTAACCTGATCACTTTTACAGTGAAGGCATTATCTCCAAATCAGCTCATATTCTGAGGTACTGGAGGGTGAGGACTCCAACATAACTTTTGAGGGGGACACAACTTAATCCATAGCACTTACAATTAAACAAATTCTATTTCTAAAAAATTATAGAGAGGAGGAACAGATGTTTTCTAGTGACTAGAGAGGGAGTGGAAGGATGTGGCTGTCAAGAAGCAGCCTGAGGAAGTTCCTTTGCGGTGATGGGACAGGATTCCAGCTATACTGTGGTTGTGGTCCTACAAATATAATAAGATGTCATGGAGTTATACTCAAAGACATAAAGAAATGACTACACGCAAAAACTGATCAAATCCAAGTCTGCAATCCAAGTAGTTGGATTGTGCCAACCTATTTTCTGGTTTTGGTCATGTATAGATGTCACTATTGGGGGAAGCTACGTGATGGGTACAGGGGTACTGTTTTCATGACTCCTTCTAAGCCTATGATTATTTCAAAATACAAAATATTTTGAAACCAACAAAGATAGTAAATACCCCAAACTCATTACTTCCTAATTATTTTACATTTTACTGTCAAATGTGCTCCTGTCCGCTGGCTGTGCGGGTCTTCCCTTCTGAGCTGCTACCTCGTTCCCTGTTCCTCAGTCCTGGGAATGGCAGCTGTTTCCTGCAGTTATACCTCCATGCCACCTCAGTGATCCCCCTTTGCTTCTTCGGTTCTCCTACACCAATTTAAATAAACCCTTAAATTCTATGAATTATGTTTGTTTTCCTGACCAGTCCCTAATACAATCAGTCAACACAAATGTTCTCCAAATCATGCACATGGCCCAGACCTCCATTCCTCTTCTGATTATGACAGGATTTTATTTTGGAAAATTGATAGTCTCACTAAAAAGGGATGTCAGGAAGCAGAGCTTCTGTTGGCCCCGAAGAAGTATAGGCAATAGCCAGCTATGCAGCCCAGATCTGTGGCTGTGATTATAGAGCAATCTCAGGAAATTTTTTTTTTTTTGACACAGGGTCTCACTGTCACCAGATTGGAGTGCAGTGGTGTGATCAGAGCTCACTGCAGCCTCAGCCTCCTGAGCTCAAGCAATCCTTTCACCTCAGCCTCCCTTGTAGCTGGGACTACAAGCTGACATCACCACATCCAGCTAATTTTAAAAAAAATTTTTTTTGTAGAAATGAGGTCTCCCTCTGTTGCCTAGGCTGATCTTAAACTCCTGGGCTCAAAGGATCCTTGTACCTCAGCCTCTCAAAGTGCTGGGATTACAGATGTGAGCCACCAATTTTTTTTTTTTTTTTAAGACAGTCTCTCGCTCTGTGGCCCAGGCTGGAGTGCAGTGGTGCAATCTCAGCTTTCTGTAGCCTCTGTCTCCTAGGTTCAAGCGATTCTCATGCCTCAGCCTCCCAACTAGCTGACACTATAGGCGTGTGCCATCACACCTGACTAATTTTTGTATTTTTAATACAGATGGGGCTTTGCCATGTTGGCCAGGCTGGTCTCGAACTCCTGGCCTCAAATCATCCACCTACCGCAGCCTCCCAGAGTGCTGGGATTATAGGCATGAGCCACTGTGCTTGGCCCATTTTTTTTAATGATTTCTCCGCTGATTATAAAAGTAATCCATGTTCATATAGTATGTTACAAAGAGTATAAATAAATGGACACATAATCCCAGTATCCAGAGAGATATTTCTGTTGATATTTTGATGTATTTTCTTCCATAAGTCTTGTGATACATAATATAAATAATTCATATTTGTCTATATATATATCTTTTAAATAAGTCAAATAAAAATTGATTCATTGATAGATACTGCTACGTTTTGAAGATATTTATCAATCACTGTTCTTCCCCTAATATGAATTGTTTGAATTCCCCATTTGAACTATTTCAATCCACTGATAGATAAATATAGACTTCAGATGCTGACGGAAATATCAACCTTAATGCTTGCAGGAAAAGCTTTGTGAACATGGCTGTGGTTTGTGGCCAAATAAGCTTTCTCATTGTCATCTCATTCCTACTTCAAGCCTAAGAATGGGGTTCTCAAGGCAGACACTTTACCAGCCAGATACAAGTGGGATGACTGACTGATGTGTCCTTTGATTCCCCAGAGGAGGGGCAGAGCAGAAGGCAGGCCTGGATCCACCTCTGAGCTCAGGCATGGAGACAGGAGCACAGCACTTCCCAGCTGTGTCATAGACCTCTCCCCAGCAGACAGACCTGTTCACTCGGCACCAGCCAGTACACACTGAAAGTCCTGCATAAAGAGGGATGAGGAGCAGCAGGAGTGCAAGCCCACTATCTCACTGGCCAAGAACATTATTCCCTCTCTTTTGCAGAGAAATGAGTGAGACAAAATGAAAAGGAAAGCTGAATGAATTTGCCTGCCAAAGTGATCTTCTTAGAAACACAAGACCTAAGGAGTAGGAAAGCCCCTCATAGATGCTGTTGGTATCTTGTTCTTTTTAAGTAATGCTGTATTGTGAGCATCTATCAGTCATCCAAATATCCTTAAAACATTTTATCCTTTTCTTCTTAAAACAACACACAGTCTTTGTAAAAATTTGAGAAAGAAGGCAAGCTACAAGAAGAAAATAAGCAGCACAGCAATCCTGCCATCCAAAAATAACCAGTGCTACATTTGGCATCAGTCCTTCTAATGTTTGTTCTATGTATACGTACACATTTGTCCCAACTGAATTACATAGCACATATTGTTTTGAAACATGTTTTTCATTTAATGTTTCTAAAACATCTTTATATATTTTCCCACTTGCCTATTGCTGCGTAACAAACTGAATTTCATGGTTTAAGACAATAATTTATTTTGTTTATGATTTTGTGGATTGGAGCTCAGGCACATTCAGTGATATGGAGAAATGGATTCCAGCCCTTGAAGGCAAGCAGCAGGGTCACACTACAGATGAGCATACAGAATGGAAGACATTTTCACAGGCTTCTTCTGAGAATACAGTATGCTACTTATGTTAAAGAGTCTTCATAACTGCAGTGGCTGAACAGCATTCTAATTAAAAATGTGTCACCGTTGATTTAATAAATTTCAATTGTGGAAAGCGTAGAAACAGCATTACAAACACCTTTATGATGAATATTCCTCTACGTAAAACTTTATCTGCACCTCTGAAAATTTTTTATTAGGTTAATTATTAAAAGCAGAATTACCAGGTGATATACTTAAAACTGCTTGATATAAAAGGTCAAATTAATTTCTAGAAAAACCCTTATTTAGATCCAGTTCACTTAAAAATATTTTATTCTTTGAAAGAGAAATATTTCCATCAATATTCTTTAAAAATACTTTTGACACTTTTCATCTACTATTTTCACAGATAGTTTTGAATGCGAATGAAATTTCCACTGAAATTTGTATTGGAGTTTAATTAAACCTATAAATGAACCTGGGATGAAGGAGATGGCCTTAACTATTCAGTCTTGTGGTTCAGATGTCTTCTACCCTGATCTTCTTTTATACTCATTGGCAGAAATTTATAATATTCATGACTGAATTATTGTTAGCATTTTACAGTTTGTAATCGCTTAAGGAGGAACTCTCTCCTACTACACACTTGAACTGATTAACAATGTGTAATTGGGTAAGCAATTGTTTTATATATCTATGCATGTTCAGCCATCTTTCTAAATTCTTATTTGTTCTAAAGGTTTTCAATTGATTCTGTTAGGTTTTCTGGGTAGACAATCACATTAACAGCAAATGGTGAGACTTCTGATCTCCTTTCCAGTAGCCCTTTTTATTTCTGTTCCCTATCTTTTTGCATTGGCTAGAATATTCAAGACAATAGCATAGTAATAATAGGCATTTTACCTTATTCCTGATTTTAATGAGAATATATCATATTTAAAGGTGCTTCCCCATTAAATGTGATAATTTGTCTAATATATTCTTTATCATTTAAAAAATTCTCTAGTTTCAGTTTGATACATTTTATTTAGAATTGGTACATAATTTTTTCTGAAATAACTTTTAGCCATCCACTGAGATCATGTGGATTTTCATTTTAGATTTACTGATATATTTCATAATACTAAATGATTCTTACAATCCTGAAATAACCCAATAAAATCATCATGAATTTGCCTTCTCATACACTGTTAAAATTAATTTTTACCATTTTATTTAGAAATTTTGTGTTTTTATACATAGCGAGAATGGTTTGTAATTTTCTTTTTTATGTCCTCTTCCTCAAAGTCTGTTGCAGAATTTTTGGAGGTTCTTATTTCACCATTTCAGAAGAAGTTTCTCCATCTTCACCCCTAACTTGTTTGATTGAGACCTATATCTTTATCTTAAAAAGATGAAGAGATAATTTGAGGCTTCTCATAATGCTCTTTTCAGAGAGTAATTTGCATTTGCTTCAGTCAGGAGGAAGATAAACTGTCAATCCCAGATCACTATAATCCAAAAGTGGTGAGGTGATTTAAAGCCAGGCTTCAATCCTTTCAAGGGACAGGCCATTTCTGGTTCACCTTTACTCCAGTAATATGAGCACTCGCAGCCTTCATCCAAATCACAGAGCTTTATCAGGGGCCCCATCCCTAAGAGGCTCCTGGTCCCCCTAAGTCTGCTGAAAGTCATTCTCAGCATCTTAGAACTTCTGCTGCATCTTCTGGCATTGGAAGGCACTCTTCGGAGAAAACTGGCCAAAAGATCCAAGCCCTCCCCAATGAGGCTTCCTCTTCTCACAAATCTTGGCCCAGTAATTCTTCTATTTTCTCTGATACTTTCAAATATGTTTTTAAAGTATATATTTTGTCTTGCTTTTCTAGTCATTCTTAGCTGGAGAATGGGTTTGAACTGCCAAGCCAGTCACTACTGGAAAGAGCGCCACGTCAGCCATCACAGTTGCAGGAAGCAAGGGATGACGGAGAGGGAGGCACCTCCCAGCTGAGTCGCACACATTTGGCGATCCTTCGTGGATGGTCCACATGACACTCCTGCTTGTACCTCATTGGCCAGAATGTAGTCCCAGGGCCATTCCTGGCTTCAAGGAAGGCTAAAGAATATAAACTTTTAGCACAATGTATTACCACCCTAAATAAAATCTGGGTCTTATTACTAGGAAAAAAAGAGAACGACTATTCAATAAGCAGCAGTCTCTGCCACGTTCCTCATCTATAAAATGGAAATAATATTAATACCTAATTTATGGAATTAATGTAAGGATTAAAGTATATAATGCAGGTAAAGGTCTTAGCACAGTGCCTAAAACAGGGTGGACATATGATAAATATTAGCAACAGCAATATTTATTGCTATATTGCAATTTGACTATAATAGACTATTATACGACAATCAGGAAAAAGAAAATCTTTTTAACTTCCTTTCTCTAGTTTCACATGGATACCTGAAGTAAATTCACAACTTATGGATGCAATTTCTTTTCTTTTTCTTTTTTTTTTTTTTTTTTAGAAACTTGACGTTTATTTTCCATCAGTCTTATTTCCATGTTGCTTAAGAGCCCATGCAAGAATAGCTCAAGACCATTCAGTGGTTATTCCTACCCATTCAGTGGCCTGAGCAGTGGGAGCTGCAGGCCAGTCTTCCGTGGCAGGCTGAGCACTCCAGTCTTCAGTAGGGAACTGCTGGATTGGCACAGAGGGCACCTGCACACCTTCAGACCAGTCGGCAACCTCAGGCTGAGTAGCAGTGGACTCAGGAGCTGAAGTTGTCCATTCATCCCGAAATTCCTCCTTGGTCACAGCCTTTTCAATAGCAATCTGCTCTTCTTTTTCAATCTCTTCAGAATCTCTATAAAAGTAGAGATCAGGCATGACCTCCCACGGTTGTTCGCGGGAAATGGTGCCACGCGTGTGTAGAACTTCCTGAGCCAGTATCTACCACATCAAACCCACCGAGTGAGCTCCCTTGTTGTTGCACGAGATGGCAATGTCCACACGGTACAGAGGAAAATCTGTGTTACACCAAGCAATGGTAAGTAGGTTAACATAAGACGACTCCGTGAGAGGCTGGTGGTCAGCCCTGGGGTCAGTAACCACAAGCAGCCATGGCTCCCGGAAGGCTGCCTGGATGTGGTTGGTGAAGGTTCCAGGAGTGAAGCGGCCAGCAAGTGGAGTGGCTCCAGTGGCAGCAGCAAACTCCAGCACGGCCCTCCGGCCAGTATTCCTGGAGGATATAACACCGACATCAACAGGGTTTTCAATGGCAACAATGGCACAAGGTGCCAGGAGAAGCTTCTCCCAGGCCCTCTTCAGATTTATGATGTAGATGCCATCACTTTTCCTTGTATAGATGTACTGTTCCATCTGGAAGTCAAGGTGCCACCTAAATGGATTTCTGCTACAAGGAACTTAAGGACATCCTCCTCCTTCATTTGCAGGACATCAGAGGCTCCAGACATTGTGAACATTTCCCTTTAAGTTATGACGGGAACCCAGAACAATGCCACATGGACCTCTCAGCAGGTAGCATGGAAAGGCAGGATGCGATTTCTACTATCGTTTTGTTTCAAATGATGGAGTATCTGCTTGATATAGAATAAGTGTTTATAAATCTAGCACCTAATAGGTATTAAAACCATGTAACTACACTCTGGATTTTCTTGCACTGACCACATTTTTAGTTTCATTCACTTCCATCCAAAAAATATATAAATGTGATTTACTTTTTATGCCTTTGTGAGCTCTACATCCTATTAAACAACAATACAACCCACACTTCAGCACAAATCCTTTTGTCAAACAAAAGTTCCAATTTTTAGTTGGAAATCTATAGGTATTCACTATTCTTAAAGCCTCTCTGATATTTAAGGATGTTCTGAGAGTTCTTCACCCTTATTTTTACCTCTTATCACAACCACACCCACAGTGTTGTACATATGGATATGGATAAATTATAAGGGGTCACAGAACTTTTCATTCAAGCAGCCACAACAAAATAGGCACTATGGTATCCACCTCCCTCCAGGGATCAGATATGAATGAATTAGTAAATGTGCATGTGCATGCATGTGTTTATGTGTGTTGGAATCCCAGCATGGCAACAGTGTCACTGCTGATGATTATCGGAAGAAGAAAATTTACCAGAGTGACACAAATTACTAATTACTTTATTATGCAGTGAGAAGAATAAGAAGCTGAAAGTTGTTTCAGCAAATTCTATTTTTAAGCAAATAATTATTGGGTTTCCAATGCTCTAAATTAAGTAATTCTCCTTAAGACCTTCCTTAAGTCTCCCTCTTTGAACTCCAGCAGCTGGCAAAGAATTGCAGCTGGCTTTGGAATGGGCTTTGGATTTCATTTGTAATTATTTTTTTCAAACATGCTATCCTCAAAATGAGCTCTCTTCAGAGGTGTTTTTCTCCCCGCAGTCATTAGGATTGGCTGTAATAAGTCATTCACAGCTTTTCCCCTCATTTTACACAAGGTGGGATTGAGTAATATAAAGATCAATAAAAGAAGAAAAAGTAACTTGGGGTTAGGCACACTGACTCACGCCTGCAATCTCAGAACTTTGGGAGGCTGAGGCAGGAGGATCACTTGAAGTCAGGAGTTCAAGACCAGCCTGAGCAACATAGTGAGACCCTGTCTCTATAAAAGTAAAAATAAAAATAAATAAGACTCGCATGGTGGTACACACCTGTAGGAGGGTCACTTGAGCCTCAGTAGGTGGAGGCTGCAGTGAGCTGTGATTATATCACTGCACTCTAGCCTGGGCAACAGAGCAGGCCCCCGTCTCAAAAAAAAAAAAAAACAAAAAAAAAAAAACCTCAAACCAAGTCTAAGACCAAGTTATGCCACCTTACTGGCTTTATGACCTTGCATATTGTGTTAATCTGGGTGTGCCAAAAAGTAGAATATATTTCCATCCTTTTCTTTGGAGAACCAAGAATATATACGGAGTAGAAGGAATGGGATCTGCAGTCATGGAGGCTGAGAAGCACCAAGATCTACAGTTTGCAAGCTGAGACGCAGAAGAGCCAGAAGAGGATTCAGACCCAGTCTGAATCCAAAGGCCCAAGAACCAAGAAAGCCAGTGGCCTTAAGTTCCAGTCAAAGTCCTAGTCCAAAATCAGGAGAAGACCAACGTCCCAGCTCAAAGAAGTCAGGCGGAGAAGTGAACTTGTTCTAAGCATTGCATTCTATTGAAGCTTCAATTACGAGGCCCACCCACACTGGGAAGGACAGCCAGCCTTACTTAGTCTATAAATTTAAATGTTGATCTCTTCTAGAAACAATCTCACAGACACACCCCAAGTAATGTTGAACCAAATATCTGAGCACCCTATGGACCAATCAAGTTGACAACTAAAATTAACCATCATAGTTATCCCATAACTTTCACCTGTCCTGAAGAAATAAGTATATGTTAGTACCTTTTAAACTAAGAGGCACTGGACACACTTAAGTATTTTTATTAATATGGCCAAAAATGGCAACAAATATCTACATAATAAGAATTATGATAATAGCTCCCGTTTTTAGGATATTTTGAGGATTTATCATGTGCTTGGCACATATATTAATGTATTCAACCCTCACAATAACCCTTTGAGGTAGGGATTAGAGTTTCTCTAATTTATCCATCAGCTATAGGAAGGTTAAAGAACTTGACCAAGATCACAGAGTAGCAGGTGGAAGACCCCAGTTTCAAACCCAGATGTTTTGGATCTAGAGTCCCTGTTCTAACAGCCACACACCATTACCTGCCTGAGGCCAGCAGGGATGACGACCAGCCCAAAGGCCTGAATAGGTCTGCTCATCTCCCTGGCCCTCTCCTTTTCAACCATGGGGTCAGGCATCACTTTGGACCATCCTAAAGATGCCCTAATGCAGAGACAGTTAGAAACATGGCCAATTTTAACAAGAGGGTACTCAAGCTGGAGAGAAAAGGCAGAGAGAGCTGGGTATGAATAACTCATTTGGGTGTGGGTAGAAATGGTTAGAACCAGGCTAGTGAATCATTGCCCAATAATCTACCATCAACCCATCCCCCCCTAGAGGTGGGGATATCACTCAGAGTAATTTTATTTTATCTGGTCACCGGCAGAATCTGAGGCAATGGAGAAATCAGGTTGGTAAGATTTCATAAGAGCAAGTAGGGAGAGAAGGAGGTCTGAGTGGAGAGACAGACAGATGCTCAGTGGCCCAAGCAGGGGTCCCCTGAGGGCAGGCTTACAGGTCAGTGGGCAGCATGAGAGCTCTGTGGTCTAAAGCTCAGGGGTGGTAATGGGCAGAGCAAGGGGACTCGGCCACTGTCCACTGCAAGATCTTGTCTCTGCCACATCCAATAACCACAATGTCCATGATTCCATTAACAAGAGTCGTTAGATTGTGCAGAGACTGGCTCATGTACACAGTAGGGGTTATGGGAGGCTGAGGAAGGGACAAGGACCAGCGCACAGGCATGGCCAGGGTAAGTGACCTTAGCAAATCAGGTGCTTCACTGAATTACCATTGCCCCATCTGCAAACTAGAAAGAATAATCCCAGCCTGGCTACATGTAGTCACAAGACACAACCAAGACAATGTACACTGTAAATAGCATCTGGGAGAGCCAGCAAAGGCACAGCTCCAGGTGCCCAGACTCTGGGGCACCACATTTCTGACTGCCAAACCTCAACCTTGCTCACAACTTTTCAACTTGAAACCAGAATCGAGGGGCAACCAGCAAGCAAGGCACGGTGTGCATGCAAGATCACCTTGTCTGATCTCAGAGTCCAGGGAGCCAAAATCACGCAATGGAGCCTCTGCAATCCCTGGAAATTTGATCTCATTCAAGGACGGTGTTCAACAGAAGTGTTCCTGGGCCCCAGGCAGCTCAAAACCTTGGCTAGATGGGCAAATATTTCAGCAGGAGGTTAGCAAAATTGATGCCAACTTAAATGAGCCTCCTCCGTGGCACTGCAGAGGGCCATGTTTGTACTGCAATATTTTCTGTTGCTATGTAAAGAAGAGAGAATATCCCAGCACATCATCAGTGCATGCTTCCCTAGTGTCTGACACAGGGGTGGGCCACACGCAGAAAGCAGTGCTCAGAGGCAGTGGCAACACAGCTGACACTGGGTAACACGGAGACTTGAGGAAGCATTCCAGGCCAGAGGCTGCATTTCTGCAGCCTCATGAGGACCCTCAGCCAGCAGAGCAGCAAAACTGCAAAGTGGATGAGCTGACGAGGGAGGCAGACCTGGTTCATTACACTGCCCGGATTTGTGTAAACTTGGGACAGTGAACCTGAGCCACTGTTGCCTCACACAAAATAAGTAAAATAAACCTACTCCTACCCTGATTCCACCTTTCCTCTGGGCTGGATAACAAACAGGTGTCTGAGCGATGTGATGATCGAGTACACAGCCTAGTCTGCAGGACATGTCAGTCATTCCTGGTGCCTTTGCCTGTTGCCACCCAGACCACTGAATAATATTAGAAGTGATTTCTGACAAGTAACTGATGGTCTGATTTTAATGAGGTAGAGACTGGTAGGCTTTAAGGCTGGCTACCCTAGAGAGCCTCAGCCACGGGGAAGAGCTGCTAAGTGGGTGTGCTGGTAAGCCAGTGACTGAGCTCAGGTGGTCCTGAGAGTCTTCCTCTGTGCCTTCGACTCCTTTCCTTGATCTGAGGAGTGAAGTCTGAAGGAGAAATAGAGGAGGACCAGGAAGTTAAGGAGTCAGAGCTCCCGAGGCCTGGAAACACTAGAGATTGGTAGTAAAGGGTCTCAAGGGAGTCTTCAGCAGCATCCCTCCCCCAGGACCCACAGTGTGCAGAAAGTGCCATGTGGTGGGAATAAACAAGCCCTGGCAGGCCAGAGGGCATCAGTAAAAGGAATTCCACCTTGCAGCCCATCATAGACCACTCCCCACGTCTCACAGCTCCTTTAACCTCCCATGCTACAGTGCTTGATGTTTATGAGTGAGCACCAAGGAAAAAAAAAGGGTAAATCAGTGGGATTGAGGAGATGGAAGGTGCAAGTGGGAGCAGAGGACTAGAGCTTATTTATACACCTAACAAAACATTTCATTTAAATGGCGTAGTGTCGAAGAAAGAAGTCATTAGATAGTTGTGTGCGTATGTTGTGTCTGTCCTCATTTGCAGAGGTTTTCAGGGACAGGAGTCTTGCCTCTTTCCTGTCTGTAGTCCTATAGGGACTGGAACATGTTAAGTATCAAAATCAATACTTCAAAAGAGTAAGTAGATGAATAAATGAAAGAAGTTTCTAGAGTCCACATATGGCTGTGTCCAAGTGAGTAGCCCCTTGACACAGGTCAGAGACAGAGCAAATGTGGAGGAAAGCAACGGAGGCCACTCCTTTGGCCTTCTGGTTGCCCAGGCTCTCCCCTCCCGGTCTTTCTGCCCACCAGTTTGTCTGCAACATTGCTTGATCCCGATTCTCCCTGCCTGAGAGCCTTCTGTAGCTCCCTATTGCTCTCAGCATCAAAATCCTCTCACGGCTTTTAAGCCTTTGCATTCTCCCCACACAAGCCTCTCCTTGCTGCTCACAGGCCGCTCATTCCAGCCAGCTGCTCCCACTGGCCGCCATCACTCCTGCTCCTCCCTCCTTGTTTCCTGACCAAACCCAGAGAGTCTCCAGGGCTAGAGACCCATCTAACAGCTCCAGTGGTTAAGGATCTGACTTGAAATCTCCAGGCTTCCAGTCTGGGCCGTGCCATTTAGCAGGGTCAGATTGTGGGTCCTTATTCCCTGGGTTAATTCTGTCTCACCAATGAGACTATCAATTCCAAGAGAAGAGGGAATCATGTCTACTCTGCCCCCACTACCCAGCTTGCAACTGACTGATAAATCTATTATTATTATTATTATTATTGAGACTGAGTTTTGCTCTTGTTGCGAGGCTGGAGTACAGTGGCGCAGTCTCAGCTCACTTCATCCTCTGCCTCTCGTGTTCAAGCGATACTCCTGCCTCAGCCTCCCAAGTAGCTGAGCTTACAGGTGCCTGCCACCATGCCCAGCTAATTGTTTTGTATTTTTAGTAGAGATGGGGTTTCATCATGTTGGCCAGGCTGCTCTTGAACTCCTGACCTCAGGTGATCCACCAGCCTTGGCCTCCCAAAGTGCTGGGATTACAGACATAAGCCACCGAGCCCAGCTGATAAATCAATTATTACAATAAAATCAATATTACAATAAGTAAATAATTATAATTATATATAACTATAATTACAATTTATAATTGTAATTTTTATATATAATTATAAACATATAATTGTAATTATAATTATATTTATATAATTATATTAATTTATATAATTATGATTTATAATATATATGTATATAAATATAATTATTATAACTATAATTGTATATTAATTGTATAATTGTATTTGTATATATAGTACATTATTATATAATTATATATAATTGTAATTATTTTTGTAATTGTAAATTATTGTAATTACAATAATACATTATTGTAAAATAATTCATTAATTTTAAAAGCCCTTCTGGGCTTCAGGCACAGGGATGGGGAAGACTGGGTAACAAACAGCTATCTGAATGACATGACGATTGAGCGGGATAATGGGTGTGCCCGTCCTGAGGAGGGAGGCAGGGACCCCAACAATCAATGGTGATGCAGAGTCATGAGTGCCCAGGTGGGAGCAGACGCCGGGGAGACACCCAGCTCACTCCACAAAGCTTGCAGAACCTGGTCTTCCCAAGGAGGTGATGGCCAAGGGACCCCCTCTCTCCCTTTCTCCCTGACACAGATCAAATCAAAACTCACCTTTCTCCATCCCACTGGGTTCATGATTCTCATCTCCCCTGACAGATTTGGTCAAGTTACTTACATCTTGGGCCTCTATGACCTCATTAGTAAAATAATTTTAACAAGCCTAAGCCTGATGCTAATCCAGTCTCTAACCCTAATTTTAATGAATGATGAACTGCTAGCAGGACTATGGGATGATTCAGCTGGATAAAGCATATCCCACACGCAGGACATAAGAAGTGTCCATCATTATTGGTTCCTTTGCCCTTCCCTGCTCTGACCACAGACCTTAAGTTTGAGGACCCAGGCTTATCCTGGAGCTCAGTGTATGTTACTTGAACTTGTCCTGAGAGCAGTTAGCCATTTCTCAGCTAAGCAGACACTTAAATATCCAAAGGTCTATCTAATTTACCTGATGAGAAACCTCTTCAGCATACTGTAATGTCTAAGAATCTCCAGAAAGGAAATAAAATTTAAGGCACACCCGCAGAAGTGTCAGCGACTTGATGTAAATATGTCTAATCCTCCTAAAAATTATGAAAGTGGTTATTACCCGCATTTAGCAGATGAGAAAACTGCAGTTTCTAGAGGTCAAGTATCTCATTCAAGACCTCACAACAAGTCAGTGGTAGAGCTGGGGTTTGAAGAGTTTCTCTCCCTGACTGCAGGAAAACTCCACAGGAGTCACTTCTTCAAGCCAGGAGTAAGGGGAGGACAGAGGACTGATGATGACCTTTTAGTGACTCTTAGGTTATATTCATGGAGGCATCAATTCTGCCATTTCACTGTTTGCTTGTAAGACTTTAGGTAGATTACCTTTCTTCTCTGTGGACCTCAGTGTTGTTTGTTTACAAAAGTCTTAAGTTTTTCTAAGACAGACCCTGATGGGAAGGAGTTTGAGGCACGGAGGGACAATTTCAGATAAATGATCTCCCTATCAGCATCAACTTTATAGGATTCCCCATGGATTCCCCTAATTTGAATACAAATCACATTTCTCACTTTCAGAACCAGTTTCCCTAAAGCCATTATCCAAGTCAAACCCTGAGCCCTACTTCCTGCCTTTGCCATCCATGCCCTTGTGAATCAACAGTACCTCCCGAGTTCTTCTGCTCGTTAGCTGGTCAGGCCCCACTGCCTCCTCGCCCCAAGGAACATCATCAACATTGGGAAGGGACCCCCCAAAAAAAACAGTATGGCATGTTAGAGGTGGGAGGCACTTGGGGACCACCTACAGTACCCCCGTTACAGGTGAGAAGACAGGCCTTGGAGAAGCCAAGAGGCTCCCCACAGGTCCACAAATACCAGCTGTGAAGCCACCCACACACGTGCTCCTAGGCTCCTACTGTCTGACGGTGGATCACGACTCCATGGAAATTAGATGGATCAGCCGGCAGTGGCAATTAAATGTAGTGGGCTACAGGCGTGGGGGCTGTCAGGAAAAGCAGTGCTCAGAGCGATCGAAAAATGCTTCCTGAAATAAATGTGTTGTGAAGCCCGAACTGAAGAATGTAAAGAACGTGGAGAACTCTGCTTGAAGACTTTGAAGCAGAAATACGTCTCAGAAATTGTGGCACAGATCACTGTTTGTGGCTAGTGGTCTACGCGAATATCTGATCTCCCTCTCCCTTTCTTCCTCAAAAACAGACTTCCTGATTTTTCCTCACTGGGTACATGAATACCCAGAATAAAAACTATATTTCCCAGACTCCTTTATAGCCAGGTATGGCTAAATGACTAAATTTTGGCCAGTGAAATATAAAAGTGCTGTGTGCAACTCCCAGGAAGTTTCTGTAAAGGAATGAGCATGCCCTTCTCCCTTCCTCTCTCTTTCCTTTCTGCTGGCATGCAGATGTGACAGCTGGACCCTAAGCAGACATCCTAGACCATGAGGTAGCATGCTAAGGCTGACAGAGTAGCAACATAGCATGCTCATGTCAAAACACCACTAGTTTTGGATAGCCTACTACCAACTTCTTTAAAGATACAATCTTCTGTTTTAAGTCACTTATATCTGTCCTTTCCCCCAAACTAAACCTAATTCTAGCTAATTCCGAGGTAGAAAAGAAATAAATTCAGGAACCCCTAAGAAAATCCAGAAAACGGAAAAGACAAGCTGGTCTTACAGGGAGTTAAAGTGAATGGAGAAGAATCACTGACATTTTGGTGGATCTAGTGAATGTTCTAAGAGATTAGCTGCATTAGTCCGTTCTCACATTGCTGATAAAGACATACCCAAGACTGGGCAATTTACAAAAGAAAGAGTTTTAATGGACTTACAGTTCCACATTGCCGGGGAGGCCTCAAAACTATGGCAGAAGGCCCGGGGAGCAAGTCACATCCCACGCGGAGGGCAGCGGGCAACGAGGAGAGCGCGTCCGCGAAGAAAATCCCGTTTTTAAACCCATCAGATCTCGTGAGACCCATTCACTATCACGAGAACGTGGAAAGCACTAGAAAGACCCACCCCCATGATTCAATCGCCTCCTCCTGGGTCCCTTCCACAACATGTGGGAGTTATAAAAGCTACGAGATGAGATTTCGTTGGGGGCACAGAGCCAAATCATATCGCTAGTGGTTCTCAAATTTGAGTGTGCATCAGCACCACCTGGAGAGTCTTCTCAAACACAGACTGCTGGGCCCCAACCCCAGAGTTTCTGATTCCATTATCTTGGGATGAGTCCTGAAAATGTGCATTTGTAATGAGTTAGTAGGATGCCGAAGCTGCTGGTTCAAGGAACCACGCTTGGAGAACCATTGTGCTAGGCTCTTCAAAGACACTTACCCAGACTCAGTTTTCTTGCATAAGTTTCAGCTTTGCGGTTCTAATAAGGAGATATGATTTTCAGTTGCTTTCAAAGACCAGGGAATGTGGGGAGGCAGGAAAGGTCTGAACAACAGCTTGGGCAAGCTGAGCATCCAGCGAAGAGAAGATTTGTGATGCAAATGATGTACTGGTGTTCAGCTGGGAGCAGAAGGGATTTCAATATGGTGAGCCAAATCGAATTCATTACCTGACAATTAGCTCTAAATTAATGCAAGACTGTGCCGGCTGAATGTGCTGTAAGGAAGAAGGTTCCTGACAGCTTGAGATGGGCAGGATCTGAAACATCAATCTTGGCTGGATTCAGAGAGGGCTTTCTCCCAGCTTGCCAGGGTACTTGGAGCTCAGAGAATGGCCAACGCCCCACTCGGACGCCCTTTCCAATTGCACCCCCTATAGGTTCAGTCCTCATGTAACCCAGCCCTACCTAATCCAGGATGGGCTTGGTCTCCTCTGCCCTGGCACCTCCAGGTTTGTTTCTCAAGAGACTGCCTCGTGTCACACACAGACTGGCTGCTAATTCTCCTGCAGTGAGATGCTGTAGGATGAAACTCATTATGTTTTATAGGAGCAAACTGTTAGCACTGTGTGAGGATATTTGACCTCCTCAAGTGGAAGTTGTAAATCCCTAGAGGATAGAAATTATCTTCCTTCTTTCTTTAGTTAATTATCTCCCCTACTTTTTCCCTTCCCTCCCCTGCCCCTCCCTTCCTAAATCACTTCCCACAGGGCTCCTGATGTAGTGCACACAGGAGTATGACTGTAATGAATGATGACCTGCAGCTTGAGCATCCTTGGGACTTCATTTATTTATTCATTAAACATTATGCGCCAGGATGCACGTCATCATGGCCTCTGACCACATAAAATGCATAGAGTAGTCTAAGAGACAGGCAACTGAGGAGTTAAAAATCAGACCCTAGGGTCCTAGGATATGTGTATGGAGTAGGGGCACAGGGCACTTTGCAGACAGACTCTTCTTGCCAATGTAAGAATCCTCTCGGCCGGGCACAGCGGCTCATGCCTGTAATCCCAGCACTTTGGGAGGCCGAGGCGGGCAGATCACGAAGTCAAGAGATTGAGACCATCCTGGCCAACATAGTGAAACCCCGTCTCTACTAAAAATACAAAAATTAGTTGGGCATGGTGGCATGCACCTGTAGTCCCAGCTACTCGGGAGGCTGAGGCAGGAGAATTGCTTGAACCCAGGAGGCGGAGGTTGCAGTGAGCTGAGATTGTGCCACTGCACTCCAGCCTGGGTGCCTGGTAAGAGCGTGAGACTCTATCTCAAAAAAAAAAAAAAAAAAAAAAAAAGAATTCTCTAAGCATTCTAGCTGTCCGTGTGGACCCTCTTTGTTCTTCCCAGGACAAGCCTCAGCCCTGCCAACGGCCTACAGCTCCCACACTCTGCTGAGGATGCAAAGACATCGTTGTCCAGGGTTGGCTCTGAAACAAGGCAAGGAAGGCAAAGACATGATAGAGAATACGAGGACCACAGGGGCTAGATCTGCCCCTTCTCCCTTAAATCTCCCTCAGCCCAAACACCCCTCAAAGCCTCTTCCAGTGGGAATCTTTCATTCCCCAATATCACCTTCTAGGAATTTCAATAACCTCATATTTGCATCCTTAATAAAACTCTTTTGAAGTCTGTTGAGTTTCCCTTGGTTCGGACAAATGGCTCCCAGTTTTGTTTTTTTTTTCTCGTTTGACAGTGCTGAACTGTCACTCAGAAGGAAGACAGACAAGTCCATTTCCACCCATTGGTCAGATTCTCTCCCAAAAATAATTAACTTAGATCATTCGTGGAATGAATCTGCATTTTAAAACATTAAGAGACGCTAAATGACATTTGCATAGTGCTTTACAAAATGCTGTAACATTCATATCTTATTTGACTTCCCTGATCACTCTTGGAATTCCCCCCAGTTTTACTGAAGAGCAGTAGGAAGTCATGAGAGAAGGCCTGAGCTCTGGCCTTTGGCTCCCAGTCCAGTGCTCTTCCCAGCAGACCCTCCCTCTTTACTACATGCAGCAAATAATATCCAGATGTCACAGTCTCGGAAAATGTGTGTGTGTGATGTGTGTTTGCATATCAGCCTCAACCTTCCACCCATCTCCACCACCACTGTCATCACACCTGCCATTCCTGGGTCAGAGTTGCCAAGGAGAATAAATATGTTATATTCAGGGGTTCATCTGTATTAGCCAGGGTTCCCCAGAGAAACAGAACCATCAGGAGAGGTGTGGGTGTGTGTGTGTGTGTGTGTGTGTGTGTGTGCGTGTGTGTGTCTATTTACTTTTTATTTATTTTAAGAAATTGGTTCATGTGATTTTGAAGCTGGCAAGTATGAAATCTGCAAGGCAGGCTGGAAACTCAGGCAGGAATTCATGCCGCAGTCTTGAGGCAGAATTTCTTCTTTCCTGGAAAAACTTCAGTTTTTGCTCTTAAAGCCTTCAACCAATTGGATCGGGCCCCACTACGCTATAGAGGGCAATCTCTATCAGTTGAAGTGACCTGATGGTAGATGGTAACCACATTTATGAAACACCCTGGTTATTGTCTAATGTTGCAGCCTTACCAAGCTGACACATGCAAATGACCATCCCATCATGTCCAGTGCTAGCTCTACGAACTAGAAGGCATGAGGAAGAAGAGTTTGGGGGAGATGAAAGTATCCCTTCTAACCAGAAACCCAGAGATAGGATGCCAGGAAAGGGAGCATTCCCCACATGAGACCCAGGGGAACGGTGACCTCTTCGGTCCCATCCTGCCAGGAATTTGAGAGATGTGTTCCCATCAGGAAGGGAGTCTGAATAAAACTCCTCTTTCCAGAGCAGAGGCCCTATACCCTCCCACAGCTGCTTCTATGGCATGGGTTCCAACCAGCTCCACTCAAAGACTCCTGTGCTAGGAAGAAGATGGTGTCACATCATGGCATCAGGATTCAAACACCATCAGGAGCCAGGGATGGGATACCTGGAGGGCTGAGAGCTGGGGCCCGAGGCAAACTGGACGGGAACACTTTGTCCACAGAAACCTGACAGTCATCTTTGAAATCACAGCAGCAACAATGTGCCTGAGAGAGCTGGGGACCACCAATCTGCCACCTTACTCAGTGGTAATGAAGGCCACAGCCTGGGGAGCCATAAGTGCTGAGTCACAGGTTCTGTGGAGAGATTCTGCAGATACAAAGAAGATGGGAAAAATACCTGATATCAACTAGGCTCAAAGACCCCAACAACTGCTCCCCATCTGCAGCCCCCTTCATATCCTGGAGCACCAATGAGCTCAGTCCTCACACTAATCCTCACCCTCCTGGAAAATAGTCACCCAGGATTGATTTTTCCTGATTAAATTATTCCCTACATTTGATAAATAACACCTGCCCTGTCCTATGGCTTTCCTCTGACTCTGTTTATTAAATAATGCTCGAGATTTTTCTTCTTGCATGATAGGTACCAAAGGCACAAAATTCAAACTCATCATACCAAGGGGAGTGCTCCAGCCATCCATGGCTTCACACCAGACAGTGACAAGCTGAGCGAGTCCAGGAACTGAGGTAGCACAGCTTTAATGGAAAGAGATTTGGTTCCTGAATCAGACGTAGGGGTCATCCTGGTGCAACCTCAGCCCCTGGGTGACCTTCGGCAAGCAGTTAGCCTTTATAATCCTCAGCATGAAAATCATCTGAAAACAGGGTTTTCCCATCTGTAAAATGAGAATTGTTGAGGCATCCACAGTATGGAAAACTACCTTTGACAGTGTAAAATGCACATGAACATAGGCGGTAACCCACTTCCCATCCTGTTTATAACTCCCTCCTGAGCCTTGACACCCCCACCACGTCAGGCAGTTTCTGCTTTGGGCTAGTGTGGATTACTGCTGCTATGTCACACACCACCACAAATGCGTTGACTTTTTTTTTCTTTTGAGAGGGAGTCTCTCTCTGTCACACAGGCTGGAGTGCAGTGGTACAATCTCAGCTCACCGCAACCTCCGACTCCTGGGTTCAAGCCATTCTCCTGCCTCAGCCTCCTGAGTAGCTAGGATTCCAGGTGCCCACCACCATGCCTGACTAATTTTTGTATTTTTAGTAGAAACGGGGTTTCTCCGTGTTGGCCAGGTACTCTCTAACTCCTGTCCTCAAGTGATCTACCCACCTCGACTTCCCAAAGTGCTGGGATTACAGGCATAAGCCACCATGCCCAGCCATGCATCAACATTTTAAACAGTGCTTTTTTATGCTCAAGGATTCTGCTGGTCAAGAATTCAAACAAGGTGTTTTTACACTGCTATAAAGAAATATCCAGGACTGGGTAATCTATGAAGGAAAGAAGTTTAATTAACTCACAGTTCTGCATGGCTGGGAAGGCCTTAGAAAACTTACAATCATGGCAGAAGGTGAAGGAGAAGCAAGCACTTTCTTCACAAGGTGGCTGGAAAAGGAGAGAGTGAAGGAGGAACTGCCAAACACTTATAAAACCATCGGCCGGGCGTGGTGGCTCAAGCCTGTAATCCCAGCACTTTGGGAGGCCGAGGCGGGTGGATCACGAGGTCGAGAGATCAAGACCATCCTGGTCAACATGGTGAAACCCCGTCTCTACTAAAAATACAAAAAAACTAGCTGGGCGTGGTGGCGCGTGCCTGTAATCCCAGCCACTCAGGAGGCTGAGGCAGGAGAATTGCCTGAGCCCAGGAGGCGGAGGTTGCGGTGAGCCGAGATCGCACCATTGCACTCCAGCCTGGGTAACAAGAGCGAAACTCCGTCTCAAAAAAAAAAAAAAACCATCAGATCTCACGAGAACTCACTCACTATCATGAGAACAGCATGGGGGAAACTGCCCCCATGATCCAATCACCTCCCACCAGGTTCTTCCCTTGACATGTGGTATTAGAGATGAGATTTGAGTGGGCACACAGAGCCAAACCCTACCACAGGACAAGGCAAGAATTGTTTCTTTCTGCTCCACAATGTCTGAGGGCTCAGCTGGAAAGCATCAGCGGCTGGGATGACTCTGACTACCTACTGGAATCATCTAAAGACCTGTTCACTGACACACCTGGCTGTTGGCCACAACACCTCCACATGGCCTCTCCATGTGACTGCTTGGGCTTCCTCACAGCATGGTGGCTGGATTCCAAGAAAAAGTGTCCCAAGAGAGCCAAGTGGAAAATGTACTGCCTTTTATTTATTTATTTTGAGACAGAGTTTTACTCTTGTTGCCCAGACTGGAGTGCAATGGCGCGATCTCAGCTCATGGCAACCTCTGCCTCCTGGGTTCAAGCAATTCTCCTGTCTCTACCTCCCAAGTAGCTGGGATTACAGGCATGCACTACCACATCTGGCCAATTTTGTATTTTTAGTAGAGATGGTGTTTCTACATGTTGGTCAGGCTGGTCTAGAACTCCCAACCTCAGGTGATCCACCTGCCTCAGCCTCTCAAAGTGCTGAGATTATAGGCGTGAGTTACCATGCGTGGCCTTTTATGACCTAGCCTCTGAAGTCCTATAGCATCACTTCAGCTATAATTGCACACCCACTCAGATTCATGGGGAAGAAAGATGGAAATTCCCACTGTAAGAATAACATGTGAGGTGGAAGAGATTGTTACCGTCATCTTTGGAAAATTCAATCTGCCATCAGGTCTGTGTCATTAGATGAATGAACAAGCTAGCAAGTTCAAATTTTCAACCAGGAGTGGAACCTGGCAGATGTTGTCTCCCCCTATTCCTGGTCATTTCTGGCTCCAGATGTCCACTGAGATCAGCACAGGTTGCACCTGTATCAAGAAATCTGACCAAGGCAAAGTGCAAACCACAAAGTCTTCTAGGGAGAGAGAGGGACAGATTGCCCTTTCCTCCCACTCTGATCTCCCTGCCTCCTTGGAGACCTAAGCTTGTCTTGGTATTTATGTCTCCCCATTTTCCAGAATGATTCCCTCCTCCCATTCTATGGGCAGTGCTCCCCAGGGTCTGCAGCTTTGAGGTGTTTGTAGCACACCCCGATACTTGGAGACTTACTGCAAATGCAGAATGTCTGCCCTGCCCTAGACCTACAGAACCTGTATTTGAGCAAGATCACCAAGTACTTCCTGTACTTACTAAAGTGACTGCAGCACCAGAGTAGGGGAAACAGAACTCGATTTGAAAGCTGTCACTGGGCTTCAATTCTAATTCTAGCTTTGTCCACTTACTAGCTGGGCAAAACTGGGCAAGTTATTTAACTTATCTGAGCCTCAGTTTCCATAATATGTAAATTTGGTATGATGATAGCTGTCTCAGTGTATGTGTATGTGAGAGAGAGAGAGAGAGAGACAGACAGAGAGGTGGTGATTGTTCCTCCCAAGGCAGAGAACCAATATATTTCAACTCTACAGGCCAAGCACCACTGTCAGCCCCACCCTGCAGGGTGGAGACCTTTCCCACAGCCTCTCCCTGCTGTGGGGTCCATCAGGAGGCTGTGGGCAGAGTGCTCCTTTGGCTGCGGTGGTCCGTGAAAACGGTGGGCAGTAGTGCTGCAGGGAGACAGCAAGTCAGAACTTTCCTCCAGAGCGGCTGAAGCAGAGGCTCAGAGAGTCCCCCTCCCAGGAGAGAGCTGTCTCTGAAAGGCAAGGGGTCTCAGGAAGCCTGTTCTCCTTTGGAGACATTATTTATTTTTTCTAATAGAGACTGTTTATCACCCACTTACAGGAGTTTTGACTGGGGCTTTTTGTCGCCCTTTAGACTCTGGAAATTAGGTCAATCCCCTGCAGAATTTACTTGAGCTGGGAAACCTGACTTTCAGTGGCTGCTGAGGGGCCCCGCCAGCAGGCTCTGAGGATTCACAGAACCACAGTCCCTGTGCCCAGGGCGGTCACGGAGGTCACCTCAGCTCTCCCCGCCATGACAACACTATGGATACCCAGGCCTACCAGGCTCCAGGTGTGTCTGTGGGGATGGGGGCGGGCTTTGAGTAAAAGTCATGCATCAGTATCATCCTGGAAAGCAGGAGGAGAACCGGGAGAAACGTTATCAGAATCATTAACTATTCAATCCCTGTAAGCCTTTATTCAAAATGTTCTCAAGAATGATCTCAACCTTCCCTGATGCTGCAAGCTGTGAAGAAAGCTTGGGTCCTACTGTATCGATACCAATAGCTGGAAGTCCTTCCTTACGTCTAACTTAAAGCCTTACTGCTCTACGTAGCTGCAACTAGCTGCTCCCAGCACCTTGAACATAATAAGTTTTCTGTAAATACATGGTGCGTTGTTGCTCCAGAAGGCCATCCCCCAAGGAAGGCCGAAGAAAATCTCTGCCCAGCTTTCCTGCTTCCCTGGCAGATCTGGTTTCCTTAAGGCTAGACAGCCCAGGTGTGCTAAGCATCTTACTAGGCCCACTGGCCTCCTCCCCACCAGAGTCCAGACAGACGATCGACGCTGAATTGTCCTTCACAATTGGGCACAAAGCTGTAGGGACATGGGATTTTCTTTTCCCAAAGGAAACTGACACTAAGGTGCCTCATTGAAGTATAAATAAAAACTAGGGCAATACTGCATCACAGGGATCAGGGACTCTCTAGCAGGAAATGTGTTAGAGGAAATAATCTGGCTGCTGAGCCTCAGGGTGACCAAGCCTCGATTTGTCTTCTGTACCACGGCCTTTCTGCAAACGTATAATAGGTCTGTTTGTTTAGTTGCCCGGTAAGGTTTAGGCAAATCTAGGTAATTGTATAGATACTATTAAGTATTAACACATTTCAAACATTTCTGCAGAACGTGCTGGTGCTATGGCAGGCATCTTCTCGGAGCCCAGCCTCAGCAAGCAGGATTGAGTGTCCTGGGACGGGTCATCCTGTGATCCTTGGAGCAGGGACACAGAGGTCCTCACTCAGCGTCTTCTGAATCACTGTGAGGCTGTGGGCCAAGTCTCTTTCCCAGGGCAGCCACATGCCGCTGGAAATGAGGGGCAGCAGAGGAAGCTGATTAAGTGAAGTTGGGGAGCTTGGGAGCTTAGGAGCCAGGAGGAGGGGCTGACAGCAGATCAGACCCTGAAGGCAGATGTCCCAGGAAGGGAGGGGGGAAGGAGCAGGCCTCCTCCACACCACCTGGCTAATCCTTGAATCACAGAATCTGGGTAATGTAGATGAGTTCTAATGATGCGACCCCCACATAGCCAGACTTGGAAAAGCCCAGCCCCACAGCCTGGGGGTGTGACTGGCATGCCTACAAAGGCAAAAGGCTTCCCTGAAGATTTGCTCTCAGCCCATACAGATCTGGGTCTGGCTTTGGGGTTGAAGGCAAAGACTGAGAGATCTGTAACTGTGGGCTGAGGGTCCTCAGCAGCGCAGGGAAGCACGTTCCTCAAAGGTCGGCTGCCCACCTCTGAGCAGGTGCAAACCCACCCAGAGCATCTCCTCTCTCTGTGGGAAAAACATGGAGAATTGCTCAACTTTGACCCCAGGCTGTGGACTGATTACAGGCTACAATGGGAATGGACCGAGTGAACCAGCCGAAGGGGTCAGTATCTGACCTAGGTTGACGAGATGCCTCACCAGGAACAGCCAGCCTTCGCCTTCCTGCAAATTCTCCTGTGCTTTCAAATCACAACTTAGCTGCTCAGTTTCCCGGTTCCTCCGGGGAGTGCTATCTATCATTTCAGCCTGCCAGCACCCTGTCAAACCCAGCTATTCATACAAATCTGCTAATAGGAGAGCCTTCTCTTTCTTCCAGACGCTTCTGTCACAGGCAGAGGAGGACAGAAAAAAAGGACAGGAGGGGCAAATGGGAGAGGAGCAGCCTGCAGCACTAGGGACCCAAATTACAGTGATTGAGAGGAGAGAACAGAGGGAATCATGGCAGACCCATGGAGGTGGTGTTTACGACAGATGGGGTCTTGCAAGGGATCCTCTGTTCACCAATGCAGAGGCAGACAGCTAACACAGCTGCAAGAGGATCAGCTCCTGGGAGCCATCCTGGGAGGTACTATGAAATCTCTGTATTTCATTTCACATGGCTGTATGTTTGAGTCTGCCCTTGGGGTGATATAGGTAGAAAAAAGTTCATTCACACTTCCCACCTCAAAGAATTCATATCCAAGATGTGTCTATGGAAGTTACCAGAACCCCCACCATCCCTACTGGCCTGCCCCTCCTCCCCTCCCAGGTGATGGCCCCCCCATCTGCTTTCTCCCACCCGCAATTAAAATTCTAAAATCTAGAGCCTCCAACTCCATTTCCACCTATAGCTCTCCTTAGGGACTACCTTTCAGGGGGCCCCGTTGGCGTGAGCCCATGTATATACAGTAAATGGAGTCACTCAGCAGCAGCTGGCGAATGTTCTCAATGAGTTGGAAAATCAGGTTGAAGGCATCGTGAAATATGGTGCTTACAGGGAGGCCCAGACGCGTGGGCTAAGTGCTTTGTGATTAGGCCTGCCTTACCCATTCCTCCCTTCACACCCCATCTCTTCACCCTCCTTCTTTCCTTCTCCAGAGTTTTTAAAGTTAAAATGTGCCTACGTATTTTAGTAATATCTTGTAAGAGAAGCTTCTTCAAGCAAACGGTTCTTTGCCTTAGGGGTCAATGTGATCTTTTTTGTACATGTGTATAGCAGGATATGTTGGCTTGTAAATGCGTGTGAGTTTCTGAGTGTAGGTGCCGAATAAATGTTTACTGATGATGCCTGCCTATGCAGTCTACACGGTGTTTGTATTTCTATTGCATGCGCATTTGCACATCATACACACACACACACACACACACACACACACACACACACACACACGGCCTTGCTTCCAGAGCCATACGTGCTCTATTTTCAGTTTCTGAATGTCCTGAGAGGTTATATCCTATCTAGACGGATGGACAGAGAGCACACATGGATTTCCACCAAGATGTGTTCCCCTAATTCACCAGAACCCCTGCTCCCCTACACACAGCATCTCATGCCACGCAGTGCAGGGAAGCACAATCTTCAAAGGTCAGCTGCCCACCTCTGAGCAGGTGCAAACCCACCCAGTGCATCCTCCCATCCACGCCTTCTCCCCTCTGACTTCTGCCCTCCTCCTAAATGGTCTCCCTTTGCCTCCTGTCTCCTATTCCTTCAAGCCCCTTCTCCAGAGAGGCAGAGGTTACGTGTACTTGACTCGGATTTACCGAGTGCAGGCATCAAAACAGCGAAGGGACGTGGACACCATCTCCACCCTCTCATTTCATGGACAGGCTGAGGCTCAGGAATGCTGAAGGATTTCTCCCACATGCACAAGATAGGTCACAGAAGAGCCTGCACCAGAGCATGCGTTTTCCAGCCTTCCCCACAACCTGGCCCTGGGTGGAGGAAGCGCTTCTCTAGACCTCCCTCCGCCTCCCACATCAGAGGTGCTGCACCCAGCGAGTGCGGCCAGCCAAGATCACCAGGGGGTGAAATGAGCAACCCGTGCAGCCTGGGCTGACAGTCACATCGACTGTCTCTAGGATGGAAACCTGGTAGGGATCCTGTTTCCCGTGAGCAAGAAGAACGCGAGGTGAGACACAGGAGGACCGATCCCGCTGCTCTCAGGTGTCTCATGTGACTTCGCAGAGGACAGCCTTGGCCCCTCCATGCCCAGCTCTGGCAGGTGGCACGTTAGTGGACTCTGTCCAGCAGGCAGAGTTCACAGAGAGGAAGAACAAGACGACATAAGGCATGACATCCCAGATGCTGGCCCTGGGAGGGGTTTTAGGGATCATCTCCTCATTCAGTGTCTTTGTATTACACAGAAACTGGCCACAGAGAGAGGCTCCAGGACTGGCCGAGGCCGCCAGGACCGGTGCCCGGTTCTGCACTCCCAGGGTGCTGTCCCGCTCACAAACCCTGGCCGTCTGTTCCTTTTTGGAGTGGGTCCTGGTGGCACTCCTATGGGAACGGCGTGCTGGGAGGCCTAGGTGTGGCCCGGCCTCGGGTAAGGACACATCCAGGTGACCCGCCTGCCGCGTCCCTGCTCTCTGTGCCACACCCAAGTCCCTTTGCTTCCCAGAGATGGAGCAAATGACGGAGGCGCCGGAGGAGGCTGGCCTGGGGACACACGGTGTGAGAGCTCTTTCGTCCACCTGGGTTGCTCTCCGCAAAGCCACCGCTCCGGGCTTCCCGCGCCGGTCCCCAGGCAGCCAGGACTGACGCGGAAGGCGAGGAAGGAAGGGGCTGCGGCCGCCTGGTTCCTTCTCCAAGGACAGGCGCGCCCTCTCCTGCTGGAACAAGGAAGCGCGGGCCCGGCCCCGCTCAGAGCCCAAGCTTGGAACCCGCAGCCACCTGCGCCCGCTGGAGAAATCAACTTAAAAGCAGCCTGCCGCCGCCGGGAAGGCAACCAGGGGCCTCCCTATTTCAGGGGTGCTCTGAGGATTCAGGAGGGAGTAGAACCTGGGAGGAGAAGGAAGAGGGGCTGCCTGAACTCTGTAAGGAGAGGGAGGGGATCCTTGCATTTGGGATTTAGGACAAAATCCTTGCATTTGGGATTTAAGGCAAAATACTTATATTTGGGATTTAGGCTTCTTCCCATCCTTTGTCCTCTCCACGAAGTTCCTCTCTCCCCAACCACCAAACTGAGCCCATGAAGTGAATGGCCCCATAAGGAGCCAGTGGGAGCCGCAGTGTCTGGAGATTTTACTCGGCCATCTCTCGAGCCCTGGGAAAAGTTTTAAAATGTTCACTTTGGCAACTGTGAGGTTGGTTGAAAGCGTGGTGTCTCCGCAGGAAAAGTACAGGACTGGGAATGAGGCTTCCTGGGATCTGCTTCCATTTCAACTACTCATTTCCCCTGTGTTAAGTCACGTGTCCTCTCTATGGCTCAGTTTCCTGGCCTATTCAATGGGCCTTTCATGTCCTGGAAAATTCACTGAGGGACCAAATATGCTACAGCATTAGCAAACGGTGGTGCCATTGCCCTGCTCTGGCTGGGCTGTCTTTCCCCAGAAACGGGCAGTGGTGAGAGGAAGGTCCCCTGCTGGGACTCCCACTGTGCAGTGTCTCCCTCTTGCCTTTGGACAATCCCACGACTCCATCCTTAAGGCAAGGCATCCCTGAGGATGTGCAAATAAAAATGCTGTTGGTGGTGGGGGCAACACATTCGGTGAAAATCCACCAGGGAGACTGGCTGGGGCTGGAGCAGGATGGGGGTTAGGGGAATCCTTCTCCGGGATGGCAGGAGGGAGCAGGGACAAGGTCCCTGCTGAGGGTCCCAGCATGAGGGTGTGGAGGTGGCAGGGAAAGGAAGCCTCTCTCTGATTTTAGAATATCCGTGGAGCCAGCCCTGAGTTGCTTTCCTTGTCAGAGAGATCACAAGCATAGACTTTGGAAAGAACTAGTGAACGAGCCATAAGGTCAGCTACTGACCCCCTCAGCCTCACTGACCTCAGCCAGAAATTGGGGCTGTAAAACCTATCCCAATGCAAGTAAACTGCTTCACCCAGTAAGCAGCATAGAGTGCGCAAAATTATTGTTGTTGTTATTACCGTGATCATCATGGTCCTATCAGGCCTAACCCTCTAATTTACTGTGTGATGTTCCCTTACTTGAATTTCTGTTTCCTCATCAACGAAACTTACGCTTGTCCCTCCTTAGCTCTGGGGGTTGTGGTGGGAAGGAGGAAAAAGGCATCCCAGGTGCATGTGCAGAGGAATGTCCCCGAGGGACCCGAAATGCTATTACTGAAGGCTAAATGTTCCGTGGCTTAAAGCTGCTGTAGCGATCTTTGCATCCACTTGGTTTGAATGGGCACATTACTGTAATGTCCCAGTGCTGCAGTCAGCATGAGGAAGGTTGAGCTATTTGTAACGAGATACATGAGCAGCATAAAGATCAAACGGTGGAAGACAGCGCATGTGGCTCACCTGAGAAAACAGGGCTAGCGGCTTTGAATATGGCTGGAATCCATCCATAGTCACCTGCCTCGGAAACCACTGCCTGGGGCTTCCTGTGGGAAGGACAGGAAAGAGAGGAGCGGGCGGAGAAAGAAGGCAAGCATGAGGAGGAGAGAGACAAAGGCAGGCCACTGGACACCGTGAGAGAGAATCCAGCCACAATTCCAGCTCCGGGGGCATTATGGATACTAAGACTCCTGTCCTCCGCCTGCAGCTCTGAGAATACCACCTGCCCTCCAGCAAGTTTCCTTCCTCCAAATCCTCAGATCTGGACTGAGCTCCTTGTTCTTAGTGTCAAGCTGTTCAGGTGAACAGGTCCAGGCTATTTATCCCCCTGCCCTCCAGTCCATGGGGACAGAGCATGCCACGGCTGCAGGTCTCCAAGGCTTCACTTGGAATAGACGTGAGAGGCAACTGTCCCTGGAAGGACTAGAAAGGTGGCAGGAGATGGAAACCAGACAGGCTGGACAAAAACCCTTGCAGACCCTAATCAATATGCCCTCCAGGCCACCACCACCTTTTAACTACGGTAAGGCTTCCCCTGTCGGGCCCCTCTGGTCTGGTAGCTCCACTCCATTGTCTCCCATCAGCTCCTCCCCAGAATTTCATTTGAAATTGATTCCAATATTGGGAGGGGTCTGGGAGGAACGTCATTTGGCTGAAATCAAATACCCCATGGGATGACCAAACATTCATCCTCCTTTTTCTTTTCCTTCCAAACCCTGGGGAAATCTCTGGGTCTTGGTTTTGTCATCTGCAGATTAAGAGCAGGAGTCCATGCTCTCTAAGGACCCTACTCACTTCCACTTGGTGACCTGAATAACTCACTTCCTCTCCCAATATCATATGGGGCACGGATTCACACTCATTCTCAACATTCGGTTCCATTTATCAGCCTCGTCTCCACACGTGGTATCGTTTTGCCCTGCTGGCTAGCAAGGCCGGTGCCTTTCAGCACTCACAGTCTGACCGCTGCCTCCACTCTCCTCACCCTCCCACTTACCGGAGAAGGAGTTCCTCCCAGCTCCCCTCACCACACCGGATGCTTCATGCCACTCTTTTTTATTATTATGGCAAAATACGCATAACTTAATTTTTATCATTTTAACCATTTGTCAGCATGCAATTTGGTGGCATTAAGTGCATTCACAATATTGTGTAACTATCACCACTTTTTTCTCATCCCCAGCACAAACTCTGTACCCATCCCCAGATAACCTCTAATCTGCTTTCTGTCTCTGTGAATTTCACTATTTTAGGTTTCTCGTATAAATGGAATATGTAGCATTTGTCCTTCTGTGTCTGGCGTATTTGGCCTAGTACAATCTTTTCAAAAAGTCTGTCCACACTGTAGCATACATAAAAATTTACTTTCTTTTTATGACTAAATAATATTTCATTGTATGGATATACCACAGTTTACTTCTCCATTCATCCATCAGTGGACATGTGGGCTGCTTCAACCTTTTGGCTATTGTGAATACTGCTGCTATGAACATTAATGTGCAAATATCCCTGCCTTCAATTTTTTTCAGGATCTACCTAGCAGTAGACTTGCCAGATCCCATGATAATTTTATATTTACATTTTTGAAGACCTGCCATACTATTCACAGAGGTTGCACCATTTTTTATTCCCACCAGCATTGTATGGGGGCTCCAATTTCTCCATGTCTTCACTAACACCTGTTGCCTTCTGTTTCTTGATTATAGACCCCCTGTCCATAGCCCTCCCCACCCCAGTAAGTGTGAAGTGGCTTCATTTCACTCTTCCCTCCACACCCAAGATCTTTGTACTTTTGTCTGTCAACCCTAATCTTAACAGCACATTAGGTACAGATAATGCAGTTGAAGGCTGAAGGCTCCTGGAAGGCAGGAACCATGTGTGGTTTCCTCAAGGTCGGGTTCTCATGTCCTCAGGCCACCAGGCGGGGACCAAGGGTGGTGTGTCAGTGGGAATAGCCATTGTCTCTGTGAGCCAGTCTTGGTCACAGTTGTCTGCCTTAGACTGCAAGGTCCTGAGCCCAGCTGTGTCAGTCCTTCTCCTTGGCAGAACATGGAATGCCCAGTGACTTAATAGTAGTGTCAGCCGGGCGTAGTGGCTCACACCTGTAATCCCAGCACTTTGGGAGACTGATGCAGGCAAATCACGAGGTCAGGAGTTAGAGACCAGCCTGGCCAGTATGGTGAAACTCCATCTCTCCTAAAAATACAAAAATTAGCCAGGTGTGGTAGCACCCACCATAGTTCCAGCTACTCAGGAGGCTGAGGCAGGAAAATTGCTTGAATCCAGGAGGCAGAGGTTGCAATTAGCTGAGATTGCACCACCGCACTCCAGCCTGGACAACACAACAAGACTCCATCTCAAAGAAGAAAAAAAAAAGAATAGGGAGAATAATAAAGGAAAGAGAATTTTTTTTAAGTTGGAAGATACTGAAACTAAAAGTACAGGACCCAAAGAGTGAAATGGGAGAGGAGAAAGACAGGAGGAGGGAACTAATTCCAGAATCCAAACTCCAGAGAGGCAAATTCTGCAAGCTTCTTGGCAGTGCCTGATTCTGAGGCCTCACAGATCTGAGCAGGGAAATTGAAGAGATGGTGGAGCCCAGCTCCACACCACCTTCACTACAAATCAGGTGCAGGAGGCTGAGAGGCACAGCTTTCCCTGGGGCTCTGCTGGACTCCAAGGAGCCTGGGTGCCCCCAAGAATTTCAGTTGGGGCCCCAACAGACTGTCTAGCCATTGTCAAGACAGCTTTAGCTCTGGGCACTGCCAAGGGGGCTTCTCATTGCCTGGCCCTGGAGGGCTGCAGGCTGCCCCAGGAGAGGGTCCCTTGGGGACTTGGCCACAGTGGAACCTGTGTGGTCCTGTAAACCAGTGAGTGGCTTTGTCCCTGCTTCTTCGTGTGCAGACAGCCATGGAAAAAACAAATGAGATGCTCAGAAGCTCACTAACAAGGTGGGATAAGGGACATGAATGGAGAGAGCCAGAGAGTCCAGAGAGAGGATTGAGAAAGGGCACACACTGGGGCTAAGGAGGAATGGGCAACACTGATCAAAGGTAAATTCAGTGTGTGGGTCTAAATTGCAACGCTTTCCCCTCTCTGGTGCCTTCTCACTCCCTCTTCCTTCATCTCTCTCCCAGTTATTATCAAAGGAAAATTTATGAAGGGCTGGAGGCATTGGATATTCCCTGTATTTCAATCTAACTTTTTGCAGTCTCCAGTGAACAGCTCTGCTGTCTCTGCCTGTCAGGGAATTTAAATTGCAGATGGGATGGTGAACCCTCACCCAGAGCAGGAGCAGCCCCTCTGGTGAGCACCAGCATTGCTTAGCAACTAGGGCGGCCCAGAAAAACTTTAGGAAGCAGCAGAAAGTTCCACTCTGGAAAGTGCTCTTGAGTCAGGGCATCTACTGGGAACAGGGAAGGCATTTCCCAGAAAGGAGCAGCAGCCGGGTAAGAGATCTGCTCATGCCAGGCTCAGGGGTATGGCCAGGGGGCACAGTCAGCACCACTCTGTACGTCACCATTATGTGTCTCCTTCTCCGAGGGACAGAATGCCCGCCGGCCTCCAGGTAGTTTTTGACATCCATTGTTTCAGAGAGAGCTTTCAAATGCATGGCATCTTCCCTATGTACCCCCCTCACACCTCACACATCAACAACAAATAGAGATGGGAATGAATAATACCAGTGCACTAACATACACATAACATGCACACACACACACTCATATGGTTTGGCTATATCCCCACCCAAATCTCATCTTGAATTGTAACTCCCACAATTCCCATATGTTATGAGAGGCATCCAGTAGGAAGTCATTGAATCATGGGGGCGGGTCTTTCCCATGCTGTTCTTGTGACAGTGAATGAGTCCCATGCTATCTGAGGGTTTCCTAAGGGGGCGTTCCCCTGCACAGGCTCTCTTCTCTCCTCTGTTACCACATGAGAGGTGCCTTTTGCCTTCTGCCATGACTGTGAGGCCTCCCTCGCTACGTGGAACTGTGAGTCCATTAAACTTCTTTCTTTTGTAAATTTCCCGAACTCGGGTATGTCTTTATCAGCAGCATGAAAACGGACTAATACACAGACATAATCACAAGCTTAGATAGGTAAGAGCTTATGCTGCTAAAAACAAAATGCCAGCAAATACCCACAGCAGGTCAAAAGGAACAAACTCGTTACATCTGTTCCTTTTCACAGCTCAGTTCTCGGGATGGTGTTTCTTTAATTATGGCCTTCCCTCGATAAAGTGTTTGCTACATTTGACATCTTTGTCTGAAAGGCAAGAATGCCCCAGCTGTGCCCGAGGCCATCATCAAGACATGCTTTTACAGTGGAGCTTGAACAACATGGGTTTAAACTGCACAGAACCACTTAGACGTGAATTTTCTTCCAACTCTGCCACCCCAAGACAGCAAGAACAACCCAGTTCCTCAACGTGAAGATAACAAGGATAAAAGTGTTTTGATAACAAATAGTAAATATATTTTCTCTTCCTTAAGGTTTTCTTAATCATGTCTTTCCTCTAGCTTACTTTATTGTAAAAATATCATAGAAAGTACATATAACATACAAAATATGTGTTAATCAGCTCTTTATGTCATTTTTAAGGTTTCCAGTCAACAGTAGATTTTTAGTAGTAAAGGTTTTAGGGAATCAAAAGTTATTTTTGGATTTTCAACTGTGTGGGGGTGTTCAGCACCCCAAACCCCATATTGTTCAAGGGCTGTTGAGAAATGCTAAGTGTATGATTGCTGAGAAATGCTGAGTGTATGAGACAATATATTATTTACTAGGAAGAACAGCAGCAAGGAAAACCTAGCCACGCAAGTGGAAAACTACTTGGGGCATTCTAAAGTAGCAGAACAGTATATGTATATCATATACCAGTTAAAACAAATCTTTAAGCATGGGATATGTGACCATGCCCCTGTGGCTCCTTCATGAAGAACACTTTTTAGTTTGTCTGTGATCAGTGGTGAGTGGGCACCAGCTGCCTACCCGGTTTATTTTTTGTTATGAGAAAATGCTGAACATCTGTTTGTTAATAATCATCACCAGTTTAGAAAGAATAAATATGTGGGTCAGAGGCTGTTCGGGGCCCTCAGCCCAGAATGCAGTCAGCCCTGGAGACTCTCAGCTCGGAAGGCTGTTGGCCCTCTAGATAGTCCCACTTTGCTGTCCTGTCTGGGTGCCTGCTTCTCAATTCCTTCAGCACTACGTGGGTGGAGGTCTGTACGGCCGAGCTAGTCTTGGTAAAGTGTCAATTGTACTTAAATAATTGGCTTTGAAAATAAAAATGTGAATAGTAGTTAGATGTAAATGTTTGGCAAAGTCTGCATATTCTGGTGTTCCATCAATTTGGAGCTATGGTGTACCTTATACACACTCTCACAGAAAAACACCCCCATGTTAGACACACCCACCTACCTCTGGCCTGTGTCTACAAGAAAGCTAATATATTTTCTGCATTCCTGTTTTAAATCATTTCTTACCTAAAAAAGATACATTGAAGTCCGCTCCCCAGTACAGCAGAATGTGAATTTATTTGGAAATATGGTTATTGCAGATGTAACTAGTTAAGATAAGGTCATACTGGCGCATACTAATACAGTGGTATTAGTCTGTTCTTACTCTGCTAATAAAGACATACCCAAGACTGGGTAATTTATAAAGGAAAGAGATGTAAATGACTCGCAGTTCTGCATGGTTGGGGAGACCTCACAAACCATGGTGGAAGGCAAGGAGGAGCAAAGCAATGTCCTACATGGCAGCAGGCAAGAGGGTATGTGCAGGGGAACTCTCCCTGATAAAACATCAGATCTCACGGGACTTATTCGCTATCACGAGAACAGGGAAAGCCCTGCCCCCATGATTCAACTACCTCTCACCAGGTTCCTTCCACAACACATAGGGATTATGGGAGCTACAATTCAAAATGAGATTTGGGTGGGGACACAGCCAAACCATATAAATAGTCATGTGAACATACAGGGAAACAAGGAGAACTACATGTGAATATGAAGGCAAGATTGGGGTCATGTAGCTGCTGAAACACCAAGGAGTAGCAGCAACACAGAGCATGGCCCTGCCCACACCATTATTTCAGCCTTCTGGCCTCCAGAATTGTGAGCCAACACATTTCTGCTGTTTTAGGCCACCCAGTTGCACCCTAAGACACACACAGTCCCTTTTTGTTATTCTGTGGGAGGGTCCAGGAAGGTCCTGTTTATAGACTGTGGCAACTTGCTGTGGGTTAGAAATGAGTCTACAGAGGAAAGACCTGGTCTTGCAGATTGAGCTTCTGGATGCAGACGCTCAGATGGAGTTTGAAGGATTGAAAATCTTTGTGACTTGGGGCAGATAAATTGATATTGACTTTTTGGTTAAACTGTTATTTTTCATTAAAAGTTTGCTCGATAGACAGTTCATGGCCCTTGAGTGGAACGTGGGGAAGCAGTGCTTTTCAGAGGGCTCAGGCTGATGCAAGGCCCGGCACCTTTGCCCTCATCTTGCTCAGATGCTGCCTGGTGCAGTTGTTAGCTTGTCCTGCCTCTGCAAGGGAAAGAACATCTCCAGGGCTGGTACCCTCCTATCTCCCTCTCTGTATCCCATAGAGTGCTATGCACATAGTAAGTACTCAGCAAATGTGTGGCAAATCAGATGCATGGGACATAAGAATATAAAAATCATGATCTGCCGGGCGCGGTGGCTCAAGCCTGTAATCCCAGCACTTTGGGAGGCTGAGGCAGGTGGATCACGAGGTCGAGAGATCGAGACCATCCTGGTCAACATGGTGAAACCCCGTCTCTACTAAAAATACAAAAATTAGCTGGGCATGGTGGCACATGCCTGTAATCCCAGCTACTCAGGAGGCTGAGGCAGGAGAATTGCTTGAACCCAGGAGGCGGAGGTTGCGGTGAGCCGAGATCGCGCCAGCCTGGGTAACAAGAGCGAAACTCCGTCTCAGAAAAAAAAAAAAATCATGATCTGCTCAAACACTCCTAGTGAAGCACCTGTGGAATTAGCACTCAAATCCATTCATTCCTAATTATTATTACTGCTGTATTATCAATTCCCCATTTGACCTAGGAATAATCCTGTTTTTCCTTTTGAGTCATTCAGAGTATTGTATTTGCATAAAGCTAACATACCTGATTTTATCTTCCTGGAAATCCCACGAAGTAGTGTGGTGGGTTTGATTACCCCACAGCTGAGAGACTGAGCCAAATGTGTGATCTGAACACTGACTGACAAGGAAAGCTACAAGGGGCGTGGGCTGAGAGTTGGAAGAAGATGGTTCTAGACTTGCTCACTGGAGTGCAAGTGACTTCACCCCACGACAGGGTATCAGAGGCACCAACCTGTTAAATGAAGGCATCAACATCTTAGACTTTCTGCATGGGACTCTTTGACCTCCTATCTCCCCACTGTGTTAGAAAAGTGCCCCTGAGATCTCCTTTTCTGTGGTCAGTAGAGATCCTCCCCTCCCCACCCCACAACCAACAGCTCTTTCAAGGTCAGTTTCAACTGAGCCACATCAAGAGACTGAGAGGGGCACAGGTTTCAGAGGCCTGGTTATTTTGTCCTGATAGGCAATTCACACTCCAAAGCTTCCAGAGCCTTTGGTGGCCTGAATGACAAACTCAGTTCAGCTTCTGTCTCTTCTCAGTCCTACTTCCTCCTCTTCCTTTCAGAGGTATTGATCCCTAACAACATCTCACAGACCAAACACCATCCAGCATCTGCATCCAGAAGGCACAACCTGCAACACCAAGTATATTAGTCCATTCTCACACTGCTAATAAAGACATACCTGAGACTGTAATTTATAAATAAAAAGAGATTTAATAGACTCACAGTTCCACATGGCTGGGGAGGCTTCACAATCATGGTGGAAGGTGAAGGAGGAGCAAAGGCATGTCTTACCTGGCGGCAGGCAAGAGAGCGTGTGCTGGGGAGCTGCCCTTTATAAAACCTTCGGGTCTCGTGAGACTTATTCACTATCACAAGAACAGCATGGGAAAAGAAAGACCCGCCCCCATGATTCAAATACCTCCCACCAGATCTTTTCCATGATGTGGGGATTATGGGAGCTGCAATTCAATATGAGATTTGGGTAGGGACACAACCAAACCATATCCCCAAGTCTTTCCTCTGCAGACTTTTTCAAAAATCGTGATTAAGTAGACATAGCATAAAATGTACCATTGTAACCATGTTTAAGTGTACAGTTCAGTGGCATCAAGTACATTCCAATTATCCATCTCCAGAACTTTTTCATCTTCCCAAATAGAAACTCCACACTAACTAAACAACTCCCCATTCTCCCCTCCCTCCAGTCCCTGGAAACTTCTTTTCTACTTTCTGTCTTTATTATTTTGCCCATTCCAGATACCTCATATAAGTGGAAAAATACAGTGTTTGCACTTTTGTGACTAGTTTATAGAGCATGTCTTCAGGATTCATCCATGTTGTAGCATGTCACTGTTTCCTTCTTTGTAAAGTCCGAATAACAATTCTGCATGTTTCTTGATTCATTCCCCCATCAGTGCATCACTAGACACCGGGGTTGCTTCCACTTTTTAGCTATTGTGAATAATGCTGTGTAGACTTACTTCATCTCACACCAACTTACCGTAGCCTTATACAGATGGGCCTTCCTAGCCTCCTTTAGGATGAGTTAGAGCTAAAAGGAAAGGCAGGCATAATCAGAGTTTCCCAATGATGTGATCAAGAGGGACAACTGTTCCAGCCCCTCATTGCCTCAGTGTGATTAGCTTCACAGTATCCTGAGACCAGATGTAGGCAAACAGACAAGGCAATATTTGCTTTCCAAGGAGAAAAAAAGAGGCACCCAAGATGCACAGGTGAATGACAGAAAGCCCTGGGCCAGTCCGGGAAAGATTCATGCTCCTGCATCCTTTCTGGGATCTCTTTCTCCACAACACTGTCTGGGATGTTCCTTGAAGGGGTAAGCAGAAGGTGAGCATCCTTCTCTAGACTTTGCCTTGCCCCACACCCTACTCTACCCTAGCCAGGGAGAGCCCAGGAAGGTTGATATGTCAGAAATAATAACCCCTGACCTGAAAAAAACGATTGAATGCAGTCATGCAACAAAGCTTTTTGGATGCCTAATGTGTGCTAGGCTCAGTGCTAGGCATATACCACCTAGCCATTGAGGCCACCCTTCCAAGGGCTGAGGAGCCCCCAGTGTAGGTCTCCAAATATAATGGGGCAGTCCCAACCAAGCACAGGACAAGTGCCCAAGGTTGCTGTCCTCTCTGGGGTGTAGACTGTGCTCCTGCTGTGAAGACACGCACTGCTTGACTTCCGAGCAATTCCCCATCCATTCATTCCACAGTTGTCCTCTCATCTGCCAAATGCTGTTCTGGTGAAGCAAATGCCTGTCCGAGAATGCTGAAGAATGATGCCCAAATGGATTTTTAAAATGCACACATGCACGCAGGTGTGTGTGCGCGCGCACACACACACACGCACACACACACACACACACACACAGAGTGAGAAATATTGCTCAGGGATGAAGATGTGCCCTCATCTCAAAACTAAAAAAACAGAGCCTCTAACCAACTCCAGTAGGAAGAAAAGCACACCTCATGTCCTGCCCTTGCTGGGTCAGTGGTCGGCAGTGTAGGAGTGCTATCTCTGGCTGCTCTCTTCATAGGAGACCTTGGGCCAGTCAGCCACGAGTCAGTCCCTACCTTCAGAGGGCCCCTCAACTGCATCCCTTAGCACCAAGTGGCCCCTGATGAAGACTCGAGACCACTCATCCAAATAGGATCTTAGCCGCCGGTTGTCACTCACGAAGGAAGGAAAAAGCCCGAACTGAAGGCACATGTGCTTTCCTTCTGTGCCAGAGAGCTTGCTGCCTGTCACAATCCAGATATGATGTATAGGAATAATAAAGCCCCTTGAATTACCCATTAAGTGCTGTCAGCAAATCACATGATTTCTTTTTTAATATTGCAAATATCTGGCCCCTGGAAAATGATGATGATGCTATCTCCACTCAGCTAGATGATAAACAGAGTTCTTGTGCCAGGGAGCCGCTGCCCCTCCTCCAGAGCTGTCTCAGAAAAGGCAAGGAAGGATGGGGAGAGGCTCCTGCAGCTTTGAGCTTCAAGTCTCACCCTCGTCTGCCACAAACGCCCCTACCTTGCACCTCCCTCCAGCCAATGTTCCCTGGCTTTCCTGACAGCGTGGCTGAGGCATACCTGCCACTTCCTCTGAGTGGTCTTCCCTGACTGCCCCACCTAAAAAGGCACCTTGCGTGATTCGCTCTCCAAGCAACTGTTTTTCATTCCTAGCATTATACCTGTTTGCTTGTTGAATGCATCAATTATCAAACAATAAGCCCCGTGAGGGCTGTCTTGTTCATTATACAATCCATAGTGCCTAGCACATTGGCAGGCACACAGTATGATCCCAGTAACCATTTGTTAAGTAACTTAATACTCAGCAAACACGGCTTGATGGAGCCACACTTCCTAGAGCACTCAGGGCTCCTCAAACTTCATCATGCAACAGAATCACCTAGAAAGTTTGTTAAGCCACAGATTACGAGACCATACCCCCAGTTTCTGGTACAGTAGGTCTGGGTGGGGCCTGTGGATTTACATCTCCAACAATATCCGAGGTGATGACAATGTTTCTGGTACCGGGGCCCCACTTTGAGAATCACATCCCTGAGAACTGCTCATAAATGCAGACACTCACTTCCTGCTCTCCTGCCTTCTGGCCTTGTCAGAGCTGTCCATGTGACTATAAGGGACAGATGCAAAATGCTGGGCTCTTCAGATCCAGTTTGTCCAAATTGAATAAAAATACTCTTATACCTAATAGTGGGAAGGTAACTTGAGGACAGTAGATGCAAAGTGAGGTGAGTTGCTCAGCAAGTCCTGGCAGATACGGCACAGAACTCTGCGTACCAGATACAGAGTTTCCTGTTCCAATCACTGAGCTGCACTTTCCTGACACCAACTGTAGAAATGAGTTGGCTTCTAAGTGGCTTATTAGAGAACAAATTATTCCCTGTTTTTGCTACTTTTTCCATGTGAGTTAATCTGCAAGTCTAAAGTCCAAGCAGATGCCAGAGTTATTCCTGCAAATGGCACCAAATTGCATTTAGAAAGCACAATTAGCACTCTGTTAATGTGCCTCAGAATGGGATAGTCTACATTTTACCCAAAAGCAGCCTCCATCCCCACTGCACTTTACCTTAATGTGCCAACATACAGGTTGCCTGGCTAGCGAGGCCTTCGCACACCCCACCATTTGCCAGGCGGCAGTCTTTTCCTCTTCACTGGAGCAAAGGTGGAAGGGCCCACCCTCTGCAATTCAGGATCCAAGACCCACTCTCTATTCATCTTCTCTTCCTCCTCCACTACTTCTTCTTTTCTTCTCCTTCTTCTGTTCTCTCCCCGTTTTCCTCCTTCTCCTCTCTCCTCCTTTTCTTCATCCTCTTCCTCTTCTTCCTCTTCCTCCTCTTCCTTCTTCTCCTTTCTTTTCTTCTTCCCCTTCCTTCCTCCCTTCCTTCCTGTTTTTCTCCCTGCTTAACCATTCAGTCCACAAACCGTGAGGGAGACTTAGCAGAGTAGGCACGTGTGCTAGAGCAGAGGGGAGATGCCGTGGCCCGCAGGGGTGTTGGAGACCAACAGTATATCGAGGCTGAGGCTGTGAGAGAGGCATGAGAGGGCGGCCAGGGCTGAACCCAGCATGGCATGTGGAGGCTCCACTGAGATGAGGAGCTTGGGCAGCATGAGATGGTGAGCATGGAGTGTGGAGACCAGAGGAGCGGGGAGGGCTTCTGCCTTAGGGCAGAGGACAGCCCGGCACAGGCTAGAGACCAAATGGCATGAGGAGGGCATCCATGCCAAGAAGGAGCGGCGGCGGCAGCGGAAGACTGTTTCCACATAGGGAGATTTATCAATTAAGGAAATATGTTCAAGATGACTAGAGCCAGGATTCCTGGCGGCAGAGAGGAGAGCCACAAATATAAAAAGAAAAACAAAAAAAAAACTAAAGTTAATCCTAAGGTGTTTGAATTTGTGGTATCTGTGTGAACTTGGTATTTTTAATAAATAGATAAATAAATACATAAATATGAATGTAATTCTATGTGTATACATACGTATACGTAAACATACACGTATGTATTTCTTCACTCTGTCCCCCAAGAGAGCCTGAGGGACACTCCAACACCAAAGAGCACACCTAACCTCCTGGATCTGAGTTTCTAAATATCATTCACCTCTGCAAGGAACCAGGACTCTCATGGCCAGTGCAAGAAAGTACAAGATGAGCCTGGAATGTCTAGCTGTGCCAGAAGTAAGGATGTGCTTCAAGACTGATGGAAGATGAGAAAAGCATGCAGAAGCCAGCTTGAAGGGACTCCCGCTGCCCAACTCAGGCAAACAGACCAGAAAAATAAATACTGACGATCACACATTTCAATCCACTGAACACGATATGAAACCATGAGCTCATACTGATAAAAATAGATAAGTGAACAAGGCTGGTCTCCAAGTATCTCCACACACAATTACTTACAAAGAGGAAATGAGTAGCTCAATGGTGGAGATGACTGGCAGACACTACAGCAAGTGAGTGATCAAAGTCAGCGTCCCTCGTTCCAAGACAAAACAGAATCATGTCCCGCCTGATAAGATGTGATGAGAAGTTTCTGGGAAACACTTGCCACAGTTGTATGGTCTGAAATTAATCATGAGGAAATGTCTGACAAAGCCAAAGTGAGGGGCATGCATCAAAACAGTTGGCCTGTAGTCTTCAAAAGCATCCAGATCCCAAGCATTAAGGAAAGACCAGGGAACTATTCCAGATGGAAGAACACCATACAGACAAGTAAATACAGTGACAAGTAAATACAGTGTGGGATCTTGGACTGGATCACTTTGCTATAAAGATTAGTCCTAGAGCAACTAGGAAAACTTAAATGGAGGCTGAGGATTCAATCAGTGCCTTTCCTGTCTTTGATGGTTGTCTTCCGGTCAGATAAGAGCCTGTCTTTGTTGATGGGATATGTAAACTAAAGTATTCATGGATGATAGACATCACTTCAGCAACATACTCGGAAACCGTTCTGGAAAAACAGCATTGTTTTACACTGTACCTGCAGCTCTTCTTTATGAATAGTATTTTTTCCAAAACATCATTTAAGAAGCTATCACTGTGATGCCCAGCCAAAGGCTTCAGCCTCCTTCGGCCCACATTATGTGGCCATGCTTGCGATGAGGTCAGTCTGCTTAGAGACGCTGAGTCAGCCTCACACCACGGTGCTGAGGTCATCAGGGTCATGCCTGCCATCTAAAATATCCCGCATGGGAGAGGGAATTGAGGAGGAGACTGGTGGACTCTGTGCCCTTCTGGAGCCCTGCATTGATTTCAGGAAGGATTTAGGCCACAAGAATTGGGAAGATAGATGTCTCTATCACATGGGCATTGGGTCCCTGGTCACAAGAGCAATGTCCCGACTTCTGGTCTCATGTCCGGCCCTGGCAGGTGCTCTGCTCTCAGGGGTACACCCTGGGTAGCTTCTGCCTCCTCCTCTTCCATGTGAGAAATGCTGGCAGGGCAGAGCTGTCTATCCTGAAGCATAGGTTGAAAGGTGGGGGCATGGTCCTCTCAGGGCATGGAGCTCCTGCCTACGATACGAAGCCCTTCCAAGGATAAGAAGACTTCCTGTGTAGTTCTGAGTCTACATCTGTCATCATAGTGCAAACATAGCAAATAAAGACTCATGTGTACCCAGGAAAATGTGGCCAGGGTGGTGAAGGGTCTGAAAACCATGTCATGAGAAGTGAAATCAGGTGAGATGGACCATCTGCCTTTAAGCATGTGAGGGGGGTGACACATGAGAGACACTAGACTTATCTTGTATATCTCCAGAGTATGAACTAAAACCAACAGTGGGCAATGGAAGGAAGTGGAGTTCAGCCCCACATAAGGAAGGAACTTTCCAACACTGCCTCTGTCCAAAACATCCCAGGTGGCCCACACAGCCCTTTAATTTCTGGAAACTGCTTACTTTACTTAAGCATTGTTTCTGCTGCACTGCATGCTGCATGGTACTGCCCCCTGATAACCCCGCTCTGTGGCATCATCTGCCCTTGATGGAAAAGCCAGCGAGCATGCCCCGGCCAAAAGCAGGCACAAGCAAACAGTGTGCTAGCCTGGCCGTCCCAAGCCTTGGCATCCATGTTGGCTCTGCGGCTAACTCACTAGGAACCTCAGGAAAATCTCCTTCAACTTCTCTGCCTCTGGAATCTGATCTGTTCTATTTACTTCACAGAGTAATGGAAAAGAAACATCAAGATAATGGACATGAAAGTGCTTGGGAAAATAGGAAGTGCCTTCAACCTATAAAGTTAAGCCTCTGTCATTAGGATCACGTTTAGAAAACAAGGCGTGAGCACAGGGCTGTAAAGCAGAAAGGTTCTGAGACATACCTCACCTAGCTCCATTCCTCATTTTACAAGTGAGAGCACCATGGGATTCACATCACAGCAACTCACAGGACAGCGGCGGGGCCAGCCAGGTTTGATTGGGACACTAGAAGCCCCAACTCATACTCAGATGGCCACCCAGTGGCCATCTAGCCGCCACTTGATTACCTTTGTAGACAAGGAGCTCACCTCCTCAAAGGCAGCGCCTTTCACCTTTGATAGGCTTAGGTGCTTAGGAAACTTCACCAAAACATGAGGAAGGGGAAGAAATTATGGTGGCCTTTCCTCTTCCAATCATTGGTGTCATTGCTGCTAAAAGAGCTCCATAGACTGCATCTACCTCCTTTCCTATACAATGTGCATTCAGTTGGCACGTGTTCTCTATGACGCTTTCTTCTCCAGCCTGGGCATCCCTACTTTCTTGGTTCACACCTCACTTGAGTCTATGTTGGTTACCCTGCAATCAGCATACTTGAATTTGTCCAGAACTGGCTCCCAGTTCCTCTCCCAGGTGGCCATCTTGTCTTCAGCAGTTGACAATGTGTATGTTTAGGACATCATCTGTCACCTTCCTTTTGAGCAGCTTCCTGACCACAGCTTTTTAACTCAGCAGTAAGCCTGGGTGACAGGCCTGGACGAGGAGAGCTCCACTTGCTCCTCATATACGGTTGATACCTAACAGAAGACAACAACCTTGAAACGACCCAGGAAGGTGAACCCAGAGTCTGAGGCTTGACTGGGACACTGGCCAGAGACCCCCACTCCAGCAAGAAAGCCCCCTGCACAGGTAAAAGGCATAAAGAGAGGCCCATTGCCATGGTGACTGTCAGGCAGCCTACCCTGCCTGAAACCCATGAGGAAAAGGCTCCAGAAAGGATCGTGAGATGCAGGAATTCACCCACAACCACTACCAACCCTCCAGGGGCATTTACTGAATCAAGCAGTGCCTGGGCTGTTTCAGCTGTGGCCCAGAGAGGAGGATGGGGCAGGGCTGGCATGATCCATCCCACAGGGAGAAAGGAGTCCTTCGAGGGTGTGTGTGTGTGTGCATGTTTGTGTGCATGTGTGTACGCTTGTGTGTGCTTGTGTGTGCACCTCTGCATGTTTGTGTGTGTGCGTATGTGTGTTGACAAATTGAACTGACACAGCATCTTTGTCTCCTTGGCCAAAGCCTCTTTCTTCAGGTGCCATGGTGACGTGAAGCATCTTAGAGCAGCTGGGGGGATATGAGTGAGGCTGAGGGAGTCATTCCTCCTCCGTGCCCCCAGAGCGCTCTGCCCACACCTCCATTAGCACTAATTACATTGTGCTCTAATTCTCTGTTTACACATCTGGCTCTCCCACCAGAGCAGCTCCGGCACAGGGACTGTGTCTTGTTTTTATATCCCTGATTCCTAGGATCATTCTTGACCTATTGTAGGTGTTCATTAAGGGTTGCCTGAATAAACAAATGAATCTCTGCCAAGGACAAAAAATTGGAGTGTCTGACTTAAAATGGCAGCGTGCAAGATCAAGGTTCAAGACTCACAACAGCTCTGTGTAGCTCCCGCCATGTGTAGGGTACTGTGCTGGGCATACAGCCTCATCTTCATGGAAGTCACATCCAGTGACAGGGACAAGGCCGAGGGCCATCTTGCAGACCTGGTCACGAACTCCTCAGCCAGAGATGGGTGATGAGTGCCAGGCAATGACAGAACTGTGAGAGGAACCCAGAAGACCCGCCACCAGGGTGCCTACTGGATAGGTTACCAAGGAAAGGCCTGGACTTATTTCATGGTTATTTAGTTGTTTTTCATGTACATATGGTCCAACTACTCTTTTTCATGCACAGGTTCCCACATTTTTGACAAATGCATAGAGTTGTGTAACTGCAATGAAGATAGAATACATTTCCATCACTGGCCAGTTTTTTCGTTGTTGTTCATTGTTTTTATTTGTTTATTTATTTTAGATGGAGTTTCTGTCACCCAGGCTGGAGTACAGTGACATGATCTCTGCTCACTGCAATCTCTGCTGCCCAGGTTCAAGCGATTCTCCTGCCTCAGCCTCCTAAGTAGCTAGGACTACAGGCATGTGCCACCACAACTGGCTAATTTTTGTATTTTTCGTAGAGACAAGGTTTCACCATGTTGGCCATGATGGTCTTGAACTTCTGACCTCATGATCCACCCGCCTCAGCCTTCCAAAGTGCTGGGGTTACAGGCATGAGCCAACACGCCTGACCTTGTTTGTTGTTTTTAAATAATCACTTTTATCTTACCTGGGTCCTTTTTCACTTCATATCCACTTTAGTGGAGACATGCAACTGAAAACTGAGTCCATTTGTTATAATGACCTCATCAGATTTATCTGGCCTTTAAGTCCTATTTGATGTTTCAAAGCAAGAGAAGAAGGGAAAGGAAGCAGTAAGATGAGATTTGGCACCAGGTCACGTTGAGAGAAAGGCAGTGTTTTGCTCTAGATTCCCCATCTCTGAGCAGAAAGACATACTAACCAGGGAGGGAATCCTGTGAGGACAAACTTTGCCATGCACCCCAGGTGCACTCCTGGAGAATTATGTCTAATTCCAATTCTATCAAAGAGCCTATCAATCTCTGTTTCTGCTGGTCACCAGTCCTTGCCTCCTCTACTCCCACCCATGCATTTCCTAAAGTTTCAAGTAAGCAGAATATTGACCAAATCATTTGTAAATAAACTTAAATGTAATGGGCAAATTACTATTATTAAGGGAACCTTTAAAAATGTTTTTATATGAATAAATATCTTTCCAAAAGAATGGTTTTAAACCATAATGGACGGAATTTGTATATTCACATGAGGGTTGCTCTTTGAAACATTTCTGTGGGATGCTGTTGGCTTATTCTAACTTTGTGGCTATTACCCGGAACATTGTTGGAACTTTGCTTTTGAAATTGCCTCCAGATTCAGTGTACACGACACACAAGAAAACTGGCCTCATTTTTCAAGTCTCATATATATTTTCCCCTTCCCGGACACTTGTGAGAGCTGCTGTCCACTAATTTTTATTAACTTAATGTCCAACCTTAAAGTCAGGAATAGAGCAGCCAAACATCATTAATTTGGAATTCACTATTTTGGAATAAGACGTATTTCAAACAAGTAAACTTCAACCATACAATTGCTTTCTTTGAAAGAAGGATTTGTCAACCAAACTAATTATATACACAAATCAAAAGGCAACTATTTAGAGCTACTCAAAAGAGAATAAACTGATTAAGCATTCTCAAGTGCATACACCCTATATTAAGGTATTCTTTACCCAACATATCTGTAGGCTCATTACAAATTGTCTTTATTAACCAGTCATTCCTTCATGGGCCTGCAGAAAGCCTTTCTTCGTTGACCTGTTTCCTGTCACTGTCAATACTTGAATGTAATGACATTGTATCTCTTTTAAAAGATTTCATAGTTGAAACTTGTCACTAATTCATACCAAGCTTCTGCAAATTTGTCTGAATTAAAGAAGTCTGATGGTACTAAGTTGACCCTTGCACATCATTGGTAGGAATGCAAAATGGTGCAACCACTATGAAGAACAGTATGGAGGTTCCTTGAGAAATTACAAATATAACTACCATATGGTTTAGCAATCCTACTTGTGATTATCTATGGAAAAGAATTAAAATGAAAATCTCAAAAATGTATTAGCACTCTCATGCTTATTATAGCATTATTCTCAATAATCAAGATGTGGAAACAGCCTAAATGTTCATCTACAGATAAATGGATAAAGAAACTATGATATATACAGAGAATGAAATACTATTCAGCCTTTAAAAAGAAGGAAACTCTGCGATATGTGACTGCAGCCTGCAATATGGGTGAACCTTAAGGACATTATGCTACACAAAACAAGCCAGTTGCAGAAAGCACACAAATGATGTGTGTTTCCACTTACGCAAAGTATCTAAAATAGTCAAATTCACAGAATCAGAGAGTACAGTGGTGGTTGCCAGGGGCTGAGGCAGAGGTGGGAGGAGAAAGGGGGTTACTATTAACAGGCATAACATTTCAATTGAGCAAAATGAATACGCTCTAGAGATCTGCTGTACAACATTGCACCTATAGTCAACAGACTGTTTTGTATACTTAAAAATGTGTGGGCCAGGCGCGGTGGCTCAAGCCTGTAATCCCAGCACTTTGGGAGGCCGAGGCGGGTGGATCACAAGGTCAAGAGATCGAGACCATCCTGGTCAACATGGTGAAACCCTGTCTCTACTAAAAATACAAAACATTAGCTGGACATGGTGGCGTGTGCCTGTAATCCCAGCTACTCAGGAGGCTGAGACAGGAGAATTGCCTGAACCCAGGAGGCAGAGGTTGCGGTGAGCCTAGATCACGCCATTGCACTCCAGCCTGAGTAACAAGAGCGAAACTCCATCTCAAAAAAAAAAAAATGTGTAAAGAGGGTAGATCTTGTGTTGTGTTCTTACCACGTGAAACAAAATTGTAAAAAGCACACACACAACTGCTGCAAACTTGGCATAAAAGAGCACTCTATCCAGAATAAATAGAACTTAAAAGAATACTGCTGCTTCCCCATCATCTACACTCGTGCCCTCTGCTTTAGACCTGTTTGCCCTGAGAAGTCGGTTGGGCACTCTAAAACTCACTTCGGGGACAAAATACATCCTTCCTGTCCATAAGTGTAATCCACTCAAACCCAAGAGATTCTGACTGTGTGAAGAAAAATTCCAGCCTAAGACTTCTGAGATGACTGGGGATGAGAGGAGGGCAAATTAAAGTTTAATAGAATGAAACCTCGGAAAATGGACAAATGCAAATTAGGAGAGAGAAGCAGCAATTCTTCACATTTTTAAAAGGCTCCTCATTAACTTATGTGATAGCATTCTGAGAATTTGTTTAAGGAATGTAGGGATGTGTAGACTCGAGAGTGCAAGAATGACTCTTCTCTGCTTCTGGGCAAGAAAATAGATTTGCACTGTAGCTAGAAGTACTACTGATAAGTATTAAAAACTTCCTGGATCGTGAAGGAGCGGGATAGCATCACACCGTGAAATTTCTTTGTCTGGAGGTATTATAGTACAGGAGCCCACTTTAAGAGATCAAGATTAATTCTGTCTTTATTTGACATTGTCCTCCTCTGCCAGAGTCCCCTGTGGCTGGATGGTAGATTAGTCCCCATGGCCACATTGGGCCTCTTTGAAGTAGCTGTGGCCACTGGGAATAATGAAAATGAGCATCAGACAGCAGGTTGTTCTGCAGAGCTGGGGAGCTCCATCCAGCCAAGAAGACACTTCTCCCAGAAAGACCCCTTTTACGGGAGCCATGTGGTGTCACTGCTTACAACCTCTTCCGACACATATACTTCCCGAAACAGAGGGAGGAAGAGCTACCTGAGAAGGTCTCCTCTGCAGTGTGAGGTTGGGGGATGTAGGGGGGGTGATGTATGCTTAGTTTATTTTTAAGCAAGTGACATACAGACATGGAGAATGAAAATGCAAGATAGGTTTGAAGCTGCAACCTTTCTCGGGGGAGCTGCCAGGAGAGGAGCTGTCCACCAGGCAGCTCCATTTCCCTGTGCCCTGTGTTACAGAGAGGAGCACTTCCCACTCCTGTAAAGCCAGACAAACCGGCCTCTTGAATCCCCATCTCCTGGTGACATGGGCACATAGTGGCAGTATATGGCAATAGAATTAATGTGGCTCTAAAGTAATTTGAAAATGCCAAGAGTAGCGAATTATCACATGAAAATGCAAATTGTTCCTTATCTGGACTGTTCCACGGATGCTATGATTCATCATTGAGCATTCAGCTGTATTCCCAAGTAAGATCTCAGTGAGAGGGTAGAAAGGCAGGGCTGAGGCACGTTCTGCCTGGAGAGATTTATAGCTCCTTTTATCCAGATGTAAAGCACATGAAGTTGGGAGGGAATATTAAACCTATAAAATCTCAATCTATCATGGAGTCCTTATTTGAGGAAGGCCAAAGGACACACAAGCATACACTTAAATCCTCCAAAATTTCTTCTCTTCAGACATGCATATACCTTGTAGACAATTCACCCTTCACTTTACCTTCTTTCCTGAGCCAAGGCAAATTCTTCTAGCCATCCACCCACCCACCCATCTATCCAGAGTTTCTTTCATATGTTTACTCATTTTTAGTGGGTGTATTGGCAAATCCATTAAGCCCTTGCTGCTGGCCAGGCACACAGTTTCTGATTAAGAAAAGAAATCCAAATGGGCTTTTTTTTTTAACTTTCTCTTTTGCTAGCATTTGTAGCAAATGCTTGTTAAAGAGGAGATGCTAAACTTGAGAACTGGATCAGAGCCCAATGTGTGAATGAAAAGCAATTGTCTAAAAGCTGGAACCCAAGGGAAGACATCACTTAGCCAGGTCAGGAGGTAATACTAACATAGTTCTCTCTGGGTGCCAGCACCGTTATAAGTGTTTTATGAATACTATTTTATTTACTAGGATCAGAAGATGAGTGTCACCCTGAGTGAAAATCACTGGTGGGTCACACTTCTACTTTGGCCAACTATTAATATCATGGAGAAAAATCCCTTAAGCTCAGGATATGTCCCAAGGGGACCATATCTAGGGTCTTTTGCAGAGTCTCTGCACATCCTAGTGTCAGTCAAAGTCAGCTCCAGGAGGCTGCCACAGAATGGGTGGCTTCCCTAAACTCCCCATGTTCCCAGATACCCTTATATCTCTTCCTTGCAATCTGGGAAGCCTGACCAGCAAGCGACCATGCAAAAGGCTGTTCCACAAATGACTTCCCTGAGCAGCAGTGTTGCTGAAACAGAGTTCCTGCAGGGGAGCAGTGGGCAGCAACCCTGCAAAGGGAGCCTGGGGCCTCTGTCAACTGGAGCCTTTAGAGCAGGGTTCCCCCACCCCCAGGACGCAGACTGGGTAGGAACCGCTCTGGTCGGCAGGAGGTGAGCAAGCATTACCTCCCAATCCCCGCCTCCTGTCAGATCAGCGGCAGCATTAGATTCTCATAGGAAGGTGAGCTCTTTTGTGAACTCAGCTTCTCAGATTGCAAGGGAGGATATCTGGGAGCGTGGGAAAGTCAGGGAAGCCACCCATTCCATGGCAGTCCCCTGGAGCCTACTTTAACCAACACCAGAGGTCAAAACATTACCTGTTCCAGGCCTCTCTCCTAACTTCTGGTAGATTCTTAGCTTGTGGAAGCCGAACTCCAATCTTCTCACCTGACTCTAGCTTGACTTCATCTTAACGAACCACATTTGCAAGCACCCCATTTCCAATTAAGGTGCCAGTCTCAAGTGCTGGGGCTTAGGACTTCCACCTATCAATGGGGACACAGTGCAATCCCATAACACAAGCTAAGGGATTTGAACTTTATAGCAAACTGTCACAGGACTGCAGCCTCCAATTACAAGCCCCTCCATATAAAATTTGGTCTTTCAAAAGCCCTCTGCCACTGATGTCTAAAAACAATAACGAGGGGCTATGTCAGAGGCCTCCCACCCCTGCTTCCTGTGCACATTTCAGCAGGGAAGACACCGTAACTGGTATCCCCAAAGCTCAGATGCCACTGTCAGAGCTGCTTCAAGAATCCTTGTCATACTTCCCACCCTTTGGTGCCTTTGATACGTAGTTTCAAGAGAAACACAGAATTGCTCCTTTTCCTAAACACTCTGACTGTCCTCCCAGACGAAGCTGCACAGAGGGGTTCTGAGTGTTTGACCATCCTTCTATGCAGACCGACACAACCTCCCAGACTTCTGCATGTTCCACTTCGGCTCCCCACCCACAAGGACTGCCCTGCAGATATCAGTAGTTTTTTACAGCACGAGAAGCAGAGAGCTGGGAGTAACCATCTCTAGAAAGCCACCTAGGACTTAACCGCATCTAAACCAAGCAGAGGAGGCATCTGGTTCAGACAGTGTTAAAGATAAATTACACCTTTAATGAGATGTAATTTACATACAATAAAGTTCACCAAATTTTAGCATATAACTCAGTACATTTTGACAAATATACATGGATACGTAACCACCACTACAGTCATGACACAGAGTATTTCTACTCCTTGTACTTCTTTTCAGCCAATCCTCTCCTCCTCCCTCCCTGGCACTGATGTGCTTTCTGCTGCCATAGTTTTGACTTTTCAGAAGGTGACATAAATGAAATGGGTAGCTATGGAGTCTTTTGTGCCTGCCTTCCTTCACTTAGCATCATGTTTTTGAGATTCTTCATGTTGCTTATGCCAGTAGCTCATTCCTTTTCACTGCTGAATAGTATTCCATTATGTTCATTTGCCACAGTTTGTTTATCCATTTACTCATCATTAGACATAAGGGTTATTTCCAACTGGAGTCCAGTAAGAATACAATTGCTATGAGCATTTGAGTATGTCTTTGTGCTGACCTATGTTTTCATTCCTTGCAGATAAATACCTAAGAGTGGGATTTCTGGGTAGAATAGCAAAACTATATTTAACTTTTTAAGAAACTGCCACAAGATGCGGTAACTCACACCTGTAATCCTAGCATTCTGGGAGGCCAAGACCAGCAGATCACCTGAGGTCAGGAGTTCCAGACCAGCCTGGCCAACATAGTGAAACTCCGTTTCTACTAAAAATACAAATATTAGCCAGGCATGGTGGCAAGCGCCTGTAATACCAGCTACTTGGGAGGCTGGGGCAGGAGAATTGCTTGAACCCGGGAGGCAGAGGCTGCAGTGAGTGGAGATCATGCCACTGCACTCCAGCCTGGGCGACAGAGTGAGACTCCATCAAAAAAAAAAAAAAATGAAAGAAAGAAAAAGAAACTGTCAAAGTGTTTCCCAAAGTGGCTGCGCTGAGTGCTGCAGTCTCAGCAGCAAGGTACGACAGTTCACGTTGCTGCACATCCTCATCAAACCTTAACATTATCAGTTCTTTAAATGCTAGTGATAGTGGTAGCTCATTGCAGCATTAATTTGCATTTCCTTAATGACTAATAATGTTGATCATTTTATCATATGCTCATTTACTATTTATATATCTTCTTCGGTGACATGACTGTTTAAATCTTTGCCCATTTTTTTATCATGGTGTTTGTCTTATTACAGTTTTAAGGATTCTGATCCATGAACATAATACATATCTCCATTTATTTAAATCTTTCTTAATTTCTGTTAGCAATGTTTTATATTTTTCAGTATGAAGGACTTGAACATTATTTCTTGCACTTGAGAAGAATATCCAGTCTGCTCTTCTTTGGTAAAATGTTTTATAAATATTAATGAGATCAAGTTTGCTAATAGCAGGCGTCCCCAAACTACAGCCCGTGGGCTGCATGCAGCCCCCTGAGGCCATTTTTCCGGCCCCCCGCAGCACTTCAGGAAGGGACACCTCTTTTATTGGTGGCCAGTGAGAGGAGCACAGTATGTGGTGGCCCTCCAACGGTCTGAGGGACAGTGAACTGGCCCCCTGTGTAAAATGTTTGGGGACACCTGGCTAATAGTGTTTATGACCTCTAGATACTTGCAGATTTTTTTGTAGCATTGTTTTATAAATTTTTTGAGAGAGGACTACTTAAGTCTCCAACTGTAATTGAGGGTTTTTCCATGTCTTCTTTCAGTTCTATCAGTTTGGTTTTGTGTATTTTGAACTTTTATGTTTAGGTATATATGCATTAAGGAATTTTATGTCCTGTTGGTGAACTGACCCCTTTTATCATTATATAATGCCCTTCTTTATCTATGGTAATTTTTCTTATCGTGAAATCTTACTAATATTAATTAATAAAGCCACATAAGGTTTCTTTGTCTTAGTGTTAGCATAGCATAAACATACTTTTGCTTTTAGCCTATCTTTGTATTTGAAGTGGGTTTCCTATAGGTAATATACAGTGGGTTTTGCTTTTTTATATCCAATCTGACAATTCTTTTATTTGGAATGTTTAGACCATTTACATTTAATGTAATTATTTATATGATTCAATTTAAATCTACCATCTTATTATTAGTTTTCCATTTATATGTTCTTTTTCTTCTTGTTTTTCCATTGTTTTCTTACTATATTGTTAGGATACCATTTTACCTCCAATATTCACTACACCTTCTTTGTTTCATTTTTTCAGTGATTACGCTAGGGTTTGTTAAGTTATCCCAGACTGCCCTCCAGTAATATGATCCTCCTTACATATAGCGTAAGAAGCTTACCATAGTAGATTTCCATTTCTTTCTACTATTTCTTTTTGATGTTGCCATACATTTACTTCACCCAATGCTATAAACCATGTTACATTATCATTTGTATATAAAACAATTAATTATTAAATCATGCATTTAAAAATGAGAAGGAATTTGTTTTATATCCATCCACATGTTTAGTATTTGGAGAACTCCTTGTTCCTCTGTTTATATCTACATTTTCATTTGTTCTCATATTTATTCTATCTAAAGAACTAACTTATTTTTCCCAATTCTGATGTGCTGTGACATATTCTCTCACCTTTTGTTTGTCTAAAAGTTTTCATTTCACCTTTATTTTAAAAGATATTTTTAACACTAATGAGAATGAGACTGTCTCAAAAAAAAAAAAACTAATGAGCAATGTTAAGACTTCTGCTCTTATCTAATGTATCTGGGGAACACAAATACATAAATAAACAAAATATATTTTTTTAGGGAGAGAATTCTAGGTGGAGAATTGCTTTTTTTCTATCATAACTTAAAGTGTTGCTCCATTATATTCTGGTTTGTTTAATTTATGACAAGAAGTCTGCTATAGTTTTATCTTTGTCCCTTTGTACAAAGCATGTTTTTGGCTACTTTTACAATTTTCTGATTATCTCTGGCTTTTAGCAATTTGATTACAATGTGCCTGGATGTAATTTTCCTTATGCTTTTTTGACTGGTTTTGTTGATAATATTGGATCTATAGGTTTGTATTTATCATCAAATTTAGAAAATATTTGGCAGTTATTTCTGGAAATATTTTTCTGTCCTACCTTTTTCTCCTCTCCTTCTGTAACTACAATTACATGCAATGGGCCACTTAATCATATACCACTGATCACACACAATTCTGTGTATTTCTTTTAAGTGTTTTTTCTCCTGTGCCTAATTTTGAATTATTTTTATATTATTTCTTTAAGTTCACTGATATTTACTTCTGTAGCATCTTATCCACTGTCAATTCCACTCAGCGTATTTTTCATTTCAGTTGTTGTGTTTTTCATCTCTAAAAGTTTCACTTGGCCTTTTATTTTTTATATGTTCTATTTCTCTCCTTCTCCCATTCATAAGTTTCTATACTTTCTTGGATATACAGAACATTTTTATAATAATTATTTTAATGTCTTTGTCTGCTAATTCCATCATCTTTGTAATGTCGGAGTCTATTTCTACAAATTGATTTTTCCCTCAGTCATTCATCTTATTTCCTTGCTTCTTTCAATGCCTTATAATTATATGTGTGTTGCATGTTGCTCTCATACACAGTCAAGTTACTCAAAGTCAGTTCAATATTTTTGAGGCTTGCTTTTACATTTTGTTAGGGCAGGTCCAGAACAACCATCAGTCTAGGGATGTTTTGGCTCTACTACTGAGGAAGGCCCTTCGGAGGATTCTACCCCATACCTTATTAAAAAGGAGATCCACTCTAGCTGATGGGAATATATATTATTCCCACCATTCTGTGAGCTCTAGCAATTGTTTAGTCTACTGTTTTCTACTGAGTTTTCCCCTGCCATGCTGAGTTTCCATTCATGCATGTGCTGGTCAATACCCAACCCAAGCTTCAAGAAGACAACTCTACAGATTGCTAGAGATTGCTCTCTAGGCAAGTCCATTCCATCCTCTGTGCTATTCTACCATGCCAATTCAAGTTCCCTTGTTCTTCCCAAATAGTGATACCTGTCTTCTCAAATGAATGAGGTTACCAAGCCACATTTTGCTCTCCCAGCACTCACCTCACACTGTGGCTAAGAAACTGCCTCCAGGATCAAGCTGGCACAATCCTAGGACTCATTCCTTTTGTTTTCTTCTTCTTAGAGCTCACACTCCTGTGCTACCTGCTGTCTAATGTCTATAAACCATGGTTTCATACATTTTATTTTGACTTTTTAGTTGTTTCAAGTGAGAGCATCAATCTGATCCCAGTTACTCTTATCAACATCCTGTTGATAAGAGGCTGGCTGTTGGTGGAAGTCAGTATCTATAAGGAATTTTAAAGGATAGATTTCCCACATTTCCCACACTGATGTATGCTGTTATCCCACTCAACCTCACTGTTATCCCTTCTGAACTGCCATATTTTATATCTACTGGAAGGGGCTCAACACTGATACAGTGTTCAGGATACTGCTAGGGCTTTACCAGCCTCAAGCATACACTCTTCAGGCAGCAGAAGAATAGAAACTCAGCTGGCCTTAATACAATGGTCCCTTAATTTCTTATCACAGAGCAACATTTATTTGGCCAAATGACCTGAGCCTAATCAGTTGGGGATGCCAAACAGAGCCTGGTACTAGAAGGAACCTAAATTCTAGTTCCATTCTGCTGCTTAGTGATAATGTTTGTTTGGGCATGTCACTAAGTTCAGTTTTCTCATCTGGATGACTTTGAAGTCTCCTTCTAATTTTAACAGTTTATGCTCCTAGAACTTGATCATAGTCTCTTTCCATCAGCTTTTCTACCTAGGTAAGCTATGCACGCATTCTTCTCTGTTCCCTGATTCTGCACATTGCCACCCACCTGTTCTCATTATGACTGCAGAGGGTCTTCTGGGTTGAGGGGGCCCCCAGTGGGACTTTCTTTTGCCATGTTCTAATATGACCTCAACGCTGGGCCATTATCTTCCTAGGCTCACCTCTTTATTTCTTCAAAAGGACATATATGTATCATCCCATTTGCCAGATTTTTCTTTCCCATTAGTCATCATATATAAATGCATGTTCCAAATCCCTGGTAACTCCAACCCTGGCAACTGCAGTCTTCCCTCCCCTCCCCAAATGCCATAGGCATCATTCCTTCCCCACTCTCATCTGTTCCTACCTTGACAACTATCTACTGGATGCTATGATAGTCACAGAACAACAGCTCTGGGCCTGGCATCAGGAGAAGAGAGATAAAGTAGGGTCCGGCAAGGGCTGATAAGATTGCTGTAAAATAACAACCCCTATCTCAAATGTGTCCATGGTCCAGTAATCAAGCCCAGAGAACTCATTCCATTTCCAGTGGAAATTTAGTGAAAAAGTCCTTAGGATACAGATACTCATCTCTGATTCTGATCACTCCATCCCTGTGTAACCTTCCTTCCCTGGACTTTGTTTCTTTCCTATTTAAAACAGGGTGCACCATTGCTGGGCCCTCCATGAGCTCTCCATTGTTGACAGGACCAATAAGATCACAATGGGGAGGGCAGAGTTTGCGGGATGCACGGAGGCAACAACAGGGCTGAGATAATTAGCTTCTCTGTACTGATGAGCTGCCAATGCGCACACAAGAACTTTCTTTTCAGGCTTTCAGGTTGTTAAAAGATACTGTGATTTCCCAGTTCACCCCTAGAGTTTCTTTGTGTTGTCCTGAAGAAAAAGAGAGGGAAAGGGGGGAGCAGGTTTTACTCCACAGTTGCTATTTTCCTATCCAGAAGAGTCAGCCTTGTTGATTACAGAGAGATTGTTATCTCTTTCAGGGCTCAGTGAAGGTCACCTTCAAATCTTTTTTGCTTAACCAGAGGCTCCCTTTTCCCTTGTGCTCAGTCAATGCAAAACCTGGGACAGTGGAGTCAAGAGGGGGTGGAAGGGGTGCTGTACAGCAGATGCCCTGAGAGCTAAGAGAAGAACTTGGTTCTCTTGGTAGGAGAGAGCTAAGAAAAGGAACAGGTGAGAGGGCTGTTTAATGCCACTCCCCGCAGCACAATATAATAGATATCTGAGAGGAATCTAACTGAGAAGTTGTTTTTAATAATGCAGATAAGGACATAATTAATGCCCTTCTCTGCATTGGATCTCCCCCAGGAAGACACCAGGATAACTGGGAGGGAAGGGCTATAGATCTGGAGTCATAGCTCTTCTATGGGTGCCTTTGATTAGGACAGTCACTGCCTAGAGGGCCAGGGCTAAGGAGGGGAAGGGAGCCATCAGAAGGATTCTCAGAGATGTGACATTGGTTGCAGGAGTTACATCTATTAAAGGAGTTAATAGATGTAATCTGCTTAGCATAGAGTCTAGCACATCCTCAACACTGCAGGAGCATAAGAGAAGGGGCCATTCAAACACTGATTCAGCCCCTCATAGCTGTAGCAGGAGGGTCAGACGGTGTATCACACAAGGGATACACAGAGATGGCCCCACAGAGGAAGGGCTTCCTGAGACAAGAGTCATCATCAGCCACCCTAGAATCCAGACCCTCATTCCAACACTTTCGTGAAAAAAAGAGGCCAGAGTGATGCTATCTCCAAGGGCAATCTAAGCCAGGCTGCTCTTTATAATCTGGTCTCATCCCTGCCCTTTACCGCCTCTCCTCATGTCTCTCTGTTCTTCCTTCCCCAGGTTCCCTGGGTGTCCCACTTCTGTACCAAGAAATAACCCACAAGGCCAGGCTCTCCTAAAAAGGCTTTTACAGACTGCTGCTGGGCTCCCAGCAAGTGCTGCATCTCTGCGAGCCACTGAGCATGCAGGGAGCCCCCGAAGAAAGAGCTTTGAAATGGGATCATTTTCTTCCTGGAAGCAAAAGGGTGTTTCCTCAAGACCCTATTTCTACATTAAGTTATGAGAAAGTCCATCTTTGAAGCTCCCAGTGGAGCCAGAGAGATCGAGTTGGGGTGGGGACGGGATGTTGATAAGAGTCAAATCTAGAACACTGTGCTCTTACCCCCTCATTTCACCCAGTGTCTCTGGGCCTGGCGTCTGGGAGCTATTTGTGATGTGTGGGATGTGTGCGTGTGCTGGAAAGTGTTCATGTATGAGTTCAAATTTATGTGCTCACTTTGCCCCTTTGGGTATTACTGGCCTTCAAGTTTGATGCCTTTGGAAGCTGAGTCCTCTCCTGTCCTTTCAATCAAACTCAACCCTTGCTGCAGTAATCTGTCTTTAACAACTCCCACTGCAAGTCAATAAAATGTCAATGTAGTTCTCCTTTTGCTAAATCTGTGTAACGCCTCCCCTTTCCTTTGCTTGTTAAGGACAGCTCATGTTTACCTCCCCCAGGGTCTCCCAGCCTCCTCAGCAGGGGCACCTGCCCTTGAACACAGTAGCAGACATGCTCACTCAGATGGGAGTCAGTAGAGGGGTCATAGAGACAAGAAGACCTGAAAAATGGAACCACCAGATGTCTCTAGTTTTCTTCTACTCTTGGAAACCCCGAGCAAACCAGCCTTCTTTAGGATCGCTAAGGTCCTTGATTTTCCCAACCTTGCTTTTCAAGTGGATAGTACTGCAGAAACATTAGGAATGAGAACTTGACTCGCAACCCATCACCGCCATTTACTAGCTATATGACCTGGGATAATTATTTAACTTTTCTGGATCTCCATTTTCTTATCTGTCTAATGGAATAACAATATCCTCGTTGCCTACATGGCTGATAAAAGGAGTTAATAGATGTAATGCACTCAGCGCAGAGTCTAGCACATTCTCAGCGCTGAATACCTATTTGCCACGATTTACTATTGTCGGGTTTTCTACCCTCTGTCTTCTCTTCAGCAATTCAGTTTCCTCCATCGGAACTACGTTTTCTCCATTGGGTACAGCCTGGGGGATAAGTAATTAGAACCTCTCCCTTTTCCAGGCAATGAAAGAGTACCTAATGCAAGCAATGCCATAGGATGCGCCTCTCCAGAACTTGAGTCTTGAGCTTGGGCACAGAGACTGAAAACGATGGGCTGCAGCTGCATCTTGACCAGGCTCATCCTAATTGGCCACCACTGCGTGGTACCTCTGGATGCAGCCTTTGTCCTTGCCTGTCCCCAATCCCATTTCTCCCTCCCATGCTGGGAGCTCCCTTTAGGAGAATTAACCAGTTTGTTTTGCTTGCAGTCGAAGAATCTTGACCCATATGGAAGGAGTTCAGGGTTCACGTGTCTTTATGAAGCAGGGATTCTATCCTACCATCTCCTGCTTCCTTCCCTTTGCCCTTTTACTCCACCTGCTTTCTGACCCCATCTCTTATGTGCTACGTGCTACAAGGAAAAGAGAAGCTAAAGGAGAAAAAGAGAGAATCCCAAGAAGTCTGGGCAAAGGGGAAGAAACGTCAAGAGCACAAAGCAGTGTTTCTTTCCTTGGGCTTGGTGTGCCAGCCCTCCACCCAGCTCCACCCCACCCTGGTTCCATTTCCCCTTCAGCAGCCTCCCTCCTCTCAGTGAAGAACTCCTTTGTGTTGATGGCCACAAACGCGACAGAAAAAGAAGTGGGTAAAGGACAAGACAGCTCTGGCATCAGCCACAAACTGCAGGGCTCGGCGTCCAGCAATATCATGCTGAAAGCAAGCTGCTGCCTTCTTCAGCCCTTCATGCTGCCTGAGCTGAGCATCTCACAAAACCTGCATTCCAATCAGCCCAGTCCACCTAGAAGATTCCTTTGGGAGGCAGAATCACTTGCCAAAAGTAACTTGCCCAAGATTTGATTGATGGGAAGCCAAATCGCTGCTTGGCAATATGAAATTGATGAATGGACTTTCTGTGAATTGAGTTTGGGTGAATTTTCCCAGAGCCCATGTGCCCAGAACCACATTCAGAGAATCATCACTTAAAAGAAATTCAGGGTGGGGGCTGGGCGCGGTGGCTCACGCCTGTAATCCCAGCACTTTGGGAGGCCGAGGCGGGTGGATCACGAGGTCGAGAGATCGAGACCATCCTGGTCAACATGGTGAAACCCCGTCTCTTCTAAAAATACAAAAAATTAGCTGAGCATGGTGGCGCGTGCCTGTAATCCCAGCTACTCAGGAGGCTGAGGCAGGAGAATTGCCTGAACCCAGGAGGCGGAGGTTGCGGTGAGCCGAGATCACGCCATTGCACTCCAGCCTGGGTAACAAGAGCGAAACTCCGTCTCAAAAAAAAGAAATTCAGGGTGTCCCAAGAGTCTATTCTATAGGGAAGGCCAAAGAGGTAGATAGGGAGGTCACCTGACATTTAGGAATCACCTACTCTATTCCAGGAGACTTATGGACATGATTTCATTTCACCCTCCGCACCCAGCCCATGACCTAGGAACCATTCACTTTATATGTGGGAAACCTGAAGCTGGAGAAGTGGCTTGCTCACCGTTTCTGCCACCAGACCTTTCTTTATGTCTTGCAATCTCCTTCTTAGCCACTTCTTTCCCCATCTCAGGCCAGGCCAGGGTCAGTGGTCCAGCCAGAGAACCCACTCTAGAGACCCACAGAGGCATGCAGAAGCCAGCATTTGGACTGTAATTCTGCAACTCACCCATATCCAGTCCAGGCCTCCATCTCTTCCATTTAGCAACCAAACAGTGAAGAAGAAAACTCATGTTCTGGGAGGCTCTGCTGGGTGACACGCATTGTCACACATACTTGTTTACATAATCTCCTCTCTTTGAGGCCAGGGCTCCCAGTGGTGCATCACTCACCCAGGGTTACATGACTCCCAAGTGGCAGTGACATGTTTTCCCAGCAGTAATATCACTCGCTTTCCTGCCAATAGCATTTGTGCCCCATCTTAAGACTTGTTTAAGTCTGCACCTCCATGTTACAAGTAAATAAATGAAGGCTCAAAGAGGGGCAGTCCATGGTTGGTGTGGTGTCCCTACAAAGCAAGCCTTTGAGTTCCCCGACGGAGCATGGGACCTTTGAGGTTTTGGTCTTCTCTGCCTAAGATGTGGTCTTTATCCCTGAAATCCTAAGAACTGTGGGCTTGCCTGTTGCCAAATTACCCTCTAGGACCATGGCTCCTCTAAGCCCACTACGGAATCCAGCTGAAGCTGAAGGATCTAAGGTGATTGATGGATGGGCTGCTGTCAGAGAAAGCAGAATGGACCAAGCTCAAAGGTCTGAGAGGCAGCCACACCACACATTCCTGAAATGGAAACCCCACCACCACGCCACCAGCCTCCAGATTTCAGCAGCATTACCACCCATCAAGGGCTGTTTAATTTTCCTTCAACATGCAAAGGCTGTCAACAGGGAGGGCACTGCCAATTAGTCCATCAGTAAGAATCAGATGTAAGGTTGTAATTGCCCTGGGACCCATATAAAAATATCAACATTCTGTAGGAGGGTGAGAGATCCAATAGCTTGGAGCTAAGAGAGATTCTGACTCTAAAAGAAATGGCAGTCACAAGCTGAGAAGAGTAAATACATAATTATTTTAGCTCCTGGATGTCCTAGTGTTAAGGAAACTGAGTCCTATGAATTCCTTCTCTTCAATACCTCCCAAATTCCTTATCTCCTTCCCTTTCCCACAGCCACCCCTGAGTTTTTGTCTACTCTGGTGATAATGCAGAGCAGGTGAGCCCCAAATGCGGCTTAGACTGGAGGGTTCCTGGCTTTGCCCAGGAAATAATTCACAGCCTTACTGAAGAGGTGTTACAGCTGTGGTGGTGTTACAGTTCTGTGACTGCTCCTGCACAGCAGCGTGACCCCACAGGCAGAGAGCAGCAGCTCAGGACAGTTTTCCAGTCATATTTATACCTACTTTTAATTACATGTCATTTAAGGGGCAGTTTATGCAGAAATTTCTAGGGAAGGGGTAGTAACATTTGAGTCATTGGGTCGTTGCCATGGAAAGGGGCAATAACTCCAGGTGTTGCCATGGCAATGATAAACCTACATGGCACACTGGGGGTGTATCTTATGGAAAGCTGCTCCTGCCTCAGCCCTGCTTTAGCTAAATCTTCAATTTGGTCTACTGTCTGAGCCCCACCTCCAGAGTCGAGTCCTACTTCCTGCCTAAGCAGGAGTATATCAGCAGCCTCCTAAAGGCTCTTTCTGCCTCGACTACTGCCCCTTTAAGTTCATCTTTCACATGCCAACAGGGTGATCTGTCTAAAATTAAGTCCACCTAAAATGTCATTCACTCAGGGCACAGGTCTCTAATTTAGCATGCATATATACTCAAGAATACACAAGATACATTGAGGTGTGGGAGGAAAAAAGACAATTTATATTTTCGTTCATTTTTCGAAAAACTAATTAAAAAGAAATTGAGTTTTCCTAATATGTATATGCATCTTGACACTGGCAACCCCACTCAGCCCAGGAGGTGCCACGAGGGGAAAATGGGGGCCCCACAGCAAAGGGGTTAACAGCAGTGTTCTCATTCAACCTTTCGGGGTCAGGTTTTTCCCCTCAGTGGACCTCAGTGGCACTGAATCAGGTTAATCAGAATTCTTGATGCATAACATGACTTCTCATGGGTCATTTATTCATTTATGTATGTATCTACTTTTCACTATCTGATAAGCACTTGTAAATCTACCATCCAACCTGAAGACTAGGACCCTGGCAAAACCTTTCATCTCACTACATAGCCATCCTCCTGCCCAGCCTCCTGTTTCCCCCGCCCAAGGCAGACACCGTCCTGAACCACAAGTCCATTGTTCCCTTATGTCCTTTGAATATACCATTCACTCATATATATGCATTCCTTTAAAGTAAACGTTTTTATTTTAGTTGTTTTTACCATTATAAAAAGGGCTTGTGCTGCACGTAATATTGAGTCTTTTCTTTCCCCACTTAATACAACTTTGCCAAGATTCATTCATAATGCTACCTTGCATAGTTTCATTCATTTTTACTGCTATGTAATATTTCTTTGTGTGACTTTACTACAATGTATTCATCCAATCTTCTGTTCATAAGCATTTGGATGGTTTTTATTAATAGATAAAAATAAAAAATTATTTTAAAATTTAAATGAAACTGCAAAGATCCAAAAATAGCCAAGACAATCTTAAAATATATGTATATTCTCCAAAAAGACTCATATACATAAAGAACATCAAAATTCAATAAGGATAAGGCAAATAATTCAACAGAAAATAAGAAAGACTCAAACTTCATGAAAAAAATCTAAGAGGCCAATAAATACACATAAAAAAATGCTCAACCTCATTAATCTTCAAAGAAATATAACACCATAGCAAGATATGACCTCACACCTAACACATGGCAAAAATTAGAATGACCAATAATACTAAGTGTTGGTGAGGATGTGGAGAAACTAGAACTCTCAAACTTGGTGGTGAGAGTATAAATTGGTAAGACCATTTTGGAAAACTGGTATTATCTATCAAAGTTGAACGTACACATTGTAGTCCCTCCTTACCTAAGGATTGGGTTTTCCACAGTTTCACTTTCCATAATTTTAGTTACCCATGGTCAGACAAGGACTGAAAATAGCTAAGTATGGCACAATGCTATAAGATATTTTGAGGAAGAAATACACATTTAGATAACTTTTATTACAGCATAGTGTTATAAATGTTCTTTTCTTATTAGTTGTTGTTAATCTCTTACTATGACTAATTTATATATTAAACTTTATCATGAGTATGTAGGTATAGGAAAAAACATAATATATATAGGGCTGGCTCTATCCATGGTTTCAGCCACCCACTGGGGGTCTTGGAACATACCCTCCACAGATAGGAAGGGACTACTGCTGTGTACTCTATATCCAGCAATTTTACTACTAGATATATAGCCAAAGGAAATGTATATACATACATAAACTAAAAGAGACATGTGTAAGAATGTTTATAGAAGCACTATTTATCATAGTTTAGTGCCAGTAATAAATTCAGCCCAAGGACATACTATATATACGTATATATGTTTATATACTATATATGTAGTATATATACACATATACTATATGTGTGTGTGTATATATGTAGTATGGATGCTATATACATACACACACATATACATATAGTACATAGAATATATACTACACACACACACACACACACACACACACACACACACACACATTCTTCAGCATACCTACATCAGGATGTAAGAGAGGCTGGACTTCACCTCTCTTCAGCAAGGTTTATGGCAAGAGTATTTCTAAGTACAGTGGGCCAGGGAGAGCTACTCCTATCCCCTACAGAAAAAAAAGTGATTGTGTTTCTAGAACTTCTACTTGGTGATCCAGTGCTAGATACTCACTCATCACCAGAATTTTCTTTAAATGAAAAAAATCTGTATTTTGTATTTTAGATATTCAGCATTGGATTAATCATAATCCTAGTTACAACTCAATGCCAACATTGTTTCCCATATGGCCCACTTTTACGCTCACTTATTCAACATTCATTTATTCATGCATTCATTCATTTTTATTCATCATCTGTTTTAGTCCACTTGTGTTGCTCTAAAGGAATGTTGGAGGCTGGGTAATTTACAAAGAAAAGAGATTGATCTGTCTTGCACTTCTGCAGGCTATACAAGCATGGAGCCAGCATCTGCTTCTGGTGAGAGCCCCAGGCTGCTTCCACTCAGCGGAAGGGAAAGAGGAAGGGGAGCTGGCTCCCACAGGGATCACATGGCAAGAGAGGAAGCAATAGAGAGCAAGACGAGGGAGGTGTCAGGCTTTTTTTAACAACCAGCTCTCATGGGAACTAATAGAGCAAGAGCTCACTCACGCCCATTTCCAGGAGGTTACTAATCTACTCACGAGGGATTCACCCCATAACACCAACACTTTCCCTTAGGCCCCACCTCCAACATTGGGATCAAATTTCAACATGAGGTTTGGTGGGGATGAACAGCCAAGCTATAGCACCATCCATCTCAAAATCTAGAACAATCCGAGCAGCACGTCTGCATGTTCCTCTGCTCTCTGAGCCCTCTGTCTTGGCTCTCACCACCTCTGCCAGAGGGAATCATTATGCTAAACCTTTTACTTTTCTTTCCTTTGCCTTATTTTTCAGTTGTATCACCTATATATGTCTCCCTACATCACCTATTTTTCAGTTTTAATTTTGAAGTTTGATGTGAGTCGCCTTCTAGGACTTGCTTTTTCCCACTCACTATGTTCTAAGATTCACCCATATTGCTACAGGGCTTAGAACAGAGCCTGGCACAAGGGAGGCACTTTGTGAGTCCTGGTTGTCATTATTCTCTCAACTCCGCAAGACTTACCAGTTTACTCTTCTCCATTTCCTATGCTGTAAAATATTCCATTTGGTGAAGATGTCATTGCATATTTATTTATTATTCTCTCCATGGACTTTAGGGTTGTTTCCAAACAGTGCTGCTATGGACAGTCTTGTTCGAGTCCTAACCCTTCTTCTCACACTGGTTGTTACGGCTACATTAGGTTTGGGGGTATGGATGTTTGGAAAGGTGGTAAAAATACTCATCATCCCTGTGTGATGGTGATAGCTGATATTGCTCTGAAATGTTACCTGTTACAAGGCACTTATATCAACATTATCTCATTGGAAAGGCTCCAGGCATAGGCAGGCGTATCACAGCGTTAGGAAACAACAAATCCACGTCCTTTAGATCTTCTTTAATGCGTTATTCTGACCCACTCTGGAGCCTTGGGCTTGATTAGCATTCCTCTCACTGCAAAGCCTAGTTTAATTGCAATACACAATTAAAACTGAGTGGGACATTTGAGGAAACTGAGGCCATCAGAAATACGCAAAGTTTTTTTCCTAGTCTCCAGCCAAAAGCCAGAGCCTCCATGAGAAAAAGGCCATCAGAAATACCCAAAGGTTTTTTTTCCCTAGTCTCCAGCCGAAAGCCAGAGCCTCCATGACCTGTGGGAGGCCAAGGGCTGCCCAGGAGATAGAAGTCCCCCCAGTACCATCCACCACTGGTCCTCCCAGGATGAGGGCCAGTCATCTATGACTCCTCCAGGCTGTCTGCCTCTCTCAGTTCCTATGTTACCCCTGGCGAAGCCAGGCTCCCTTGGTGGCACAATGCCAGCATTCTCTACTCCCCATCGCTGTCACTGAATAATGAATACCAGCTAAGTGTTGAGCAGGTGCCAGCGATCTTCTAGCAAATATTCCCCCTGGAGCTTGGATCAATAACACTTAGCTGATCCTTTTCAGCTGGGAAAGGGGGCAGCAGGAAACCCAGCCTGAACCTTTCCCTCAGGGACATGCTGTCTGACAACCCCAAGCCTACCCTCATGGGCTCTTAATTTCCCAGTGCAGGAGTGAAGACTTGTGTCCACACGAGACTAATTACCCTCCTTCCTCAGTCCATGTTCCCCCAACATTCCCTTAGAATGTGACTGTTAAGCTCCATCTCCAAGAAAGGGCTCTTTCCCTGGGAGCTCTCAGCTGGGGAGTCTATGAAAGCCAAGGGGACATTGTGTTCTGGATTCAGGGGTGGCCACCAGCCATCTCATAACCTTAAGTTTCATGGTTTGGGATTAGAGAGGAAGAGAAGGAAACACAAGGTGTTTTACACATGCACATCAATTCAGTGGCCTTGGCCATGCTCCATATCTAGAATCGCATCTTTTTTTGTTCCTAGAAGTCTTGCAGAGTTAAGAGAATAATCACAACCAGCATTCACAAAGTGCCTCCTTTGTGCCACGCTCTGTTCCAAGCCCTTGGCTCTAGCTCATTGCACCCCATAGAAACCCATAAGGTACATGCTATCATCTCCACTTTCGAGATAAGGACATTGAGACATGAAGAGGTGAAGTGACTTGTCCAGAGTTACAAGGCCAGGAAGCATGGAGCCAGGGGCTGGTCCCAGACCACCTAGATCTAGAACACATTGTCTGGACCACTCCACCAAGCCACTCCCATGACACTTCACCCCTGGGCTAGAACGGGAGCTCTGGCGGCAGATGTTCCTGGCTGTGAATCCAGCTGTTATTTATATTTGATGTGATCGGTTTCTCAACCTTTCTACTTTTCTGAGTCTCCCCTTCCTTATGTGAAAAATGGAGATAATACTTAGCTCAAAGTATTGTCGTAAAAATAAAAATTCAATAAACTACAGAGCTGATGTTCAATAGGTATTTATGCCCCACCTGCCATTTTGTGCAACTTCACGGTGCCCCCACAATGGAAAGCATCGAGGGGACACAGGTGGAAAAGATGAGGAAAGACACCTGCCGTGCACAAGAAGCTTACATCGCACATGGCACGGAACAATAACTCACAAGTTAGACTGTGATTGTTAATTCCTAGAGAACATGAGACTATTCATAGCAGAGGAGGGGAAGGTTTCACTCCTTTGTTCCGAGTCCATGTGACTTAAAAGCGGAACCCTGGTATTCCTTCTCCCTTATCTGATTAATCTGCAGAAAGCGAGAATCACAGTCAAGCCAGCATCTGCTACTGGTGATCACAGGGTCAGAGGTCTGTGTCTGGGACCCCAGATGATTTGCAGTTCATTTACTGAGTCCTCACTGGGAGTGTGTCCATGAAGACCCGGGTCAGCTGGAGACTATGTGCCTGGTGACTGCCGGCCTTCTCCGAGCAGATGTGGCCTTCTGATTGGTCTGGTGCTGGGGCCCTAAAATACAGCTCCGGGTCCTGCCTTGGAGACCTGGGCAGGGCTGCCTCTCCTCCCTTATCATGTATTCCCCAGGCTACAAACCAGAATAGCCAGTTCTCTCTGGCCAGTTTCCCCATCACCTTCCTCCTAAGTGAAAACTCACCTGACCTAAGCTTTAAAGACAAAAGTGGAGAAGAGCTCATCCTGTCATGTTACCTTCTCTTCCTCAGAATCTTTGGAACCACTGAAACTTCCTGCGTCCCCGCCCTACTAGAGAGTGGGGGGATTCCTCTAGCCCCAGCTGGCCCCACCTCCCAGTCAATTCATCCATCAACTTGACAGCTCAGCCCTGGAGAGAAGCTCTAAGCAGGACAGGGGTAATTAGGATCCATTAAGGAGATGAGGCTGAGCTGCCAGGGCACAATTCATTCCACAGTGCCTTCTTCTAAATGGGGCTGTCAGCCATGCAGAGCTTGCTCCTGGGGAGGCTGTGGCAATGGGGTAAAGGAGCATCTTGAGGACAGTGAGGCCTGGAGATGAGGCAGGGGCCATCGGCCAGCCTTCCTGCAGAGAAGGCAGGGGGCAGAGAAGGGGAAAACAGCAGCCACCCCCAACCTTCACCAGCAGAGTCTCACGTCGGGGCTTGTTTGTGAGCCAAGTCCTCAGGTTATGACTCTACACTCTGCAGTCCAGGTTGCTTTCCATGGCCTCCCCACGCAGCCCAGCCCCGGGCAAGACTAGGTACTGGCCTAGAATTAGAGCCTAAACAACACCATTGTAGAAAAGAAAAAGCTGGTTTTCAAAAAATAAGTTGTAAAGGCTGCCCCGTTCTCCTCACAATAACTGCGGGCCTTGGCCTCTGTAAATACAACTGCTAGTTTACTTTGCAAAATGCAAACAGGTAAAGCCGCTTATCAGTAACTGCCAGAGTTGCTAGCCTTTGCTTACCAGTAGTAACCAGAATAAGCATCCCCATCTAATTCCATCCTGGCTCCTGCAGCTTGTAATAAGTGACTAAGATCTGTTATTTCTACCTTAACTCAGACAATGTGCAAACTAACGCTTCTCTTGACCTCTGTAAGCCACTTAGGTAACAATCGGAGTGACAAGAAGTCCTCTAGCCCTCGGAATGTCCAGAGACCCGCATCCTCCTCCCTGCCCGGGAAGTGATTTACGGAATCCCCTGGCCCTCAGAATGTCTGAATCCCTTCACCTCCACCCCCGCCCCACACTCTCAGCCCCAAAGGTGGGCATAAAAAGGTCTTGTCACCCTCCTTTCAGGGCCACGGGTTGGAGAGATGCGAGTCCTCCATGGCTGCCGGCAATAAACCCTGCAATTTGGCATTACTTTTGTCTTGGTGCTGACTTTCTATGCTCGGTCCAGTATAACAACTACATCTCAAAAAAAATAAGCAAACGAAAAGCATTGCCTCTAAGATGGGAGCACTCCTCCTCTTGCTTCCGGGAAAACCGGGCCCTGCCTATGGAGTGACCGTTCCTTTGTTTCTTTACCTCTCTGATAAACTTGCTTTCACTTTATTCTGCAGACTTGCCCCAAAATCTTTCTCACACGAGATCCAAGAATCATCTCTTGGGGCCTGGATTAGGACTGCTTTCCGGGAACATTTGGAGTATCGTTTTCTGTACTTAATGCAGGCACAAATGTGATCTGAAATTCATTGGTTGGGTCTTTAGTAGGATTTTCTATTTCTTTCTTTTTTGAAAGGGCTGGGGGTACCCAGTTCCATTATGTCTGACCAGGTCATTTCTGAAAGGAGCTAAAAGACATGGTGGTTCACAGCCCCACAGACAGCAGCCCAGGACCCTCGGGGAAGGCACCTAACCACGTCCACTTTTCCAAGACCGCTGCAGAGCAGAGCCCAGTGAAGCTCCAATCTTCAGTGCCTTCCCTCTGGCCGCCCTGCTGCACAGTCTGCACTCCCTTTGCCTTCACTGCTATTGTTTTTAGTCAAGGTAGCAGTTAAGCCCATGTTAAGACCAGAAGATAAGAGAGGCCAATTACTAATGTGCTGAGGGAAAAAAAATAAAACAAAACATAAATAATTGTTCTGAGGCTTGATGTTAAACATAAGGGAGACTCATAATTCAGACAGGCAGAAACTCCTGAATCTACCACAAAACTCTGCAAGGCAGAATGGCGGCGAATGGCCACACATTTGCATAATAGCTTTCTTGTTGTTCTCTTTGTTCTTTTTGTTGCTTCAACTAACTGCTTTTAAGCACCCTGTTATTTCCCTCTTCCTCTGAAAGGAGCCAGCCACACTGATCCATAAAATGGTAACTTTCACCAGCACAACACCATTGTTAAACATTTGTAAATGGAAGGATCTGAAAAGAGACAATGTTCTAGATCAAAATAGCCCCAGGAGCCTCTCCTTGTATTCAATTGGTTGTGGATGCTTTTCTCCAGGGCTGGATTCACAGGTGGGCCACCTGCAGCCCTACGCAGCTGTCCCATTCTTACCAGTGCCCTGTGGTTAGAAAGGCCCACACCAAATGTCCATCAACAATAGACTGGATAAAGAAAATGTGGCACATATACACCATGGAATACTACGCAGCCATAAAAAACAATGGGTTCGTGTCCTTCATGGGTACATGGATGAATCTGTAAACCATCATTCTCAGCAAACTGACATAAGAACAGAAAATCAAACACCACATAGTATCGCTCATAGGCAGGTGTTGAACAGTTAGAACACATGGACACGGGGAGGAGAGCATCACACACTGCGGTCAGCTGGGGGGACTAGGAGAGGGACAGCAGGGGGTGGGGAGGGATAATGTGGGGAGAAATACCAGATATAGGAGACTGGGGGAGGAAGGTAGCAAACCATCTTGCCATGCATGTACCCATGCAACAATCCTGCATGATCTGCACATGTACCCCAGAACCTAAAGTACAATAAAAAGATACTTATTAGGGGGAAAAAAAGGACACACATCATGTGATGTCTGAACACCACATGATGTCTACTTTGCCATTGGAGTTAGGCACTATCCCAGCCAGACCTGACACAGAGTGAGAAGCACATATAATTTGCAAGGCCAATGCTAAATGAAAATGTGGGACCCCGTGTTTAAAAGTACTGAACAATTCTAGACGGTGACAGCCAAGCATTAAACCAAGCAAAGAATGCAAATTATGTATGCTTCTCATGCTGAGTCAGATCTGGCTGGGATACTGCCTAACTCCAATGGCAAAGTGGAAATCACGTGGTAAAGTCTCCCAAGAGTCCAGCAATCATCACAGCAATCATCTGTCTCCTCTAGTACTCACCTATACAAGCCACCCAGCACCCTTGATGGCCATGAATCATGGTAAAGGGGACAAATTCATTTCCCCAGGATACAATCTCACACCAGACTTCCCGAGCTCCTCCTTCCTACCAAGAAGAAACAGCTGCTCCTTCTTCCTACCAACCCATGTCTGGCTCACTTGATTGTCAGAGTCTAGCTTGAAGTAGACTTCTACCAGATGTCCTCCCATGACCACTGCCCTAGGCTACTCCACTCAGCTGCCTCCACTCTATACTGTACCCACCGGGGACTCAAGTGTTTCCGGGATACTCTGTGTTCTTCAGTTACTATAATGAGTATAGGTGTCTTAGCTGGATAGGAGGTTCTAACAGACCTGAAGTCTGTTTGCTCTGTTCCTTTATGACTGCCTGATGCAGCAAGTACTGTTGATTGCCCACACAAATCTATTGGCCTGTTCCTGGCCAGTAGAAACCAACTGTGTTTCCATATTGACTCTTTTCTCTGAGGCCTTCTGCTGAGAAAGGGTGACTTTAGCCACCTCCCAGGAGGGTGTGGCATGGATATTGATTGTTCTAGGGCGATCCCATTCTCTTTCCTACCATTGGTTTCAGAAGGGTCATAAGACCTCGTCTTGATCAGTGATACGTGAGAGAAATGATGAGATCGTTTCTACAGAAAAGATTTCTAATCGATAGAGACTTAGGGCAGGAAATGGGTCCTTCTCTTCAGTTGGGCAAATGTCATGTCCACATGGGATACTTAGAACTATGGCAGCCACCTTGTGACCAGGAGGGACAACACCAACAGGTTGGAGCTGACAGTGAACAATGATGAAAAGAATCTGTGTTCTTGATGAGGTGATTAGATAGACACTAACCAACCTGGACCCACCCCACCTACTTCCAGGAGTCTGGCCACATAACTTTAACATTTTTATCACTTAATATACATTGATTTAGGTTTTCTGTTCTTTGTAGCTGAAAGCTTTCTAAATTATAGAGTTTTGCCTGTAATAGGTGTGCATTGTGGATTTTGTCTAATTAAATGTGGGGAGCAGGGTGTGCAGGGTCTGCCCTTGGAACAGGCTAACTAGACTGCCTGTAAGAAATGTGAGGGGTCTAAAAGAAAAAGCATATAGGCATCTCAATGTTTCTGAGGTCTAGTTCTGATTCTATACCTGACTGTGACTTTGATAGTTGGGAATGTGGGAAATTAAAACATTAAGGAGTAAAGTCTTGACTTGGGTTGCATCACAAACTAAAGAAACTCAATCTAGAATACTGACTTGGTGTAGAAGTAAAATTCTAAGTAGATCTCCGTCTGCTTCCTCTGGCTGGGGGCACTTGCTTCTTTCTGCAAGTGATGTTGTTTGTTAAGTCTAAAGAAAATGTTGTTTCTTAAGTCTAAAAATCTGCTATTACCCAAGTCACTGAGCTCTGTAATTAAGACCTGATCCTTCCCCTGGGGAGTGCATGAGCGATGAATGTAGCCGCTGTGTATACCTTCTCTTTACCCAGTACCGAATCTTCAAATTCAGCCAGCTTGGGCTGCTCTCTACACAGTGGAAATTTTAGGAATATCAGTGTAGCCTAAAATTATATCATCTAGGGCCAATAAAATCTGGAATTCTAACATTAGACATTCATTCTTTTAACTATATGTCTATAAAAGTCACTAAAATTCAACTATCCTGATTTAGGAGTAGCCTCTTGTCTTGAGCGCAAAATAGGGTATAGAAAATGAGGCAGGGGACAAATTCCTGGGACGAGCTTATTGTTAGAGTTGAGCAGACTTATAAAGAAGAACCTTGGGTGCACTGAAGACAAACTTTTCTTATGTCTCAATTTTACTTGGAAATAATGACAATCTTTGGGGAAGGAGCAGCACATGCATTTGCCCACTGTAACGTGGATCCGTTCACGCCTGTGAAGACAGAAGGGTAAGAAGATCAGAAACAAGCAAGCCTCAGCCAGAGGAAGTAAATGGAGGGCTGAAGTCCTGGAGAGAATTCTCTGACAGGGCTTTAAGAACTGACAGGCTTTTAAGGGCACAGTGGCTCACACCTGTAATCCCAGCACTTTGGGAGGCTGAGACAGGTGGATCGCTTGAACCCAGGAGTTCAAGACCAGGCTGGGCCACATGGCAAAACCTCATCTCTACTTTTAAAAATACAAAAAATTTTTAAAAGTAGAGATGAGGTTTTGCCATGTGACCCAGCCTGGTCTTGAACTCCTGGGTTCAAGCGATCCACCTGTCTCAGCCTCCCAAAGTGCTGGGATTACAGGTGTGAGCCACTGTGCCCTTAAAAGCCTGTCAGTTCTTAAAGCCCTGTCAGAGAATTCTCTCCAGGACTTCAGCCCTCCATTTACTTCCTCTGGCTGAGGCTTGGAGAGGATGTGGAGAAATAGGAACACTTTTACACTGTTGGTGGGAATGTAAATTAATTCAACCATTGTGGAAGACAGTGTGGCGATTCCTCAAGGACCTAAAAATAGAAATCCCATTTGACCCAGCAATCCCATTACTGGGTATATATCCAAAGGATTATAAATCATTCTACTACAAGGACACGTGCACACGAATGTTCATTGCAGCACTGTTTACAATAGCAAAGACCTGGAACCAACCCAAATGCCCAACGATGATAGACTGGATAGGGAAAATGTGGTACATATACACCATGGAATATTATGCAGCCATCAAAAACGATGAGTTCACGTCCTTTGTAGGGACATGGATGAACCTGGAAACCATCATTCTCAGCAAACTGACACAAGAGCAGAAAATCAAACACCGTATATTCTCGCTCATAGGCGGGTGTTGAACAATGAGAACACATGGACACAGGGAGGGGAGCACTACACACTGGGGTCTGTTGGGGGGAAATGGGGGAGGGGCGGGGGGTGGGGAGGTGGGAAGAGATAGCATGGGGAGAAATGACAGATACAGGTGAGGGGACGGAAGGCAGCAAAGCACACTGCCATGTGTGTACCTATGCAACAATCTTGCATGTTCATCACATGTACCCCAAAACCTAAAATGCAATAAAAAAAAAAAAAATACAAAAAATTAGCTAGGTGTGGTGGTGAACACCTATGGTCCCAGCTACCCAGAAGGCTGAGGTAGGAGGATAGCTTGAGCCCAGAAGGTTGACGCTGCAGTGAGCCACTACACTCCAGCCTGGGCTACAGGAGTGAGACCCTGTTTCAAAAAAAAAAAAAAAAGCCTATGTGGAAGACTGTTATTCCAATGCCCAAGGCTTCTGTACTATTTACGGTAAAACAGACTGTTACTGCATATATTGAAAGCCACCAGTCTCAGCCTGAAAACTTCTGGAGTGGTCACTGGAGTTAAGAGCAGAAGTCCAACCGTCAAACAATCTACAGCCCAGGGAGTCAGAGTGCTTAAAATTCAGGTTCAGTATTAGGAAGACGGCAATGCTCCATTCATTGGTCAGTCATAAAAGTGTACACGATTCACTGTTTTGAATGAAGTCCAAGCCATAAAGGAGTTTATTATTAAAATCAGAGAATGCAGGAAAGGAGTATCAGACAGCAATTAGTAACAACTATCAAACAATGTCAGATGCCACATGCCAGGCCTTGCCCCAGCAGCAACCAGTTACCTGCACCAAAATGGATGGGAACAAGATACTCGGCTACAAGACTGGCAAAGAAATGCAGAAAACTTAAAGGCTGAATGCAGGATTCTTCCATACATGGAAAGACAAAGACTCGACGTGTGGTTGTATGATAAATAAGTGATTTAGAAACAAGAGTGACATGTTGCTAGGGCTTTCAAAATTCATGGATTTTCTAGTCCCGTGGAATACTGTTGAACCCCTAGCATTGTCTTCACTCTTTTAAGTCCTCTGTCTGGTAATTTTCTGCTATCACTATATCCATGTGTGAATCTTTTTTTGGTGGTGTTAATTCTGCTACATTTAATGCTGAAAAGAGACGTCTAATCTAGAGTCACTTACTGTGTAGAAAATTTTCCTAGCCATGAAGCCCTGTTACCGATTTAGATAAGGTGTGATGTTCATTACTTTTCTATCGCTATTCTTCCAAGAAATTCTGGTCCTTCAGTGGTTTTTACAGCTCCATCAATGGCTAAAGAGGCATTGCCACAAGCTATAGCTAAATGGAAGACACATTCATCCTTCTCCCTCTGCTTTTCTCTTCATTTATAGCATCTCATAACTGTTGTTTCCCAAAGTTTGGATTGGGACTTTTCAGGTCCTTTTTGGAGGGCAAAGGAAATTTTCTGGAAATTCCATTACAGCCAGCTTCTCTGGGGAACTTGTTTTTAAATCCAAAGACTTGAACCACCTTCCCTGCAAATGGACGTGTCCACTTTCTTCCCCTCTCTGTCACTGTCTTCTTCCCATCTAGTACCATCGTAGTTACAGACATCTGCATTTTTATAAGAGTTTTATTCTCTTTTTTAAAAAAAAAAATTTCAGGAACTACTGACATACTGTGGATGTAGACGTATCAAACTTGGAAAATGCAGATGTTGAAGGCATAATGGATATCTTCTGCTTTAATACTTTGTGGCAGGATTGTACTATAAGCAAAATAATCAAACAACTATATAAATTATACACAAAAAATAAAAATGAACCAAAGTGAAAAAGGTAGCTTCCAGGTAGTATCTTTCTACTGTAACCTGTTATTTAAGGAAATACTAGTGATTTCTTTCAAATAGGATGTAAAACGTTCTAAATTACTCTTCCTCGTTCTGCCTGCCAAGAACTCAACTGTAACTGTGATACAGCAATCCTTCCCAGGTATTTTGGCAGGTACATGTATGTTCTCAGAATACACAGGTAACATAGATATGGCATAAAAACTGTCAATGTTGAATTCATTTACATTGCTTACCCTTCTATGACCAAGCCTTAAAGGTCTTAAGGCTAAAAAAAAAAAAAAAAAAAAAAAAAAAGTGTTGTCTTCCCACCTATCTTCAAATGTATGTCAAAACAGAAGGGTATTTTTGTTTCAACTTAGGTTTTGCTCAGTAATACAGTCAAGCCAGAGTTTGTTTCCAAATAACTCATTGAGCTGTGTAAGCATTTTGTTTATTTCAAATATGTTTACATTATTTGTCATTCACAATATCCATCCATACCACACTATCTTCTGTGTCAGGTAGTCCAATAGGAATGCATTTTGTTCTAAAGATAAGGAATTTTCACTGTCTCAGTAGCTGCCAATTTCTCCTGCTGGAAGACAGACCTCACTCTTGCCTTACTCGGCCATGAATGTTTTACCTTTCTCAGTTGTCATGACCCTTTGCCTGTTGTCTGCTCTAAGACAGATTTTGGCTGACTCTACTGTCCACTGTATATTTTTGTTTGCCCAATTAAAAGGTCCTGCGTTAGTGAAGGGGAAAGAGAGAGTGTAAGGAGGCCTGCAAGCCTGAGCCTGCCAGTGAATAAGACCCATTTCTTGCTGGGTGCGGTGGCTCATGCCTGTAATCCCAGCCCTTTGGGAGGCCGAGAAGGGTGGATCACTTGGGGTCAGGAGTTCGAGACCAGCCTGGCCAATGTGGCGAAATCCCACCTCTTAAAAAAAAAATGCAAAAGTTAGCTGGGTGTGGTGTCGGGTGTCTGTAATCCCAGCTACTCAGGAGGTTGAGGCACAAGAATCACTTGAACCCAGGAGGCGGAGGTTGCAGTAAGCCGAGATCGTACCACTACACTTCAGCCTGGCCAACACAGCAAGACTCCATCTCAAAAAAAGAAAAGTCCAATTTCTTCTCTTCTCCCAGAAAGAGGAAGAACACCACCAACAACAAAATCACTTTGACTAATGCAGTGGAGTGGCCAAAGCACTGTGAGCTGCTCAGAAGGATGGAGAAGTTCACAAATGTAGCAGCCTTCTTCAGCATCCCTCTAGCTGCCAAAAAAGAAGAAAGCCTTTGGCTGTGGGTTGTATTTCTTCTGCATTTCCAAGTCTCACTCACGGCTTTCTGCCAAGAAAGTCTAGCCACAAAAGACCTGGGAGAGGGCTCCCCGAAGGGGCATGACTGTTGCCGAGGAGACCAAAGGACAGTGAGGGGAGACACAGCCTCCTCTGTCCACTGTTCTTCATAGGAGTAGGAAAGACAGAGAGAAAGTGCAGGCAGCAGGAGTGGACCGTTCCACCCTCCATCCAGGCAGCCCGCAGACAGGTCCCTTTGTGGAGACTTTCCCATACAAAATTTCCACCCAATTCATCTCAGTGGCCTGTCCCCAAAGTGGTATTCATGCTGTATCTAGACTCCATTCAGCTTGTGGAATGCATTTTATGGGTAGAAAAACCAAAGCCTGGCAGTGATTTGACCGTAGTGAGTCAGTGACTACAGTGCTCCTCCCAATAGCAGCTTTCCAGAGACCACAGAGCAGCAGGGAAGGGCTTGGCAAGCAGGTGCCTCCATGCTAGGAGACCAGGCTCAATGGTGAGCCAGGGGACTGGCTACGCCACCTGGGCATTCCCAACCTCCTGCAGCACTTCCTGCCCTGGAGAAAGCTGCTAGAGCCCACCCTTCAGGGAGCTACCTCTGGAGGTCACTTTTCCTATTTTAGCTCCATGAGACTGTGTCCCGTTGGCTCCTCGCCCAGTTCCTATACAGCACCCCTAAGGCCCTGGAGGTTGTGGCCTTCCTGCCCTCTCCTAACCTAAGGTCCCTGGTGGATTTCCAGCCTCTAAAAAGCACAGTTTGAGAGTGGAAAGATGCTAGGTCCTACAGCTTTCAAGTAATATCTGGGGGTGTTGTGATAAAACAGTGCTATCCTTGGCCGGGCACGGTGGCTGAAGCCTGTAATCTCAGCACTTTGGGAGGCTGAGGCAGGCAGATCACCTGAAGTCAAGAGTTCGACACCAGCCTGACCAACATGGAGAAACCCCATCTCTACTAAAAATGCAAAAAAAGAAAAAATTAGCTGGGCATGGTAGTGGGTGCCTGTAATACCAGCTACTCAGGAGGCAGAGGCAGAAAAATTGCTTGGGAGGCTGAAGTTGCGGTGAGCTGAGATTGCACCCTTGCACTCCAGCCTGGGCAATGAGAGTAAAACTCCATTTCAAAAAAAAAAAAAACAAACCAAAAAAAAAAAAAAAAAACAGTGCTGTCTGATAGAACTCTCTGTGCTGATGGAAGTGTTTCCTATCTATGCTGTCCAATACAGAACCACCAGCCACATGTGGCCATGGAGCATTTACAATGTGGCTAGTGCCACTGAGAAACTGAATTTTTAACTTCATTGAATTTTCGTTAATTAAAATTTAAATCCAGAGAGCTGCATGGGGCCAGTGGCTAAGGCACTGGACAGAGCAGGGAAAGAAAAGGCCTCCCACAGGCGGTATCCATGGATACCAAGCAATAGGGCATAATATGATCTCCCCTCCCCACCAGCCCCTCCTTGAGAGGAAAACACTGAAGGAAGACGGCGCTTCTCAGGGGAAATCAGAAGTCCCTCTCCACTACACGTCCTTTCCCTGCTAAAAGTTCCACACATCAGAGAGCTATACAAACCCAGAAATGTGTGGAGAAAGCAATGCCTAACACACCTGTGTCAGCACAACAGATAGGAAGGGGGCCACAGGGCTGAGGGAACACTCTCCGCAGGCCTGGAGAACTGAGAGACTGGAACCCCAGCATTTTCCAGTAAAGTAGCACAGAGATTTGATGCTGTAGGAGGGATGACGGTAACAGTTAAACTCCAGTGTGTATATACTTTGGCATGTATATGGACTGAAACTGTTTTGGGGAGCCCTGCTGTGGGGCCATCTCCCAGGTTGAAACTTTATGATAATGAATTTTGCTGTTTTTTTTTATAAGTGCCTGGGCTGGGGTCTGAGTCTGACTTTCCTTTTGTCGCACCATATCAAGGTAGAGAGAGGAACCAGTATATTCATGTTTAGGCAGTTCTATCATCTTGAGAGCAAATAGAGTCACCAGCTTCTCATTTTCACTGAGCTCATGTCATCAGCTTTATGATTTTAGGAGACTGTTCTAGGAAGAAGCTGAGGCATCTGGCAGACGGTAAATCCAGGCGACCAGAGCTGCGAGGAGGCACCACGATCGCTGAGGGAGCCGGGTGGCATGATTGGGCTCATCACTTCTCCACCCTGAACCTGTTCCTTGTTTGTACTCCTTGTCTCTACAAGTTAACCTACTATCCACTCACTCTAAAGAGAAACCTGGCAGGGATCACCACAGACACCTCCTGGACAGCCCACTTTCCCTTATGCCACATCAGATTATTCACCAAGCCCTGTTGATTCTACACTAGAAATGTGTCCAAATTACCCTCATCCTGGCCTTCACTGCCACCATGGGGACTCTTGCTGCTTCTCACCTGGGGCCCCACCTGTGTCTGATCCCCATATCTCCCCACTCAGTCTATCCTCCGTCACTTGCCAGAAGCACCAGGCTAAAAATCAAGCTGTATGGTGCCTATCATTCCTCTGCTAAATCTGGGTTCCATTTAGCCTAAAGGATAATGTCAGCACTACTCTGTGTGACAGGAAAGGATTCTAAGGGGCTGTCCCCAGGGTCTCTGTCCAGTCTCACCTCAAACAGGTCTGCCTGAAAAGACTCACACTGCATTCCACTGCTCCCCCATCCCTCCCTTCTGTGTCCTCTGCCTGCTCAAGCCTGGTCTTGGCACATACCATCCCCTCTGTGCAGGGGCTCTTCTCTTCCCAACAAACTCCCATTCGAACTTCAACAAGTAGCTCTAGCACCCTCTCCACCATGAAGTGTTTTGGATGCTCCCTCCTTTCTGCTCTGCGAACCTCTAGGCTAGGTCGTGCTATGTTTGTTTTTTTTTTTGTTCCAAAGTCTGTCTCCATTTTAGCTCCACGACACCTGTGACTGTGGCATCTAAGTCATTTCTATCCCCCTGTTGCTCTGCACATGCCTAGGATATAAAGGATACTGGATTGGTGGATGCATGAACAGATGGGTGGATGGATAGATGATGGATGGATGGATGGATGGATGGATGAGTGGATGCATGGGGAGTTGGGGAGGTGGAGGGATGGATGGATAAATGGGTGGATGAGTGGATGCGTAGGGGGCTGGGGGGTGGATAGAGAAAGGATGAATGGATGGATGGACAAACAAATGAACAAAACGCAGGTTCAACAGACTTAACAGGCAAGATAGTCTAAAGGTTAACTTGTATTAGGAGCAGGGCATGGGAAAGCCAGGACTGTGGTCAAGAAGCTGAAGCAGATTCCAGGAGTCTCAAACGACTAAGGGAGAGCCCACAGGGAGATACAAGCCCTCAGCCTGACTCAGGCAAAGGGAAGACATGGCACGAGAAGAAATTCTCCTGAGAGGGTGGAAAGGAAGAGTATGGGAAGAAAATGGCAGTCAAACAATAAACTGTGATGCTGATGAGTCAGCTATGGGATCCCTTAACCCAAGAGGGGCTGTATGCCAAGAAGTTCAAGAACTGTATAGATTGGAGACAATCAAGATCCCTGCCCACCCCCAGAGAATCTGAAACCAAATCCTAGAGAGTCCAGGCCCTGTGTGCACCCCAAAACCATTCAGAGGAGAGAGTTTTGCCAGAGTCCCCAGGAAAGAAAAGTGCTGAGGAGAGAGCGTGGTGACAGAGTGAAGGAACACCTGAGGACAAATATCCGAGGGTGGAAGTTGTTGAGTAGCAGGATAGTTACTTGGTTTCAATGTATCTCCCCAACAGGTTACTTGTCAATTACAAAAGAAAACTGTAACAGCAGAGTAACCTGGCAGATGCCGTTTTAACCAAGGGATTGAAGCTGATGTCTTCAATGATGAGACAAACCCCCATCTTTGCTTCCTGATGTGAGGCTTCCCCATGGCACAGCATTTCTAACCCAGCAGAAACCTCAGACAGGTCCAAACCCATGGACATTATGCAAATTAACTGGCCTGTACTCTTCAAAAATGTCAAGGTCATGAAACATAAGAAAAGGTTGAGGAACTATTTTAAATTAAAGGAAAATAAAGAAATACCATTACAACAGCAATGTTGTAATGTGATCCTGGATTGGATTCTGAACACCCCCCAAAATTGCTATAATGGACATTTTTTGAACCACTGGTGAAGCTGGACTGTGGACTATAGACTAACTGACAACAATCATATCAGTGTGAAATGCCTTGATTTCAATACTTGTAATGAGGTTTTAGAAGATCGTGTCCTTGCTCTTAGGAAATACATATTAAATTATTAAAGGGTAAAGGGACTTTACGGAGGAAAGTGACTCTCAAAGGGTTCAGAAGACTAATGATATCTTTAGAGAAAGAATAATACAGCAAATGAGGCGAAATACTAACAATGATTGAATCTGGACAGGTAACATAAGGGAATTCTTTGTACTTTTAAAAACCTTTAAGTTTGAAATTCTTTCAAAATAAAAAGTGAAAACAAAAAAGGATCTGAAGGAAGAGCATTTGACCTTGAGCGGGAATTGGAAAGGACCAACCCGAATGCCTCTTGCCGTAACTGGGATCAAGACTTCAGTTTAGGCTCTCAACAAGGGATGACAAAAGAACAAAGCTGTTTTTCCTAAACTCCTCTTCCTCCGGAATCTGAAAAACACTTGTTTTTACCTCTTTGCCTGCCCCCTCCACATATTTCAGAATCTCCCCCAGAGCCAGTTTCCATTTAGAAAGGAAGCCAGTACTGAAATCTGTATTCCTGCAAGTCACCCGATGAGGCCCTGCGATGTAAAGATGGAAAAGAAACTGACTGTTCTGCAAGATTCAGACGTCTGGTGGAAGAGAAGACAATTTGAGTAGCTAGTCCCATAAAATGCTGAGACACCTGCATGCGGCACCATGGGGAAACAGAGGCACAAACTCTGGAAAGGAGACTCCAGGAAGGGGCATGAGGGCTGAAAGTAGGAGGAGTTTGCCAGGTAGGTGGGAGAGAAAGGAGGCTAAGGGGCATCAGTATCTCTAAATATTCAACATGAGAAAAACTTCAGAAGGATTCCAGGGACAGGCTTGTTCTAGGAATACCCAGTATCCAGTGGAAATGTAGGATATAAATAGCAGGACTAGTAAAACCATAGGTAGGGTTCAAACCACAAAGGTTTTATCTATATGCCAGTGCCCGGGCAAAGGACAGCCCATTATGCAAGAGAATAATGTGATCAGATGTGATTTGCTCTAAAAAAATTCCAGTTGCCATATGAAAAATGTACTGGGTGGAGGCAAGAGAGGAGGCAGGGAGCATAGTTAGGAGGTGGTAACAGTGACGAGGCTTGCGAGGAGGAGGCAGGCCAGGACTTACGCAATCTCTGAGTGTGAGTGTCTCCATGAATTTTACACCCTAGGAACCTTATTAACCTCATCCCAGTTCAGCCCTGGGGAGCAGAGGAGCCATTTATGCAAGTGCTAGAATCCTCAGGATGCAGCGATTGTGGGTGTGGGGATGGCACGGAGGAAGGGAGAAAGAGGATAGTTTGGGAGACTTCCTGGTCCTGGGGACAGGGGTTTGCACGGTGTGAAATACAAAGGAGATATAACAAGGCTCAATTAATATCAGAGTGGGAGCGACACCACCTTCCTCTGGGTAAAGGCCCAGACCAGCACTCCTGAGCTAGCTGGACTCCCTCACTAATGAGGACGCTAACCAGGGGCACCTCTCCCTCCCTGTAGAGGTCAGTCTAGTTGGCCTGCCTGGAGAAGTACCTGCCAGTTGGCCAATTATTGTTGAATGAGGAGACTTCCAGCAGTCTGATTCTCTGGGCCCCCCTGTCCTTGTGGGACAGCAGTCAAGAAGTGCTCCCAAGCTCCCTGGGAGATTGGCCCTAATCCTGGTCCAATGACCAGCCCCAACCACAGCCCTTAGCTTTCGGGGTAAGCACAACTATTGTGAAAGGCCCAAATCTCCCTTCTCCCTAGGGCTAGAGAGGTGGTGATCATCTTTTTTATTCCACAGATGGAACCCCAGAAAATAAAGGGATGTCTTAGTCTGTTTGGCTGCTGTAACAAAATACTGTAAACTGGGTGTTTTATAAACAACGGAAATCTATTGCTCACAGTTCCAGAGGCTGAGAAGTGCAAGATCAAAGAAGATGCGGCATCTGGTGAGGGCTCATCTTCTGGCTCACAGAGGGTACCTTTTTGCTAGGTCCTACATAACAGGAGTGAATGAGCTCTCTGGGCCTCTTTTATATGGGCACTAATTCCATTCATAAGGGTTTCACCCTAAAGGCCTAATCACCTCCCAAAGGCCCTACCTTCTGATATCATCGCGTTGGGGTTAGGATTTCAACAAATCCATTCTGGAAGTGGGGGGCACATAAATATCCAGCCCACTGCAAGAACTCACCCTGGGTCCTATAGGACATTTTCCTTCTGGTTTTTTTTTTCTAGTACTTAAGCTTTAACCATAGAGTGGATTATTACATTAGTTAATATTTATAAGCTATCTTGTGTTTTATAATCTCATGTACATTATTTCTCTGATCCGGATGCCTGTCCTTCTAAATTAGGGACACCACTGTCATTATTTATCCTTAACTCTATATCACAGGGAAGAGAGGAAGGGCTTCTAGAGGCTCTGATTGAACGCAAGTTACTAATAAAAGAAAGCTTGAAATGTTTTTTTCTGATATATTATTTCACAAAAGACTAGTGCTTGTAATCTTGAAGAAGACATTCAGGTCCCTAAATGTTGCATGGATTATCCAACTTCTCATAATTGTCAAGTTCAGGGTCTGGGTCTGCTGATTTCTACTCAAGGGCTCTTCCCATCACACCAGGGGCCATGGGGAGGCACACAGATCCCCTGGGAATTGCAGGGACTCTGGCTTCAAGATAACTGTTTTGCTTGCCCAGCTTTGTGACCTTAGGCAGGTAGCTGAAGCTCTCTGTGCCTCAGTTTCCCACATCTCATCCAAAGCAGGGAAAGTGGTGACATTTGCCTCAGAAAGCTATTTGGGAATAAGTGGACAGAGGAGCTAATACAGTACTCACTAGCATCTGTGTTCCTATTTCCTGGGCACCCAGCTGAACCAGTGCCTCTCATTTTTTTTTTTTTTTGAGACGGAGTCTCACTCCATTGCCCAGACTGGAGTGCAATGGTGTGATCTCAGCTTACTGCAACCTCTGCCTCCTGGGTTCAAATGATTCTCCTGCCTCAGCCTCTCGAGTAGCGGGGATTACAGGGGTGCATCACCACAGCTGGCTAATTTTTGTATTTTTAGTAGAGATGGGGTTTTGCCATGCTGGCCAGGCTGGTCTTGAACTCCTGACCTCAGGTGATCACTCACCTCGGCCTCCCAACGTGCTGGGATTACAGGCATGAGCCACCACGCCCAGCCTCTCAAACCTTCATGTGCCCATGAGTCACCTGGGTATCTTGTTAAAATGCACATTCCCGCTCAGCGGATTGGGGAGGGGGCCTGAGGTTCTGCATTTCTATCAAGCTCCCAGATGATGCTGATGCTGCTGGTTGGGGGACCACGCTTTGAGTGCCGAGGACATAGAGCCCCTGCAGGGAGCAAAATTAACAGAAAAACTTGCCCATTCTTCAGCCACATAACAGAACACATTTCTGCTACTTAAAATGATGCTCCATTTGTTGACGTGGAAGTATGGTAACTGAGCAGATATAGCAAGACGTAGAATAGAATTTCATATTGTTTAAATATAACTAGATAAATAGAATAATAGGGATTTATCAGATGGGAGAAAGAGAAAGGGAGGGAGAACGTGAGGGGGAAGGAGAGGGAGAGAGGAGAGGGAGGCAAGGGAGGAGAATGAAAGTCACATAAAAACTATTGACAGTGCTTATCTCTGGGGGATGGAATTGCAGCACTTAGGTTTTTTTTCCTTATAAGTAAGTATTTGAATTTTCCCATTTTCTACTATAATCATGCATTTCTTTTATAATGTAAAAAAAGTTATTTTCATTTTTAAATGAACACTTCTATGTGCCTCAAATGCATTTCTTTATAGCACTTCCTATAACCAGCTCCAGGTGGGGGGTTGTTGGGTCCCCCATAGGGAGTTAGTCATTGGCCCGAAAGATGCTCCAAGCATCCAGGGCCATGTGAGCTGCCCACCCTAGCCACTGGCTGTACAGCTTGTGGGCCACTGGTGACAGGATGAGAGGAAACCCTGGGCCCTGGGACGGGGCCAAACACTGTAGCTGAGATAACCACGTGACTGGGGGAAGGAAGCAGCACCTGCCGCCATCCCTGACTGACAGGCCCTTTGATCTGATCCGCGTTCCTGCCGTTCCTGCCGTGTCGCCTGGCTTCTCCCCAGGGCTCTTTCTCTCTGCACTATGTTGTTTCACTCTCTCTCCTCTAAACAAAATTTCAGTCCTTAAGACACTGTCCTTAATAAATCCTCCCTTCTTATCCCACAGGGACACACAGCACCCTGATTACTTTAGCTTTTCAAATGGAAAAACAAGTAGAGCAGAATAGGGTCCCACAGAGGGCCTCACAGCAGACAGCATCAGAGTCAGACTAACAGCCTGGGGGTCTGGTTTATGGGAAGGAATTCCCTAACCTTATTTCTCTTATGCCTTTGAGAATAAGAACCCAGTTCCTGCTGCAAGGGTCTTATAAAACAGGAGTCTAAAGAAGCAAAACATGCGTCCAAGAGCACATAGGCTCTCGGCCCAATCCTGCAGCATGGCTCCATGAACACACAGCCTTCCATAGCGAGTCCAGGGCCACCAACCAGGCCCATGGTCACATGGTGAGTATCAGTTGGGAGAGGCACAGCTTTAGGAACAAACAGACATGAGGCATTCAGTGGCCTGAAGAATAAGAAGTCTATTTCCCTCTGATGATCTAGATGGGTTTCCAAGTTGAAAGCACAGCTCTGCTCCATGTGGTCATTCACAGCTCAAGCCACCAGCTGTTCTGTTGTCTTCAGTATTTGAGTTCTAAGGCTTCCCTGGAAATGGGCATTTCAACCAGCCAGAGGGAAAAAGGACACGGAGGAGATGGGGAGTTTTTGACAGTCCAGATGTGTAAGGTGCACTCATCATTTCTGTTTGTGTCCTTTGATTAGATCTCAGACCCATGGCCTGATCTAACGTCAGAGGATGGAAGTTATTCTAGGTTGTGCCCTGGAACAAGAGGACATGAGTTTTGATGGACAGGCAGCAGTCTCTACCAAATTTTGCTACCTTGAGTCAGACTCCAAATTTCAGGGTCATAAACAATTAGTGAGCACCTACTTTGTGCCAGGTACCATACAAGGCACTAGAGACCCAAAAATGAATAAGGCACAGTCCCTGCCCTTGAGAGATTCATATGCAGGAGAGGTCCTCACTGGGGACAGTGACTGAAACCTATATCACAGAATTTGGGAATGATAAAATATAGCCAATCCAGCCCACTCCTAAAGTCTGCATTTGCAACAGAGAAAATAAGGGATTTGTGATCCATGGGTATACAAACAGGAACTAATGAAGTCCAGAGAGAGAGGTTAAATAATATTTAGGATTAGCCAACATCTTCAACTAATGTGATCATTTCCTCTCTATTCTGAATTCCAAAGGACTGCATTATCCTGGTCTAGAAGTTTAAGTACAGTGGCTGCAAATGAACTTTATTTCTCCTTTTATGATAATATTCTTTCTTATTCTTAGATTTTTTTTTTCCTCAGGGTAATTTGATTTCATTCCACAAAGTTTGATTAAAAACATCTCCCATCACCCTCTAACCCAAGGTCTCAGCCTCTCCTTGTCCCTCAATTCTTCAGCACAGTGGCCTAAGAGGAGTACCTGGTGACCAGTCATCCAGGTACAAGAAGAATGTCCCGGCCTCCAAGGGCGCTGAAAGGAGAGCCCTGTGGCCTAGCGTATTCTCAAAGACCCAGACACAAAGCTCTCCGTAGCAAAGGGTTCCCAGCCGCCCACAGCAGAACTGGCTGGGATGGAACTATTTCCATGGCGCAGGCAAACAGACAGCAGTGGGTAGTTTTCTGTCCAGAAACAGAAGATGCTAAGGTGTAGGAAAATAGGAAGGAAAGGACAAAGCAAATGGAGAATATTGCACACCTTAGCAAAGTCAGGGGAGTCGGACATCCCGAGACAAGGCAAAGGCAGCAGACCTGGGCTAGAGGAGCAGCCTGCAGAGGGACAGCCAAAGGGGTAGTTAGAGGCTGATGGGTCTATGCACTTCCAGCATTTTAGGAAGACAGCAAGATCTGAGGCATGATTCCAAAGCTGGAGTGGAGCCTACTACAAATCAGGAGGAGCGCTTCCCACGGCAGGCCCCCCCAGGGAGATGCTGTGGTCACCACCTCCTAAAGTCACCTGCAGGTAGCTCCACTCTGTCCCTGCGAGAAGAGGATTACTGCCTAGGCTCCAGCCTGTGAAAGCTAGAGTGGCCGCCACTTACCCCTTCTGCAAGGGAGAACCCCGCTGACCATCATCACACCAACCCGCAGCCCTTCCCCTGCTCCCAGGCTGAGGATCAGAGAAGTAATGGGACAGGGACACAGCCACTCTTCAGGGATCAACCACATGGGTTGATCTTGCTTCAGTGGGAGAAAGAAGGAAATCCACAGTCATGTTAAGGACAATATACAAGCAATCGTAATGATTCTCCCAACTGCACAGAGCTTTGTATTTAGCAAGGCCCCTTCCTTTCTCTTGTCACCACCTATGGCCCTGGGTGGAGACACTGGGAAGGCAGAAAGGACCCCCTGCTCCATCCCTTATCTGGCAGATGGAAATGGGCAGCCCCTGTTTCCACAACTTGCACTGGTGGACATTGGGCAGCTGCGTCCTTCCCATTTGCTGGCATGAGCACTATCCATGACGGCCCCTGACCTGAGAGGATACACTGTCAAGGCTCCCTGGTGCCAGAGGCATCCTCAGAGGACATTCAGCCACTGCCACTGCCTCTGGGAAAGACAGGCAGACCCAGAGTCATTGCAGGCAGCTGGGAGCCTGTCCTATTTTTTCAAAATATTCGCAAGACATGGCACCATCTGCTTAGGTAGTCAAATGTGTACGATGATCTGACAAGGCCAAGTAGGAAACTGTTACAGCACCATTTACGGCTAGGATCAGCAATCTGTGTGAATCAAACAGTTCCTTTTATCTGAACAGCACTTTTTAGCTTACAAGGTGCTTTCTGAAGAGCTTTCTAGTTTTCTAGACTGACCTGTGACACTTTTTTTTTTTTTTGAGATGGAGTTTGGCTCTTGTTGTCCAGGCTGGAGTGCAATGGTACCATCTCGGCTCACCGCAACCTCTGCCTCCTGACTTCAAGCGATTCTCCTGCCTCGGCCTCCTGAGTAGCTGGGATTACAGTCATGCACCACCACACCCGGCTAACTTTGTATTTTTAGTAGAGACGGGGTTTCCCCGTGTTGGTGAGACTGGTCTCAAACTCCCAACCTCAGGTGATCCACTGGCCTCAGCCTCCCAAAGTGCTGGGATTACAGGTGTGAGCCACCGTGCCCAGCAGCCTGTGACACTTCTTAAGGGAGCACTACTTTTCAAATGTGGGCCTTGTCTCCAAGAATGAGCGAGTAGTCTTGAATGTAACCTGGGTGTTTGTAGTTTTAAAAAGGCCCACGGTAGCCGGGCGCGGTGGCTCAAGCCTGTAATCCCAGCACTTTGGGAGGCCGAGGTGGGTAGATCACGAGGTTGAGAGATCGAGACCATCCTGGTCAACATGGTGAAACCCCGTCTCTACTAAAAATACAAAAAATTAGCTGGGCATGGTGGCGCATGCCTGTAATCCCAGCTACTCAGGAGGCTGAGGCAGGAGAATTGCCTGAACCCAGGAGGCGGAGGTTGCGGTGAGCCGAGATCGCGCCATTGCACTCCAGCCTGGGTAACAAGAGCGAAAACTCCGTCTCAAAAAAAAAAACGGCCCGCAGTGTAATCCCAGCACTCTGGGAGGCCGAGGCGAGTGGATTGCCTGAGGTCAGGAGTTTGAAACCAGCCTGGCCAACATGGTGAAACCCTGTCTCTACTAAAATACAAAAAAAATAGCTGGGCACGGTGGTGGGCACCTATAATCCAGCTGCTTAGGAGGCTGAGGCAGGAGAATGGCTTGAACCCAGGAGGCAGAGGTTGCAGTGAGCCAAAATTAGCCATTGCACTCCAGCCAGGGTAACAGAGCGAGACTCTGTCTAAAAAAAAAAAAAGGCCCACAGGTGATTCTCACACACAGCGATCCCTGGTGGGCACCATCTCCCTACTCCTCATGGCTGCCCTGAAAGATAGAACGAACATGCCCTCATAAGCCTGATTTGCTGTTGAGAAAACTGAGGCTTAGGACACTGAAGTCTCTTGTCCAGGGAAACACCACTAGCTGAGACCCCAGCCCAGGTCTTCTGAGCACTGGTCAGTGCTTTGTCATCTGCTCTTACTGTCCATCAGCAACAGGATGGAAGGAAGCTCCCTTGTTCAAAACTATACCTCCAAGGCGGGTGGGACCTCTGAGTCATCCACGTGCTGATTAATTTAACATGCTCTCATAGTGCTCTGTCAAGCGTCAAGCTTCTACATCATTGTGGCAAAAGAAAGAAGGTAACCCACTTAAACCATGAGCAGTGTCAACAGAAGACCAGCCTCATCCAAGCCATGCATGCATGTTGAAGCTGTTTAAGGCAGTTTTCAGACTTTCTTGGTAATAAAAACCACCTGAGACACTCAAACTGCGAATTCTTTTCTTAAAAATTGTTTTAGAAATTGGTTTAAAAAGACTGGATCAGGATCTCCAGCAGAGGGAATGAAGAAACTAGAGCTTGAACAGGTGACTTGATGATTCTTGTCCTCACAGCAGTTTGGAGGAACCTGCTCCAGAACAGCGGTCCTCAACAGGGGAGGACGGAGGCTCAAGCGTGGCAAGGCTGCAACTCAGCAGCTTCTTCTTAAAAGCCATCCTTGAGTCCTTTCTGGGTGGTGAGAAGTTCCACCTAAAGTAGAGTTTCTCAACCTTGGCACTGCTGACAGTTGGGAAGGTGAATTCCTTGTCGTGAATTCCCTGTCCTGTGCATTGCAGGTTATGTAGCTGCAGCCCTGGCCTCTCTCATCAGATGCCAGCAGCACTGCCTATCCAGTTGTGACAACCAAAAATATTTTCAGATGTTGCCACATGGCCTGCTGGGCAAAGTCATCCCCTGTGGAAAGCAGGTGGAGTCTAATAGATGAAGACTCAGGTGTAGAGAGCCATGGTGGTCTCAGGTCAGTTCTGCTATGACCCTCCTTGTGTGATGAGTCTGTACACATGACTCCCTAAGGCTTCAATTCCTTCATCTGCAAAATAGGGACAAAGTCTGTCTTGCAGCAATGTTGTGAAGATAGATTCTGATGCAGAATGCAAGGGTTCTAACTTTCTTAGTAAAAGGCACTTAGTAAAAGGTGGGGAGAATTAGCCACAGTTCCCCTGAAGCTTCTGGGATTAACTCTACAATTAACACCATAGAGGCTGCTTCCTTGACTGCCACCAAAGCAGATGCTCACTTAAGCAACCATTCTGGAGTCAGATCCTGGCACTGACTTTCTCTGCCACTTTGTGGGTCATCTCTACTGGCCCTCATTTCCCTCTACTCTTCCCTGCAAAGAGGGAGACAGGGAGAGCAGGAGAGAACCACACAGCCCTTCATAAACAAGACACTGGAGGTTAGGGCACCCTCCACAGCCAGACTGGTATATGCATCTTGAAGTGGTCTGAAGTAGTCTGTGCATGTTGAAGTGTCTGTGAGTGTTGAAGTGGTATGCACATGTAGAAGAGGTATGGACATGTAGAAGTGGTCTGACATGTTGAAGTGGTGTGTGCATGTTGAAGTGGTTATGCATGTTGAAGTGGTCTGACATGTTGGAGTGGTCTGTGCATGTTAAAATGGTCATGCATGTTGAAGTGGTGTGTGCATGTTGAAGTGGTTATGCATGTTGAAGTGCTCTGTGCATGCTGAAGTGGTTTCAAGTGTTATGTGCATGTTGACATGGTCGGACATGTTGAAGTGGTGTGTGCATGTTGAAATGGTGTGTGCATGTTGAAGTGATTTTGCATGTTGAAGTGGTCTGACATGTTGAAGTGGTGTGCGTATGTTGAAGTGGTTATGCATGTTAAAGCAGTCTGACATGTTGAAGTGGTCTGCACATGTTGAAGTGGTTTCAAGTGTTATGTGCATGTTGACGTGGTGTGTGCATGTTGAAGTGATCTGCATATGTTGAAGTGGTCTGCACATGTTGAAGTGGTTTGAAGTGGTGTGTGCATGTTGAAGTGGTTATGCATGTTGAAGTGCTCTGTGCATGCTGAAGTGGTTTCAAGTGTTATGTGCATGTTGACATGGTCGGACATGTTGAAGTGGTGTGCGCATGTTGAAGTGGTTTAAAGTGGTCTGTGCATGTTGAAGTGGTGTGTGCATGTTGAAGTGGTGTATGCATGTTGAAGTGGTTATGCATGTTGAAGTGGTCTGACATGCTGAAGTGGTGTATGTTGGTTATGCATGTTGATGTGGTCTGACATGTTGAAGTGGTGTGTGCATGTTGAAGTGGTCTGACATGTTGAAGTGGTGTGTGCATGTTGAAGTGGTTATGCATGTTAAAGTAGTCTGACATGTTGAAGTGGTCTGCACATGTTGAAGTGGTGTGTGTATGTTGAAGTGGTTATGCATGTTGAAGTGGTGTGTGTATGTTGAAGTGGTTATGCATGTTAAAGTAGTCTGACATGTTGAAGTGGTCTGCACATGTTGAAGTGGTGTGTGTATGTTGAAGTGGTTATGCATGTTAAAGTACTCTGACATGTGGAAGTGGTCTGCACATGTTGAAGTGGTTTCAAGTGTAATGTGCATGTTGATGTGGTCTGACATGTTGAAGTGGTATGTGCATGTTGAAGTGGTCTGCATATGTTGAAGCGGTCTGCATATGTTGAAGTGGTCTGCGCATGAAGTGGTGTGTGCATGTTGAAGTGGTTATGCATGTTGAAGTGCTCTGTGCATGCTGAAGTGGTTTCAAGTGTTATGTGCATGTTGACATGGTCGGACATGTTGAAGTGGTGTGTGCATGTTGAAGTGGTTTGAAGTGGTGTGTGCAGGTTGAAGTTGTTATGCATGTTGAAGTGGTGTGTGCATGTTGAAGTGATTTTGCATGTTGAAGTGGTCTGACATGTTGAAGTGGTGTGTGCATGTTGAAATGGTGTGTGCATGTTAAAGTGATTTTGCATGTTGAAGTGGTCTGACATGTTGAAGTGGTTATGCATGTTAAAGTAGTCTGACATGTTGAAGTGGTCTACACATGTTGAAGTGGTTTCAAGTGTTATATGCATGTTGACGTGGTCTGACATGTTGACGTGGTTATGCATGTTGATGTGGTCTTCATATGTTGAAGTGGTCTGCGCATGTTGAAGTGGTTTGAAGTGGTGTGTGCATGTTGAAGTGGTCTGCATATGTTGAAATGGTCTGCGCATGTTGAAGTGGTTTGAAGTGGTGTGTGCATGTTGAAGTAGTTATGCATGTTGAAGTGGTGTGCACGTGTTGAAGTGGTCTATGCATTCACTCACTTTCATCTCCAAAGCCCTTTCATGGAGCTTAACAGCAGCACACAGGGTAAACCTTGAACAAAAATTCTTTGTAAACATATGTTTTCAGCTCCAGGTAATAATACCCTCCATGTTTGTATCCGAGTGATAAAAAGGCATCTAGACAAAGGTGTGCTTTCCTGGTGTTAAATAGTCAGCACTTCAGTAGAGCCTGGTTAGAGGTTTGATCTTTTTCTGGAGAGGGCACCTGGGGACCTGGCTTTCCTTAAAAGGTTAAGAGCTACATACTACGCAAGTGACCCTCAATTGATACAGGGTGTATAAAGACAGAGCTTGTCCTAATAATAGCTTTAACTTACATCAATCACGCCATGGACCAGGCTCAGGTTTGGGTGCTTCACACACTTACTTCTCACAATGATGCTATGAAATCAGTACTATTATTATTGCCATTGTAGATGAGGAAACTGAGGCAGAGAGAGGGTGAGCATAAGAGAAGGATATGTCCATAGCCAGTGAGTGGCTAAACAAGGAGTCAAAGTCAAGGAGTCTAGGCATCTGGAGGGGAGCAACTGAGTCATGTTACTTTGAGTTTCGGCCCCTCCCCACTCCTACTAAATTGAACACACAGAATGTACCCATTCATGTTACTCTAGAATTCCCAAAACGAGAAGTTCTATGGATGAGTGGAAAGAACGTGAGTTTGGAAGTCAAGTCAATTCCTCCATCTGTGTGACCCTGCGTAAATTACTTAGCTTCTTTATTAAGTTCTAGTTTCTTCAATTGTAAAAATGTGAACGCACCTCACACAATTATTTTAAGGAGAAGAAAATGAGGCGGTGTTCATCATACAACACCTGGCACAGAGCTGGCCACTTGGCACTTCCTTGTAAATGTTTCTTCTCTTCCCTCTTCCTTGCTTCTTGTTGAAGACCTTGACACTCACTTCTGGACTCATGAGATAAATCCTTCTCTCATGCCAGAAATCATCCCCCAATCCAGCTGTCTAGTGGAAAACAAACTGGTCAAATTCAGGTTGACTAACACACACACACAAGGGGCTTATTATCCTCTGTGTTAAATTTGGCCCCACATCATTCTCTTAACCTATATTTGAGCATCTTCCATATGCCAGAATGTTCTAAGCCATGGGATACATCAGTGAACAAAACAAAAATGGGTCACCTTGCAGGGCATACTTTCTGAACATGGACACTGGTTACTGTCTGCACGGTCAGATTTACATGTGTTCTATCCCAAGGACGATTTGGGTCATGCGGTGTGATTGGAGGGGACTTGATAAACACCCTCCTAAGTGTGATTACCACCCTATGAGTAATTCTCTTGGTTTGGGGATGGCATTCTATGGTGTTGCCTCAAGTTAAGCCATCATCAGTCATTAACCCGTGGGAGCAAATTTATCCAAAGGATCCGGCTCACACTGTGTCTCCCCAGCCCCATCCTTTCAGATTCTAGATCTAGTGATTCTCTGAGCCCTATGGTGTCGCTCCTGTACAGCAAAGTCCCTATTTCACCATTTCTATCATATGAGGTGGGGAGAAGGTCAGGAATGAGGAAAGAAACCAAAGGCTTCTGCATTCCTACTTTGAAACAGGTCCATGACTTGCCTCAGTCTCATTCCTATTCCTGAGACTGTGCAAGAGCTTGGGAAGAGGAGTTGTCCTATTGCTGTGAAACAGATATTAAGTTTCAGAAACCAGCCTTCTTTGGAAAACTCCATGCCTCGCCCTGCTGTCTCCGGATGTCATGGATACAGAGAAGAGTCATTATTTGCCTTGGGGAGAAAGAGAGAAATTGGATCTAGGGACATCACATGGATCATCTTAGCAGCATCTACTATATTAAAAAAGAAAGAAAAAACACCTACCAAAGAGTCAGCAGCCAAATTAATTGTTTTCCTGATTAACAAAACACAATTAAGCCCCAAATGCCTCCGCTTGGGGGAAGGTTATTTTGCAGTTTTTTTCCAGGGACCATTCTGGCCATGGAGCAATGACAACTTCATTCTGATCCCTGCAAGAGGGGCCGAGAGAGAAATAACGCCACAAACTCATTATGACCATGCTGTCTAATTCCTCTCCAGGGAAGCCAGACCTCACATCAGCCAGAGTGCAGGACAGAAAGGCAGACAGGAGTGTTGTCACTAAGCAGCAGTGACAGCAGCTTCAAGGGACTGTGTGCAAATGAGGGTGGTGAGGGGAGTTGGCGAGAATAGCAGAGAACATGGGGAAGACTGTTGGCTCTTGCAGGGCAGGGGTCCCAAAAGTCCAGTGGCCTAGAACTGCTCCTTATGGAAACAAGCTAGCCTCTCAATGCACAGTTGTGGAACTGGGAAAGAAAGAAGAGGGATGGGAGCAGGCGGAGGGGAAGGAAGGAAGTTTATGATTGAAGTGACTTTATAAAACTGTGTACTAGAGACACTGAAGCATAATTCCCTGTTTGTTGGATGGTGGGTCGGTTTTTGAGATGAGGGTCTCACTCTCATCACCCAGGCTGAAATGCAGTGGTGTGATCACAACTCACTGCAGCCTCAACCTACCAGACTCAGGTGATCCTCCCTCCTCAGCCTCTCCAGTAGTTAAGATTACAGGCATGCACCACCATACCTGGCTAAGTGTTTGCATTCTTAGTAGAAATGGGGTTTCACCATGTTGACCAGGTTGGTCTTGAACTCCTGGACTCAGTGATATTCACCCACCTCGGTCTCCCAAAGTGCTGGGTTTACATGCATGAGCCACCATGCCCAGCCCATAATTCCCAGTTTTTTGCTTTTTGTTTTTTGGGGTTTCTTTGTGGGGTTTTTTTTTTTTTTTTTTGGTGTTGTTTTTGTTTTTAACAGAGTCTTGCTGTTTTACCAGCCTGGAGTGCAGTGGCACAATCTCAGCTCATTGCAGCCTCCACCTCCCAGGTTCAAGCAATGCTCATGCCTCAGCCTCCCCAGTAGCTGGGACTAGAGGCATGCACCATCATGGCTGGCTAATTTTTTTATTTTTTTAGTAGAAACAGGGCTTCACTGTGTTGGCCAGGCTGGTCTCAAACTCTGGGCCTCAAGTGATCTGCCCACCTTAGCCTCCCAAAGTGCTGGGATTACAGGTAAAAGTCACCACACCAGGCCTAATTCCCAGTTTTGAAGGTACAGTAATGAGAGTAAGAATGCTCCCATGGTCACAAGCCTACTGTATGCCAGGCCCTCTGCTGAATGCTTGTCATCCACAGCCTCATTTCACTTTCTCAACAATCCTGCCCATTTTACATGTAACCAGACTCATGAAAATCGAGTAACTTGTCCTAGATCACAGCCAATAAGCAGATTTGCACCCACATCTCTCCAACTCATATTGTCCAACACAAAGTCTTAGAGGCCATTTCCTCCGAAGCCACTCACCTAGGCCAGCACTAACAGTCACCGAGGCAGGGCTGAAGGCAATGTGGCCTGCCACTCCCTTCTGTATCACCAGCCCCTCTCAGCCGGTCAAGGGCTTCCAAGGAGACACATTAAAGCAATGGTGGAACCCTAACCTTAGGATAAAATGTCCTGAAGAGTTGCCTCGGTGTCCACTCTCATGTCTCTAATGCTGAAGGCACCTGTCTACCCATAGCATGGAGCTGTGCGGTATAAGGCAGGAGGGATGGGGGAGGGATGAGAGTGACAGACGAAGCTCAGGTCTTCAATCAGAGACAACCAGGCAATGCCCCAGCCCCATGAGCTTGGACAAGTCCTGACCTTTCTACCACCATTCCTCATTGGTAAACCTCTCTAGGTCATTGTGAAGATTAGGGATGAGTTATATAAAGCATTTGGCACCTACAGGCTCTCGATAAGGGAGGGTTAGGATGAAGACTAGATGAAGATGCAAACAAAAGTGCAAGACATGTCTGGAGCAATGTGCCTTCATCCGGAAGGAGGGGGTGGAGGCAAAGCTGTAGCTACACAAACAATAGCAACCTGCTTCCCTCAGGTGTCTTTCCTCTCTCCCCACCTCCTACACAGAGAGTTGCCATTCAAGGGAAATCCAAGGACAAAGGGTCTCACCAAGGGGTCTTGTTATATCCCACGCTCCCATAGACTCTGTGGTCTGGGAATCATTTTGTGTAGACCCAAATCTCATCTTGTATTGTAGCCCCCATAATTCCCACGTGTTGTGGGAGGGACTCAGTCAGAGTTAACTGAATTATGGGAGTGGTTTTTCCTATACTGTTCTCACGGTAGTGAATAAGTCTCATGAGATCTGATCGTTTTATAAGGGGTTTCTTCTTTTGGTGGCTCTGATTCTCCCTTGCCTGCCACCATGTAAGACATGCCTTTGCCTTCCACTATGATTGTGAGGCCCCCCAGCTATGTGGAACTGTGAGTCTATTAAACCTCGTTTTTTGAATCAATTACCCAGTCTCAGGTATGTCTTTATCAGCAGCATGAAAATGAACTAATAATAGTGACAAACCTATTTCTTTGCCACATATGGAAGAGTCTAGCCATTGTTTAGTTGAGATCCCAGGAAACACTGTGCTGGATGAACATCTTGACATTTTCTTCCTTGGTGCCTCAGTCTCCCCCCATGAAAAGTGAAGATCATGGGTGAAGATCCTGGCCAGGCATGGTGGCTCATGCCTATAATCCCAGCACTTTGGGAAGCTGAGGCAGGTGAATCACCTGAGATCAGGAGGTAAAGACCAGCCTGGCTAACATGGTGAAATCCCATTTCTACTAAAAATACAAAAGTAAGCCAGGCATGGTGGCATGTGCCTGTAATTCCAGCTACCTGGGAGGCTGAGACAGGAGAATTGCTTGAACCCAGGAGGTGGAGGTTGCAGTGAGCCAAGATTGCACCATTGCACTACAGCTTGGGCAACAAGAGTGAAACTCCATCTCAAAAAAAAAAAAAAAAAGAGAGAGAAAGAAAGAAAAGTGAAGATCATTCTCTCCACCCATTTCTCCCCATTCATTGACATTGTGAATATATGGGAGAAGGCTCTGGAAATATTCCAAGAACCACTGGAAAGCTTCCACAGTTACTAGGAAGTCTTGGAGAGATATTCCCCTCCTTGGAGGAGGAGGGGAAGAATATCTCCGTTCCTAGGGCTCAGTCAGGGAGATCCCACCTCGAGTTCCCTCTGTATCATTGCATCAGTGCACTACATAGCACCAATTTTTCCCCACATCTCAACCAGCCTGTCTACTGAATAAACCAGGTGAGTGAGTACAAACACACTCTAGAAACAGGCCTCCGGCTGGCGTATCATCACCACTGTCAGTCCCACCAAGGATCCCGAGCAGAGGGGATTGAGTACCACAGTGGGATGTGCAGGTATTTCCTGCCACACAGGAATGCAGGCCACTGCGGCCTCCTATCATCAACCATGCTCTGCCATTATTACTGTCTGGTGCCTTGTGTCTCAGAGGGGTGCTTTCTGCAAGTAGGAGGCCAACGTGGGCTATGTCTAGAAGCCGTGAACTCAAGGAATCCAGGTCAAGGACTCAACAAAGGGAGGTGAACAGCCCCAAACCATGCATCAGCCTTGCAGAGGTAAAATGACATGAGAAAAGGGGACCACCTGTCCATGGGTACCCTGGGAGCCACAAGATGAGAGGGCCAGGCCTGACCTCCATTAGTGTCTTAGGGGGCTGGGCAACAGGGATATTTCTGCCAGGCCCTTCTTTCTCAGCAGCCAGGCTAAGGGCTATGTAGCTGAGATGGGATTCTTCATGAGTCAAGGCCGCCTTGTTTGGATTCTTGACTGAGCTCACTCCCTTCTCCCTAGGGCTCGGTGTTGACCAGACATCATGTTCCACCCACTCAGTCTTCCCCCTCTGCTCGCCCTGCTTGACTGTAAAGAGAGACCCTCCTCCCGGTGACCTGTAACCTACTCCCAGGGAGCATGCTCACAATTCATACTCTGAGATGAGGGGCCACAGTTACTCCTCAGGGGAGGAGACACAGGTTACACTCCAGAAATAATAGGTCGTCATGTCCGTGGAGGTCTAAGTACTTTACAGAGTGCATTTCACATCCACTCTCTCATTTAATTTGTGCATTCAATTAGCAGATATTTATTGAGGGCATATGACATGCTGAGTGCTGCCCTAGGCAATGAGCATGCAGGGGAGAGCATGATGAATGAAGACTCCATTCTCACAGGGCTTAGGCTGGGAGACAGGCAGCAAACAAGGAAGGGAACAAGATACTTTTAGATCATAATAAGAGAGCCCAAGAAGCCAGTTATGGTAAAGGCAAAGCATGGGCTTTTGTGAATCTATCGTGGGGAGACAAGTCGTACCTCTGTAGATAGGGTGGTCAAGACCTCTCTAAGCAGGACACCTTCATGAGCAGAGCCCTAAATGATGAAAGAAGCCAACTCTGATGCTCTGGGAAATGACGCAGATGGGAAACAGCAAGGGTCAAGATTCTGGGGCAGAAATGAACTTGGAATGTTTGCAGGACAATGACAGGCTGCTGAGGGTGAGAATGCAGGGAGAGAGGGGAGGGGCCAGCGGGGCTCAGAGCCTGTGGGTTTGGGAAGCAGGCAGAACAGACCTGACCCCCTATGGTTGTGTCTGTTTTGCAGGTGAGAAATATGAAAGAGGTCAAGTCATTTGTCGGCCATATGAATTTGATGTTGGAGCTTCCACTTGCACACAGTTCTCCAGACTCTGGGTCTTGTGTTCTCTGCTGAACTAGCAGCCTCCATGGAGCATGGCTGTCAGGAAGGAGCTCATCTGTCTCCACACTTTTGAGGCAGAAGCCACTCCCTCCACATTCACACCACTGAGTATTATCTGTCCCTCTGGCCTCTGAGGACTTGCAGTCATTCATTCACTCAACAAATATTTGTTGAAGACCCACTACATGTCAGGGCTCTTTCTAGGAGCTGGAGATACAGCAATGAATAAAATATACAAAATCCCTCTCCAAGCAATGGAGCTAATATTTAAGTAAGGGGAAATAGAAACCAAGTAAATAAATATTTGTAAAATACGTTAAATGGTGAAAAGTGCTGTGGAGAAAAACAGGAAGGAAAAGGAAGACCGAAAACACAGAGTGTTGGGTTTCAACTAAATACGAGAAGACCTCATGGAGGTGATGTCTGCACAAAGAGCTGAAGAAAGGGAGAAGGGAGCCACGCAGCTACCTAGGGGAAGAGCATTCCAAGAAGAGGAAACAGCAAATGCAATGTCCTGAGTAGGGAGACTGTTGAGGAGTTTGAGGAGCTCTGATGGTCTGAGACAGACAGAGAGACAGATAGATAATAGATGATTGGATAGGCAGACAGACAGACGGATGGGCAGACTGATAGATTGATTGACTGATTGATTGATACATAGATAGATGATTGATTGATTGATTGATTGATACATAGATAGATGATTGATTGATTGATTGATTGATAGTTTTCATTCATGGTTCCTGGCTCAACTCTCACAGCCCTTGTTATAAAATTGGGCACTTTAAGCCTCAGAAGCAGGCCTCAGAAGCAGGTCTCAGAAAATGGAATCACACATACACACACACACACACACACACACACACACACACACACACATACCACCTTCTCCTGTCCCCTTTCACCTGCTCCTTCTTTTTCCCATGGCTGGAATCTTCCTCCACCTTTCTCTCTTAGAGCTGGCAATAAGAAATTCTCTGACCTACCTTGTCTGATTGCAGGCCATAAGACCTTCATTTCAGAAGGGGTCCTGCCCCATATCCTGAGGCTAAGAGGAATCTGGACAGGCCTCACTGGGTTTCCCCACTCAGTCTATTTGTATCAGATCATACCCTTTTTGTCCACTCACATTTCTATGTGTTTGTGAATCACGCCTATCCAATGAAGTCTGTATAAGAGGCCTAAGAGGACAGGGTTGGGGAAGCTTTCCAATAGCTGAACACATGGAATTTCTTGGAGGCTGGCACTCCCAGAGAGAGCATGGAAGCTCTATGCACCTTCCCCTACATTTTGCTCTGTGTATTTCTTCATCTACATCCTTTCCAATATCCTTTGTAATAAACCAGTAAATGTGTTTCCCTGAGTTCTGTGAGCTGCTCCAGCAAATGAACCAAACCCAAGTAGGAGGATCCCTGATTTGTAGCAGGTCAGTCAAAAGCACAGGTAAAACAGTCGGGGGCTTGCAATTCACACTGAAAGCTGCCGGGGGAGCAGTCTTGGGGACTGAGCTCTCACCCCATAGGATCTGATGCCATCTCCAGGAAGACAGCAGCAGAATGGAATTGGATTGGAGGACACCCAGCTGGTTCCACTGCAGGATTGATTGCTTGCTTGTTGATGGGAAGAAATCCCCACACACTTGATCACTGGAGGCTTCTGTTGATAGTTTGTTGGGTAAAAGAAAGGGAAAAAAATCCCTTGGAGGGTGTTTCTTCCACTCAAAAGAAACACGGCAAGGAGACAGTGTAGCTGGGGAGGAATGAGCAAGCCAAGAGGCGCTGGGGACCTGGAACATGCCACACCACATCCCCACCAGCCCAAGCTCCAGTCCCATGGAGGAAGGACCCTGCTGACATCACTGACCCCGTATGCTCCTCATTGACCTGGGGCTCACTATCCAAAGACCTCCGCTGCACAGAGAACCTCTGAGAGCCAGATCTGAAGCAGGCAAAGTTCCCAGGGAAGAAAACATGGAGGGTTTGACATAGAGCGAAGGAACTCCAGACTCTCAGCTAGAGCCGCGTTGCAAGAGTGGAAAAGCATCACAAGCCCGTCAGCTCCATCTTAGCTCTCCCGATATTTTATGTGTTAAATAACAGCCAGAACTGAACGAAAGCTAGTTACATAAATTTAGAGAAAACAGCAACAAAAGCACTTCTCATAACACAGGACATCAGCTCTTTTTATCGTTTCATTGCTCTTGGCATGAAAGTGAGTTACTGAGAGCAGGTACTTCAGGAGGATACATAATTTGGGTATTTTTCACCTTACCATCAGGAGTACTGACTCAAAAGATCATTTGCTCTGAACAAAAAAAGACCCATTTCCAATCTCCTTTTTTCCCAATTGGCTTTTTTTTTTTTAAACTAATTCAACACTCATCAACTGACGGGGTGATGCTCACCTTTACCCACAGCTATTGAAAACAGACTGCTGCTAGATTCTAGACCCTTGAAGATACCACCTAAAAAGTTATGCAAGGCTTTGTGCAGTGCAGAAGAAGGTCAAAGTCCATCGTAATGAAGTTCAAGGAGATGTAGCCATATGTGGGGAGGGCACAGTGGAGTAGCACAGCCTTGTGCTACTCGGGGCAAAACCTACGGTCAACACCTATGGTCTGGAGTCGGACATTTTGGGCTCAAATCCCAGTTCTACTACTTATGGTTTGGGTTTCAGGCAAGCAAAAGCATCTTAGGCCAAGTGACTTCATTCTAGCTCTTCAGAGATTTTATGCATCAAAGTACAGCCAGATTGCAATGAAAGCTGTCAACCTAGGACAAGCATCTTAACCCAAGCCTCAGTTTTCTCATCCACAAAATGGATATAGCAATGTTATCTACCTCAAAGAAGTGTTGAGATGTTAAACAAAAGAACCATTGGAAAAAAAAAATTTGTATGGAAACCTGCTCTATAAAAGTAAGTTACCACCATTTGATTTTTATTAAAATACTGGGAATGAGTGGGCTAATCAGTTAGAATTGGGCATGTTTGTTGTTATAATGAAATCCAGGGACATGGTCAGTGAACTAAGCATCATCACAAATGTTATAAAATTGGCTCCTGCACCTCGGCCTCCAAAGGCATCATTTATTAAGAGCTGCCTTAGTCGTTGTCTCGCCCTAAGCCCCCTCCCAACCCCTCCTCTGTGAAACGGGTTAGACTCCATGTCCTGGGAGGTCCTTTCCGGCTTTGACGCATGTCTCTAAACAGAACTGGAACCACAAGGGGAAAAGGTTGATTCCAGTAGGGCCTACGCTGTCTGCCCTTTCCTGGAAGAGAGGATGACACCTCTTGCAATTGATCACCTTACCCTTGGCTGGCCAATGTTCCTCAGATTCACATTCCTCCCTTCTGGGTGAGGCTGCCCCAGTTTCCCTTAATGAGAAGTGAGCAACTAGGATTATGAGATGAGGACCTCATACGTGTACACACACATATACATTCATGGGCACATGTGCGCGCACACACACACACACACACACACACCCTTCTTGTGCCCAATGCCTCAGTTGCATAGAACAGGATGATTTAAGTCCCCTATGGTGGCAGCATCTGCACCAGCTGCTGCATCCAGTGGAAGATGCTGTTCAATCTCCCACAAATTGTCTAGAGATAGAGAACATCTGGATTCCTGGCAGGAAGTTGAGAGAGAAAACTCTTAAGGCAGCTCCACTCAACACCCTACCCCTTGCTTGAAGTGATTCTCTTGCTCAGTGTTCTCCAATCCAGACACTTTGGCCCAAGAGGCTGGTACATGTGCCCAGCTGCAATGAGGCCTGGGAGTGTGAGGCGAGGGCCCTTGCACAGCAGAAGAAAATCCGGGATGAACTGCTCACTCTGCAAGGTAGAGTCCAGAGGCTGTTCTTGCTAGCTGAGTCCTGGACTCCATCTCACTGTCATTTCTACCAACCTCCCCATGCCTCAGTTTCCCTGATTGGGTTTCATGCCAGCTGCTCAGGCAATATGATGTGAAGTATGAAGATGGTTCAGAGAACCAATCCCAAGCTTCCAGATGAGGAGATTGGAACCTGCCATTTGAATGCCTTGGTAGCCAGGCTAATCTACCACATTTGGCTCCAGGCTTCAAATACTAACAGCCCCCCAGAGTGCTGTACCCATCAGTCGTCCAGGAGTGCAGTGGATGGAACTTCAGACCTTTTCTCAAAAGTAGGCCTGGCAGCTCCTTCCATAATTACCCTCCCAGTCCAGCACCTGAGGAATCCCCTGCTTGGAAGAAACCCTCTTCCATTCCCCATTTCCCAGGTATGCCAGGGACCAGAAGGGACTCTGCCATATATGCTAATAAATCTCCTAGCTCTGCTTTCTTGTTTAACCAACAAACATTTCTTCCTTGTTTCTTTATGTCCTCCACAGCCTCTGAGAGCCCAGGGCCCTCAGAAGCTTCCACTCAGCAAGCAGGGAGAGTCTGGGAGCCCAGGAGGCTGCCTCCAGGGCCACCACGTCATCTGGGGGCAAATCAGTCCAATTCTTCTCTGCTTCAATTTCCATGTCTCTAAAATAGAGACAACAATCTCCCTCCCGCCTGACTCCAAGGGATGTTTTGGGGAGCAAAACGAAGGCGCTTTGGGTGAAAAGTACGTAAATGTAAGTTGTTTGTAAAGTTTGGGGTTTGTTCATTGTACTCAATTTAACAACTCTTTTATTTTGTACTAATTCCTGTGAGATTATTTTGCATGAGAACAAGGCATCTTTCTGGGGCTCACTATCCTATTGGAGGAGGTTAAAAAACAGAGGAAAATAGTAGTAGGGCTAGGGAAAAGAACAAAACAATACAAGCTGGGAAAAAAAAAAAAAAAAAAAAAAAGCCCCTCTGAAATCCAGAGACCCTGAGACTTCCTACCATCCTTGACAAAGTTCTTTCTCTCTCTGATGTTACCTTCTTCGTCATGGAGAGCTGATAGCTTGCAGGTATAAACTCCCTGCCCAAATCCGCCTGTAGTATTTGACCTTTCTCCCCATCACTCTGCCTATAGTTCCAGAACTTGAATTAAAATCCAAGAAAACAAGAATGTATAAAATAGAGTCAGATCTATCTCACCGGCTCATGAACATCAGCTAAGACAGCACAGGCCAGGTACTCAATGAAATCCTACAGGCTTCTGGATTGTGAGTGATACGTCTCTCAAGTTAAAAGGTACTTTCAGAAAAGAAATGACGGCCGGGCACTGTGGCTCACACCTGTAATCCCAGCACTTTGGGAGGCCGAGGCAGCTGTATCACCTGAGGTCAGGAGTTCAAGACCAGCCTGGCCAACATAGTGAAACCCTGTCTCTACTAAAAATACAAAATTTAGCCAGGTGTGGTGGCACTAGCCTGTAATCTCAGCTACTTGGGAGACTGAGGCAGGAGAATCACTTGAACCCAGGAAGCAGAGGTTGCAGTGAGCCAAGATTGCTCTACTGCACTCCAGCCTGGCCAACAGAGTGAATCTCTGTCTCAAAAAAAAAAAAAAGAAGAAGAAAGAAATGATGAGGATGATGATAATAAGCCACTCCCACTAACAGTTTATTGAGCATCTCATGTGTGCCATGAACTTTTCATGTTTTAATCCTAAGCCTGACATCATCCTTGTAAGGCTGGTGGTATTATTAGTTTGAGCAGCATTTCTCAAACTTCAGCATCTACCGGAATCACCTGGGGGGCTTCGAAAACCCAGACTTCTGAGCACCACTCAAGAGTTAACCATTTAGTAGGTCTAGGGTACAGCCCAAGAATTTGTCTTTCTAACAAATTACTGGATGATGCTGCTTGGGACACCGCACTTGGAGAGCCACTGAATTCGGTGTTCAGAGGAGGCATCATAAACATTAAGTCATCTACTTATGGTCACACCATTTAAAAACAGCTGAGCTGAGATTCAGACCTAAGTCTCACACCTGCACCTTGGAGTCTCACTGTCTCCTGAAGCTGAACCCCCTGCACTTATCTTGAATCTGAAGCTTTTTGAAGAAGGTTTGAGGATAGAACAAAGGGAAACAGAGCCAGATGTGTGAGACTTGGTGGAGGCTTGGGACTGCTTCAGAGAAATTCTGCAGACAGGGAAGGTTAACAGAAGTCATCCTGGATGCTTCGTTTCCCTGCCCAATTCTACCTCTAATGGGATGCGGTCCTCACAGAGACCAGGTCTGAAATTCCAAGAGGTCAATCCACAAACTTGCCACAAGGTGACCTCTGAAACCCACTCCAATACTGTGGGACTGAATCTAAGCCTTAGTGAAGTCACTCGAACCGGCTGTTGTGACTCAGTTTCCTTGTTTATTAAAAGGGAGAGTGATTTCTGTCACCTAAAGGTCCCAGCTTGACTGTGCGAACAAGTAGTGCTCACAAATAAATGTCCAGTGTTCACAGCTCTTTCACAATGGGTGTTCTATAAACACCAGCCGCCGCCACCCTTAATAGTGATGTGGAGCACTCTCCAAACTGGGAGGTTTGCAAAGCAATTTCCAAACATCATGCTTCTTATTGTTGATGTTGGCAAGAGCTTTAAAACATTCCTGGATACAAGCGTTTCCTGCAGATTTTAACTCTGTTCTCCCTCCTGAAAGTTTGATTTGAAAAAAAAAAAAAAAGAAAGAAAAGAAAAATTTTACTTCGTGATTCTCCCATTTCAATAGCTCCATCTTCTGGTCCCTGCTACCACCAAACATCATGTCAACAAACATTAATTCAAAGTAAATTAGGTTTTTAAAAATAGCGAGACATCTGCATATAATGTTGTTTTATATTACAATTAGGCAAATTGTTTTAAAGCAAATGCAAAATTAGTTCAGGAGGACTTTATTCCACATAAGACAAAAAGGGCTGGGCAGGCCCCAGGCAGGCTGGCTGCACCCTGCACCTCATCCATCCAGCAGGGCTACTGAAAGCAGGAGGAGAATCTGAAAGCTGCACCATTGCTTGGCTTTCTTTGAGTTCACCACCTTGTGACTCCGACTCTGTGTGAGGTAGTTCTCAGCTCTTAGAATCCAGCCTGTAGATGGTAGAATCCATCTGTGCTCTTCTTGGGACACTTCAAATCTCCACCTGAGAGAAGGGTATTTACTCATGGGAGGCACTGGCCTGCTACTGAATCCTGGGGAGCAGGTATCTCTCTTTATTCTGTCCCAGACTGCGCTTTTGAAAATCCAAAGGCAGTTCTCAGAGTCAATCACATAGAGAGAAGGGGAAAGGCTATGCCTTCACCTATAAGGGCCACCTGATAAATGTCTTCTTCATTGTAGCCCCAGAAAAGAAGGGTTACTATTCCCCCACAAAGAGACTTCTTTCTTAAATCACACAATGATATTTGTGTAATCCATTCTATTCTCCTTTTTTACCTTGGTTGCCAGACATCTCAACACTCAAATATTCTCCTGCAGTCATTAACATAGTTTAGACCGTGTTATTATCTATGCTCCTTCTTCTACAGGGTTCTGAGCTTTTGTTTTGTGTCTTATTGAATGCATGCCATTTAAAGGAAATCAGGCTCACAGCTAACATTAACGCTGAATTTCAGCAGGAATGGAAAGGACCTTATAATGTTTTAAGGAGCTAGAACTGACCCAAATTCATTAATGAACTGAACCATAGACCAATATTCCTAACAGGGGGTCTCATGATGGTAGAACAATTCCAAAAGGGAGGTGAAAAGAGAACTCTACTACTATTTATTGAGTGCCTACTCTGTCTCAGTCTCCTTAAATATCTTATTTCATGTGATTTTCACAAAAACCCGATAAGATTGGTTGACGTCCTTCCCTATAACCCTCAGTTGCCTCAATTGTAATCTGGAAACAGGTTTTTTATTCAAGTTCTCATAGTTACTGGGGCAGATTATTAGATGCAAGATATGCCTCACTTCAGAGCATATATCAGGCCACCGCTAGCTTATATAGCACTTTTGTGTAAAGCCAAGAAAGCTGCCCCTGAGGGAGGACACAGTCCTACAGTGATGGGGACACTGCTGGCTTCATGTAAATAGCACCTACGCTATAGAGAAGGCAAGGCTAGACGCCATTCTGCTTCATTCTCAGAAACAGCCTGAGAGAAGCAGAAACTAATTCTCGACAAGACTTTTGTTCCCCTTTTTTTTTTCTGGGTCATAACACTGGGCCATATTTTCCGGTCCCTCAGCTTCTAGGTGGGGCCATGTGACCACTCCTGTTGAACAGAAAGAAAGAAAGCCGTATATATGTCTCTCCCAGGCTGGGCACAATGGCTCATGTCTGTAATCTCAGCACTTTGGGAGGCCAAGGTGGGTGGGTCACCTGAGGTCAGGAATTCAAGATCAGCCTGATAAACATGGTGAAACCCTATCTCTACTAAAAATACAAAACAATTAGCTGGGCATAGTGGCACATGTCTGTAATCTCAGCTACTCGGGAGGCTGAGGCAAGAGAATCACTTAAGCCCAGGAGGCAGAGGTTGTAGCAAGCTGAGATCATACCACTGCACTCCAGCCTGAACGACAGAGATTCTATCTCAAAAATAATAATAATAATGTTTAAAAATATGTCACTCCCAGCTTGGCCTGTGAACTCCTAGGCAATTTCCACTCTCTCTCTTTCCCTATCCACTGGCTGAGTAGAAATCTTTGAGGACTGGGGGAGTATGGAGTCATGAATCAGAAAGACTCTTGAGTCCCTGAATGACTTTGAGGAGCAGAGCCCATTCCGCTTGTTTCAAACTGGACTATGATATGAGTGAGAAAGATAATTGTATTGCATTTCAGCCCCTGATTTTTCAGGGTTGTTATGGTACTTGATTTACCCTAATGCAAGCCCAAACCATCTTGCTTCCTTATAACAGTCTTGCCTTAAAAGATTCAAGTGATCACTGGCCAAAAGCAATTGAAAATGTTCTGATTCAAAAGAACAGAGACAGAGGAGAGACTATTTTCATTTCCTTATTCTTCTAAGTAAAATTCTCTGTAAATCACCTCCAATTGCTTATATCTGTTATTCCAAGCCCAACCTTCCAGAACATTTCAAGTTAACGCATTTTTTAGCGAGAGTTTTAGTCACACTTATGAGTCATATAACTGTAGGGTATTAAAGCTGAAAGGCACCTCTGTAATAATTCTTACAGATTTTGAAGATAAGAAAACTAAGGCCAAGATGTATGTCTTCCCTGGGGTCCCAGAGTCAAAGCTGGCATCCAAGGCTCACGACTCCAGGTCCAGGGCTCTTTGTTCTCCCCAAATGGATGGAAGCTGTGCTCAAGCAGCTGAACACTATGCACGGGCACAGCTCTGCCTCTAAACACTCCCTCTGAAAGAAGTGAGGGTGTTCACATTGAGGCTGTTCTCTGGGTGGAGGCCGCTGGCACCATCCACCAGTCAGGCTGGGTATGTCCTCTGCTGCCCAGTCAGGTCCAAATTTCACAATTCCAAGTCAAAGTGATGGAGCTATGGAAACCCTCTCCCCAGGTGTCCACGGCCACCATCAAAAGCCTCTCTGAGATTGTGAGCTAGTCCCAGACAAATCCCCAGGTTTTCCAGCTGATGGACCATGCTTCCTGGACAAATGTAATGTCACTTCAGTCAGGGACTCTGGAGTCTACTTTTTCACACCAAGAGCAGGAAGCACAGCTTCCAAATCACAGCAGCCCCTCTTCCTTCCTCTGGTTCACTGATGCTTTGAAAATAAAGAATGTTCCCTCTGAGGTCCCATCTCCTTTTTAAAAAGAAATTTGGTCTCCAGTTCTAAATGAAATGAGCATTTGTCCTCTCTAATTGTGTTTGCAGCTGCATCCCAATAGGAAAGAAAGGAAACCAAGAGAAAAAGAGATCATAAAAGCCCCCTTCTAAATGAGGCTGGAGTGGAAAATGAGGAGCAGGACCGAGAGGCCAGTAGGCTTGTTCCAGCCCTCTCTTCATGCTGCTTTGAACAAAAGCTTGCTGGAGAGGGAGTATGGTCTGGCAGTGGCCAGCTCACTGAACAGGGAACCAGAGAGCAATTATAATTCCACTTTCTATTCAAAAGGCAATTTTCTTCAAGACGTCCTGACACTGAGCCTCAATTTCCCCAGCTCTATAAAGCAAACAACTGGAAAACCATGGAATGAAGTCAGAAGTTACATTTCATCTCACCAGTTCACTTTGAAGAGGAGCAAACCCAGGCCCAGAGAGGGACAGGACTTGCCTAAAGTCACCCAGCTACTATGTGGCAGACATCATCTGGTCTTCATTGCTCAGCCCCAAGCTCAGCCCTGCCTCCTTTCCTTGCACAAGAAATCCCAAGAGGCCATGGTCCCAGAAAGGGCTCAGAGCGAGGTTGCGAGTGTTTCTTCCCCAGACACCTTTAAACAAAAAAGCCTACCTGCCTCGGTGCAGTCCTGTCTGTAAACAGAGGAACAGAAGAAGAAACAAGGCTTTAGGAGTCAGGGGTTTGGGTATGCACCGAACATGGACTGAGGAGCTGATGCTGGATGTTTTGGAAGAGCCTGGGGCTGTGGATCAGGAGATGCTGGATTTTCAACTCAACTCTGCCATAGGTAATGATCCTGACCTACCTGCTTCAGAAGATTATCATGATTTTCACGAATTAATATAATCCAATTTTTATTTGACTTCATTTTATTCATAGAGAAGGAATCCTTGAGTGAATCTCATTCTGTTTATTTGCTTAATTTTGGAGCCATTTTAGAAAGCCAGAGCTCAGAGCCGTTAAATACATGAACTTCAGAACTCTGCTCCCTAAGCCAAGGCAATCTCTGTATTGCTTTCTCCAGGAACTGCGGCCCATATAAGAAGCTGAAGCTCCACAAGCTCTCCAAGACTTTCTCAGAGCCTAAAGGAGTCTCAGTGTCAGGCCAAAGAAGAACTGGGCTGCTGCAGGGAGCCAGTTATTCTTCCTTGAGGCTCTAGGATGTATTTGACTCAAAGCCTCCTCCCATCCTGATTCCAAATCTAAATAGCAGGCATTTAGCAAAAGTCTTAGTGATCTCTCTAAAATAATCTACCATCAAGAATTATTCACAGACTTCTTGCTTTGAAACCACCTGGGGAATGTTTTGCAGATTCCAAGACTACACACCACACTCACTGAATCAAATCTTCAGATGTGAACTCCAGGAAGCTGATCCACATTTATCCATCCTGCACTAATAGCTCCTCATGCATTTAAAATAAAATAAAACAAAATCCAAACACCTGAGCACCACCTGCGGGGCCCCACAGGAGCCCCCACCCTTAGCTCTCGCCACTGCAGACACACTGGCCTGCTTGCGTTCCTCAGGCCAAGCTCATTCCTGCCTTGGGGCCATTGTACTTATTTTCTCATCTTCCTGGAGCAATTCTCTTCCTGATCTTTCCATGACTGGTTCCTCTTCATTATTTATAGAAATGTTTGTTCAAGCGCCATTCTCTTCATTACTTAGGTCCCATGCAGTGCCTCTGAGATGCCTACCTTGACCATCCTATCTGATACTACATCTCATCTGCCAAGTCCTTTTCTACCCCAAGAGCATCCTTGAAGACAGTCTCTTTGTTTTGTTCTCTTCCGCATGCCCAGCAACTAGAGGAATACCTACCATGTCATAGGTGCTGAATAGATATTTGTTGAATGACTGAATGAATGGCATTGCCCTGTTTTGATCTAAGATTCTCTTGTTTATCTGTTTACTGTTTACTTGTATATTACTTATCCCTCCCATAACAATGACAGTTCCCTGGGAGAAGAGACCTCCTCTATCTTGTACTCACCATATCCTCAGTGCCCCCAATAGCATCTGACCCATAGTTGTTGAATGAATGGATGGATGAACTAAGGCATAAGAATCCTTCAGCTGGGACCTCCATTTGGGCTGGGGACAAGGTAACTGTCTCAGTTAATAAACATGTGTCTAGTTACTGTTCAAGAAGCTGGGATAATTTTTTTAAAGGCTTAAAACATGTACCTTCCCCTAAAGAGAGGAAACAGAGGTATGAATGAAACCATTGCAAGTTCCTCAATATGGTGTGTATTAGTCCATTTTCACATTGCTATAAAGAATGCCACTGAAGACTGGGTAATTTATAAAGAAATATTTAATTGACTCACAGTTCCACATGGCTGGGGAGGCCTCAGGAAACTTACAATCATGGCAGAAAGTGTAGGGAAAGCCAGGCACACATTACATGGTGGCCGGCAAGAGAGAGCACAGGAAAAACTGCCATTTTTAAGCTATCAGATCTCATGAGAACCCCATCACTATCACAAGTACAGCATGGGTGAAACCACCAACAGGCTGCAAAATTTCCAAACTTTATGCTCTACTTCCCCTTTAAATATAAGTTCCAATTTCAAACCATTTCTTGGTGAGCTCTATAACTGAATGCTTTCAAAATCAACCAGGTCACCTCTTGAATGCCTTGCTGCTTAGAAATTTCTTCTGCCAGATACCCTAAATTATCTCTCTCAAGTTCAAAGTTCCACAGATTACTAGGGCAAGGGTAAAACGAAGCCAGCCTATTTCCTAAAGCATAGCCAGAGTGACCTTTGTTCCAGTTTCCAAGAAGTTTCTCATCTCCATCTGAGACCACCTCAGCCTGGATGTCATTATCCCTATCACTATCAGCATTTAGGTCAAAACCATTCAGCAAGTCTCTAGGAAGTTCCAAACTTTTCCACATTTTCCTGTCTTCTTCTGTGCTCTCCAAACTGTTCCAACCTCAGCCCATTACCCAGTTCCAAAGTCACTCCCACATTTTCAGGTTATCTTTATAACGGTGCCCCAGTCTGCCTGTATCAATTCTCTGTACAAGTCCATTTTCACACTGCTATAAAGAATACCACCCAAGACTGGGCAATTTGTAAGGAAAGGAGATTTAATTGACTCACAGTTCCACATGGCTGGGGAGACCTTAGGAAACTTATAGTTGTGGCAGAAGACAAAAGGGAAGCAAGGCATGTCTTACATGGCAGCAGGCAAGAGAGAGCACAGGAAAAACTGCCACTTTTAAAACCATCAGATCTCATGAAGACTCCCTCCCTATCACCAGAACAGCATGGAGGGAACCACCCCATGATCCAATCACCTCCCAACAGGTCCCTCCCTCACAATGTGGGGATTCCAATTTGAGATTAGATTTGGGTGGGGACACAGAGCCAAACCATATCATGGTGTAAACAAGAAGTTTTAGAACACAAAGCAAGAGGCCATCTCTAAGCCAGACAACCGGGAAGTCTTCAGCGAGGATGTGATGTTCGAATCTAGCCTTAAAGAAAGAAGTAAAATGGAAGAGTCAAGAAGTGGAAAAAGATATTCAAAGAAGAAACAGCTTGAAGGCTGATGGCATGTTGAGAAAAGAGCTGGTGGTGGGGAGTGTGGGGACCAGGTGATGCTGAGAAGCTAAATTTTGATTAATAGGCCAATGGTTCCCCAGCTGTTTGAGTGGGAACAACCTCTCTCCCTTTTAAAGGCTCTTTATAAATAAGTTGTATGAACATCAAATATTCATTCATACAAAATAAATAAACCTTTGAAGTCTTAAAAAAAATAAATAAAGCCTATACTTTTACTCTAGAAACATGAAACAAAGATCAGCAACCACAATTTTAAAAGGAAATAATTTCTCTGTTTCAGTGACCATCATTTCATCTTAAGTATATTTTAAGTTGATTGGTTAGAAAGCATATTTTAAAATTGTAAGTATACTGAGAATGGCAGGAGACAGCCAAGCTCCTAGGTAGATAGGGACCTAAATAAAGCCCCACCTTCAAGTCAAAAAAACAGCATGAATGCTGAACAACTAGACTGCTGGTCCCAGATGAAACCCACGACCCAGAGTGAGAACTTCTGTTCCTATTTGCCTGCCTCTCCCCTATTTGAGCCCATAAAAGCTCCAGTCTCAGTCACACTGGGGGCAATTTCTCACTTTCAGGTAGGAGACCACCCTACATCTCCTTTCTGCTGAAAGCTGTTTCATCACTTAATAAAACTTCCCACCTTGCTCACTCTTTGATTGTCAGTGCATCCTCATTCTAATTGGGTGGGGGACAAGAACTTAGGAACCAATGTGCAAGCCAGACTCAGTCCAAGTAGGTAGGCTGTCTCCTCCAACAGGCAGCCTGGTCGAACAAGACCTGAGTAGGGTGTCACTGGTCAGAGGTCCCTAGCTTGCAAAGTGAACAAGGAAATTCTGCATCAATACTACATAAAAAAGGCCTTCTAAAAAATTAATAAACTGTTTTTGAAGGAAGCAGTTTTTGGTTTACAGGTGAAAAAAATGAGTGGAACATACAGAGAGTTTCCATTGATGCCCCCACCTGCCTTCCTCAGGTTCCCCTATTTTTAACATCTTGCATTAGTGTAGTTCATTTGTGTAATAGATGAGCCAATATTGATATATTATTATTAACCAAAGTCTGTGGTTTACACTAGGGTTCACTCTTTGTGTTGTATAGTCTGTGGGTTTTGAAATGTACATTGAATGTATCTATCATTGCAGTATCATGCAGAATAATTGTTTCACTGCCCTAAAGATCCTCTGTATTCTTTTTATTCATTCTTCCCTTCCTCCCCCTACCAAAAAAAAAATGCTTTTTAAACCAATACTCTGTATTGTATTGATGTCAACAGCATTTACCTGCATTGAAAAACAATGTGCATAATTTGCCGATTGTCTGTGTGAGACTGTGTGGGAGACATGGGTTTCCAAGCTCCAGTTCTGGGGAGTCCTCCCCAGATTGGGAGCCACTGCTAAAGGTAACAAGGAGCCATTGAAGAATGTTGGGCAGAAGCTTACTGGGATGGGATCAGAGTCTAGGAAGTTAAACAGCAGCCTTGTAGACAGGGAAGATGACATAGGGGGAACTGTGAGGAGACCATGTCACTTCTGGGTTCTCCAAGATGTGTCATTCCCTCTGCATATGTGAGAGACATGATTTTATGAACAGAAGCACTAGTTTTGTCCCCTTTTTGTCTCTTCACACCCACCCCAGTGCTTAAATCAACAAACAAACAATGATTCCCCAGAGGTGAGGTGGAATCAAACCACAATTCCATGCTGATTTTCAACCATGGTGTCCTGACCATCAAAAGGGGAAAAACTCTGAAATGAATTATATGCAGTGCTGCAGGCAGGGCTCTATGCTCTTCCAAACAACTAACATATTGGTGAACATGTGTATTAGGATCACACTGCCATGTATCATTTTTTTCACTCTATATTATTAACAGAGCTATGTCATAAAATATTTTTCTAAAAACATTTTTAGCTGTCACATAATATTCCAATCTAGGAATATCCCATCATTTATCATCCTCCCACTGTTGGACACTTGGAGGGTCTCCAATATTTCTCTATTATAAATAGCACTGGGATGCACATCCTTGTACAGAAATCTCTGCACATCTCTGATTATTTCTTTGGGGCAGATTCTTACACGTGTGATTGCTAGAATGGTTGCCATTTTGATGGATTTTGCATCTCAGTGTTCTATCTTCCCTGGGTGTCCTGATGGCCAAAAATAAATACCCACGAATGAACGCATGTGTCCTGATGGCCAAAAATAAATACCCATGAATGAATGCATGTTAAAAAAAAAAAAAAGGACCATTACCTGAATGCTGGCAATCACAATGGAATAGAGACACAATTCCCAGGGGTTAATCTGAGTTATGGGCAAGCCTATTTATTTATTTACAGCATTTACCTTACTCCCTCAATCCAAAAGGGACTGATCAAGAACAAAAAGAACTAGAAGCATGACATGAAAAATGTCAGAGGGTGTAGGGAAGGAGAGATTGCCAATAGTGCAGAGACCTGGCTGTCTCAGACCCAAGAAGAATGAAAACAGAAAAGCAAGGAAGCTTTGCAGTCTCAGTTCCCCCTGCCTCAAGGGTGGCCAGAAAGTATACAAGTTGCCCAGTTCAATTTGAATTTGTAAAAATAATAATAATAATAATAATAATAATAATTTTTATTTAAAAAAGTATAATATGTCCCATGCAATATTTGGGACATACTTATCCTAAAAAATACATTGCTGATTTGAAATTCTAAAGCAGTGGGTATGCTGGATTTTTATTTGCAACCCTACTTGCTGCACATTTATGCACACCCCTAATTGCTGCATAATTATCACTGCACAATTTAATTGGCAACCCCACTTGCTGCACAATTATTGTAGACTAGCTATTATGAGAAGGTGAGCAACCACACAGCTGGGGGAGAGAGTGAATATGAATCAAGGTGGCACATAACTTGGTACCCTGCGAACTGAGAGCAATAGTTAAAGAAGCAGGAGCTGCAGCTTCTTACCAACAAAGGGATTTATTTGGGGGAATCTCAGTCCAAGGATTCCCACCCTGGAGAAAGCAACAGAGCTATGTGGAGACACGGAGGTGGCTCTGCCTGCAGCCTGAATAGGGCCCAGGGCTCTGGGTGTGTGCCAGGGTCACTGGGCAAGGAGCCAGAGAGAACATGCACAACTCAAGTAAGGGAAGACTGTTTCTACTGCAATCTTTCCAGGTGGAACGTGAGCAGGCAGCTGAAGACAGGCTGCTGCCGCAGACACGGAAATTGGTTCTCTCCCTGACCTGACTTTTGTCAACACACTGCTTTGCTTTATGTAAAAAGGGAGGGAGGAAAAAAAAGAAGGTTCGCTGTCATTATACACACACAGACACACAGCACCTTCACCAGGTCGTGCCTGGGCAGTCCCTCGAACAATATGTTCTAAATTAATGGCATCAGGAGGTAATGGTTGATAAAACAGGAGTTTGTATGCAACCAGGGGAAATGTCTGGCTCCTTATTATATAGTTATACATTTGTTGCAGCCAGATTATGAGTAAACGAGGTTAAATGCAAACCCACAGGCACACACACACGCAGACAAATAGGCTTCCATTTTCTGCTCCCTCGGATGTCCTCCTTTGGTTTTGTTTGGGCTATCACACTTGCTTCCACTTTTCTGCTTGTCTGATGTTCCTGCTCACCATATTTCTCCCCCAATTATTTTCTTTTCCGTTACTTCTTCCTATTTCTCTGCTTTCTTGGTTTTCTTATTATTCATTCTTTGTTTTTCTCTTTGAGGCAGAAAAATGGCTATATAAAAAATAAATTTCAAATCATAAAATGTTAGGACTGGAAGTTATCTCAGAAATCGAGATGGATGTCCTCGTTTTGTAGACAAAGAAACTGAGGTCCATGAAAGTAAAGAGACTTAGGCTGGGCACAGTGGCTCATGTCCATAATCCCAGCACTTTGGGAGGCTGAGGTGGGCAGATTACTTGAGGTCAGGAGATCAAGACCAGCCTGGCCAGTACGATGAAACCCCATCTCTACCAAAAACACAAAAATTAGCTGGGTGTGGTGGTGTGTGCCTGTAATCCCAGCTACTCAGGAGACTGAGGCAGGAGAATCACCTGAACCCAGGAAGTAGAGATTTCAGTGAGCCAAGATCGGGCCACTGCACTCCAGCCTGGGTGACAGGGCAAGAGTCTGTCTCAAAAAATAGAAAGAAAGTAAAGAGACTTCGTCAAGGTAACACCACAGTTTATAGCACTTAGGTCTGGGGGCCGCTCTCCTCTCTCCAAGTTGACTTCCCTTTACACTATCTCAAGTTTCTCCTAGGGTGTGATACCCTTGGATAGGTGAAGTGACCTTCTGATGTGCGGTGAATTAAGTCCCCAAAAGAGATATGTCAACATCTTAGCCTATACAACCCCCATACCTGTGAAGGTGGCCTTATTTAGAAATACGATGTTAGCAGATATAATCAAGTCAGGTCATAACGGAGTAGGGTGGGTTCTAAATTCAATGACTAGTATCTTTATAAGAAGGCCTCGTGAAGACACAGGGACACAGAGACATGGAAGAACAACACCATGTGACAAGGGAGGCAGCGATTGGATGAACACAGCTGCAAGCCAGAGGACACCGAAGAGTGCCAGCGGCCACCGGAAGCCAGGAACGGGACAATAAACAGATTCTGCCCCAGGGCCTCCTGCAAGAGTGGATCTTGCTGAAACCTTGATGCTGGATGTCTGCCCTCCGGAACTGCAATAGAATAAACATCTGCTGTTTTAAGCACTCAGGTTGTGATACATTGCGAAGGCAGTCACAAGAAACCAGTAGACCTTCTCAGGCTGGCACAGCTACAGGCACTGACACAGAGACTGCAGCACAGGTGTGCAGACAGGGGGCCCGAGCTCGCTCCTCTCCTCCACGCTGCCTTGATCCCCTGGAGAAAGGTATCTATCGAACATCTCACATGATCAAGAGCTTGGTGTTTTGGGGACATAAAGTAGTACAAGACACAGTCCCTGCCTTCAAGGCACTCCTGTGAGATGAAAACAAGGGAAGCCATCCTAAGGTGTTGTGGCAGGAGTTCCAGGAAGGAGCCAGGCTGCCACCTCCCAAAATCAAATGATTTCTCAAACTGAAGCTCCATCCAGAGGAAAACAGGGCAGCCCCATAGTGGCTGAACGGGGATCCCCCTGAGACCTTTGAGGGGAAGTGGACCCTCCAGGGATGCAAGCTGTGTTTCTGGTAGTCACCGCCTGGACATCCTGAGAGCCATCAGGTGCCGGAGCACTGGAAACTCTGGCTCAGGGCTGTGTCCAAAGGCCTGCGGCCTGTCCTGCCACATCCCTGCTTGAGGAACTGGAACACCTGCCCCAGAGCTGGACATTCGCTGGCATAGTCTCTCTGGTACCTGACCCTGAGCAACTGAAAAAGGATGTGGAAGGACTTGAGGAGCAGTGAGGGCGATCTCCACCTTTCCCCTTGTCCCTGAGCTGGCTGACCACCCCTCCTTGAGCTTGAGCACATCCCAGCCCTGTACTTCCACCCAGGCTCTGAGCTCTGCAGAGTACTATCGACTCCTGCCCAGAGCTACGGCATGGGGCCTGCCTGGCCAGGCCACACCTAGTGGCTCCCCGAGACCCAGAGGGAGCCCTCCTTTTTATAGGGTGTGAGGGGACCTGCTCTGTTTCAGAACACAGTGGAAGATGGGGGGCAGGCCAGGAGCTCTGTGGCCATCTCCATTTGGACTTCTAGTAAGTTGCCCGTTCTTGGCTTCCAGAAAATTAAAATGTCCTTTATATTGATAACAGGGGCAATAATCTGCCTTAGGTCTTGAATCCAAGGCAGAATTGAGTCGGCGCAGCTCTCCTGGCAGATGCTGGTCTGTCTTGCTGATAATGAAGGCAGCAGAAGGGGATCAGAGGGGAAAACCAGGTTGGTCTGTGTAGTCAGAGGATTTGCAAGGGAAGGGGGGCTGGAATGAAAATTAATTATTGGGAAGTGGAGAAATCACATGTGAAAAGACTGGCCTGAAAGCGATTCAGGAATTGATGAAGCTAGAGAGAGAGGAAAGAGAGAGAGGACGACAGCTGGGTGGGCTGCCGAGTACATTATTAATCTGAAATCAGATTATAGCTTTCCCTCCTGAATTAATTCTGGGAGAGCAGTACACGGGGAGGGGGTGGGGGCTGCTGACAGCAGTGGGTTTTCTGTGAGCATTTATTTTTTATTCTATATTCTTGTAGTTCAGTTCTTGAGTTGGCGCTCTTCTGGATGGGGAGGGAAGTTGGTGAGTGATTAAGAGTTAAAGGAAAATAGCGAGAGGAAGGATGGATGAAAGGAATCCTCTGTGTGTAACTCAAGAGAAAGTCCAGGATCAGGTTAGATTGCTTTTGCCCCATTTCTTGAATTAAAAGATCAAAAACAGGAGTATATTTTTCCTTTTATCCAGAAAATGGGGTACACAAAAGAATGGTCTATTCCTACAGTTCTAGTTTACACGGGGCATGTCCCTCCCAATCAGTCCCATGGCTGCCTACTGGTTCCTCCGTTTGGTAGCAATAGGATCTCCTTGAGATCCTCAAAGTGAGGTTTAAATATACCACATCAATGCTATTTTAAAGCAGACCATCCCAACCATGCCCCCCAATTCAGTAAGAACTCATCTACCTGTTTTCACATGATGTAGAGGGGGAAAAAAATAAAAACACAAGTAATTGTATTTATATGTGTAAAACCTGTCCCATAGCCAAGCAATTCTAACTGTCAGAAAGCTGTCCCTTTCACACATTCAGCTTCCCAGTGACCCCATCGCTTTCACCCCTAGAGGTCTGCTCCCTTCTGGTTGACAGCCACTCCTGCAGAGCATGGGGGCTGTCTTGCACAATGTGTTCCTCTTTGTTCAATCAGGCTGGATCCTTGACTCTCCCTCACACAGCGTTTTCCACCCGTGACCATCCTGGTCAGCTACAGTTTGCCCACTTCCCTCTTAAAATATGGTCCCTAAAACATAATCAGAAACTGACTTTCCTCCCTCCTTCTTTCTTTCCTCCAATCCATTCTCTGCACTGCCACTAGAGCAGTTATTACAAAATACACACCCCACCCAGTTACCCACTGCTGGACAAAACACTTCAACAGCTCCCACTGCCTGCAAGAAAAATACTGCTGCTCCCTAGCATCCCACAGAGCCTCCTCTTTCCTCTGACTACTCCAACAGCCTAACCAGGGTCCTGGATCCATTCTTACCCCGCCACTCCATAATCCATTCTCTACAGCAGGATTTTTCATCTTCATGAAATTATATCCTTAAGGCCAGTCACAGTGTTTGGGAGGCTGAGGCAAGAGAATCACTTGAGCCCAGGAGTTTGAGACCAGCCTGGGCAACACAGCAAGACTCTGTCTCTAAAAAAAAAAAAAAAAAAATTTAAAATTAGCCAGGCATGGTAGTGTGCACCTGTAGTCCCAGCTACTTGGGAGGCTGAAGTGGGAAGATGGCCTTGAGACAGAGAACTCAAGGCCACAATGGGCTTTGATCACACCACTGTACTCCAGCCTGGGTGAGTAGATGGAGTGAGACCCTGGCTCTAAAAAACAAAAACAAAACACAGTATTGCCCCTATTTATACCTCATTAATGAATCTCCATTGTGCTTGGAATAAAATCCAAATTTCTCCCTAAGACAGACAAAGTCCCACATGATCTGGCCCATGCCTGCCTCTGTAACATCTCTAACACTCCTCCCTCTCCATACCCCAATTTCAGCCCTTGTTTCAATTCACTCTCTTTCCTGCTGCACAGTCTTCTCTCATGCTGTTCCCTCTGTTCCCTCTGCCTGGAATGGGCTTCCCTCCATCCTCACATGGCCAGTTCCTTCTCATCACTCCTGTGTCAGCTGGATGTCACCTCCTCAGAGAGGCCTTCCTTGACCACCGTATGAAAATAACATCATCCCTCACCACATATAGGTAAATTTTAATTACAGCAATGGACAAATTTGTAACTTGGGGGTGACTTGGCTTCTTTCTTGTCTAGTTTTCATCTGACCCTCTCACTAGAATGTGACCTCCACAAAGCAGAAACCATGAGAGTTTGTTCAGTTTATATCCAGTATCTGGACTCATATCTTATGCATAGAAAATGCCAAAGAAGAAATTTGTTGAATGAATGAAAGTCTCAAATATCAAATACCTTCATGTCCCAGCCTCCTGCTGCTTTTACTCACTCCCTAAAATTCAGGTCAAGAATCCAATACAAAGTCCTCTCTGACTTCAAGAAACAGAGGTCACTATTCCTTCCATCCATGCAGGAAACCATAACTGGATGCCCACTTGGTGCCATGCATGGTGACAGGCACTGAGAACCCGGGAATAAATCAGCATGCATCCCTGGACTTCAAGGATCCTGCAGTCTAGTGGACAAACTCCGTAGGATTTACCCTCTGCCTTAGGCTGCCTTCGGCCCTGCTTCTTTATGATGTCTGCATTCACACAAAAGACCCCCAACTCAAAAAAAAACAAAAACAAACAAACAAAAAACCCTCCCTGGAGAAAGCCCAGGTATTTATTGAGTGCCACCTGCCACATGGGTTAGTCCAGCCCCAGATTTTTCCTTTATGGCCAACCCCATTTCAACCACAGCTGATGTCCCATCTGACCCTTCAGAACTGTTGAGAAATTAGGGGCAATAAATCGCCGTCCACTCGCCCAACCTGGCTCCCTGCCACCGCCACCGCCTCTGCCTCCACACTTCAGAAGAAAGACTTTACAGGAGCCGCAGATGATGCCGAACTTCAATTAGGCCCTGCTGGCAAATTAGTCACACAGGGTGACATTTTTCAATCACGGAACATTAACATCCCCCCCCCCCAATTGTGAAATTGTGGAGCTAACATGTTTGGGAGAGAATAAGACCAGTATTCTCAGCATCAAAAGTGTGTGTTTGCACACACACACACATGCATACACACATGCACACACACGCATACATGCTTGTGCACATGCATGCACACAGGGCCATGGGACACTGGCATTCACCTCTCCCCTAACATTGTTTAAAGTTAACTTTGCCTTTTCTTAGAAGAAGAGATGAAAACCACATGAAGGAAATCCTTAAATCTCGGGGGCTAGTTCTAAGAATTTCACAGACAAAAAGAATTGCAGAAAACAATGGCTGAAATGCTGAGAGCATTAAACCAGACTGAGATTAAACTGTCTGCTCTTTAGATTCAGGCCCGGAGGCTAAGAGGGCTTACGTGGGAATGGGATGTAAGTTTGCCATGCTCCTACTCTGTGACTTTGTGAAAGCCATGGAAACTGAACTCTCCTCCCTCACCTAGAGCTCATTCATTCAACAAAGGCTTATTGAGTGTCTACTAGGTGCCAGGCACTGACAGAAGCACTCAGGATACATGGTGAACAAGGAACTCTAATGCGCACGTGCACATGTGAACAACGGTCAACACTTACGTACCTTGGACAACACAAGTGTGTCAGGCAGCACAGCAGTGATGTTCATTCCTCTGATATTCACCAGGCAGAATTGCTTGATGCACCTGCCACTGGAGCCATCCCTGCTTGAAAAGGCAGCTCTTCCCAGGCCAAAGTCTGCCTTTAGCCACTCTTCCTCAATGGGACCTTCCCATAGCTGAGTATCTAATACATTTTGGTCACTAGAAAGAAATGAAAGTTTAGAGAGTATAAACATTGTTTTAAATATATAAATAAACAGATATAGGCAGTATATTTCCATGATAAAGGCAAGAGAAATAGAGGATAAGTGATTTATGCAAAGTTAAACCAAATTTATAGTTACTAAATGTGTATTTGCATATACATACACATATATACACACACCTACACATATGGATATAGATGGGTGTGTTTGGTATATTTATATGTGTGTGTGCATGCGTATGTGTATTCATGTATCCACTTCCATGTTCTGTTTATCTCAGGGTTCCTTGAAGGAATAAATAAGTATGGAAATTCCCCACCAAAGGGTCTAGCACATAGTAGGCATCCAGGAAGCAGGAGCTATAATTGCTGTCTTTGCTTTATGACCATCTGAATGTGATGACAAGCCAGGTTCCTCCACCCTGCACCTTCTGGTACTGCATTTCTGAAGGCTACTAACATAAAGCCTGTAGCTTCATCATAACACAGCTGCCTGGTCCAGCCTGGAGATGCCACCTGCCTCCTTCACAGTGGGAGCCACCCTATCCTATCCTAGGGGTGCTTTAGCAGGGCAGGGACAGCCACCATCATCATGCCTGCAAGTCCAGCACTGTCCTCTGACAAGCATGTAAAATACAGTTACTCATTTGTATTCCTTTTGCCATGTCCTCCTTCCTCCCATCTGATGTCACCTGTCTATGCACACTCAATCAGGGGACAAACGATGATCAAAGCTGGAGACCATCCAGGAGCTCAGCATGCCGAGAGGCTGACCAGAGCTACATGCAATCAATCTCTTGTCTGTCCACCCTCTATTGCTCCAAGCACACTGGTTCTGGTTAAAAGCCAGAGACAGGACTTCTAGTCCAGTGTTCTTTGACTTATCACTTTCTCCCTTCTGAGCTACATCTAGACAGAGCCCAGTCCCCTCCCCATGGCATGCTGCCAGTCATGAAAACGTCGCTGGAATGTCTCGTCTTTTTTTTTTAATACTGCTCCTTGTCGTCACAGATTGATCTGCCAGTTAAATATTTAGACATGTTCATCCGCCTTAGTCATAAAACACTGCTTGACTTTGAGCAATGAGCAAAGAGGTACCGAAGCTGCAGCTATTCCCTGCCTGGGACATGGGGAGAGATGGAGGCAATGACAAGAAGAGCATTTCTCCCCTTGGGTCTGCGTATCTCTGCCAAGATCCAAAGCAACCAAACTTCAGCAAGTTCGACACTGTACCTCCAGAGCTTGAGGGGGCTAATGGGGCCGCCGGTTCCCATGTTGAGTGGGCAAGGTCATCAGTCCTGCTTAATCATACCCACTGGCCTGGCTCAGTCAGTCCCATTCTACCCCAGCCTTCCCAATTAGCAAATGGCCTTCCTGACAGCTGGCTCGTTGAATCTTTGCAGTGTCCGTAGGAAAGCTAAAAGTGCTGGCAACATGGCATGACACCCATTATCTCACTTCATTGTCACAACAATCCCCCATGAAATGGGAACTCTTATCCCACTTCACAAGTGAGAAAGCTGACAGTCACAGAGGTTAAGTGAATGGTCAGCCCAAGGTCACTCGGGAGGGAGGGAGGGGTTTTCTACTAGGACTAGCTCAAAACCCCTGTGAACTCCATGTGTTCTCTCCACCACACAGCCATAAAAGTCACCAAATAGCCATAGAAGGTCACCACCAAAGTAGACCCTCTGAATTCGTGTCTTATCACCTTGGCCAAAAATCCCCTTTATTCCTCTGTGAGTTCTGCAGATGCTGAAGGTTCTTCTTGGGAAATATTCCTTGCTTCCTAATCATAGGAAGGGATATATGGCCAAAGGAATGGAACACCTGAGCTTCCCACCTGGACATCTGAATGTCTAGACTATAAGGCATTTTCAGAGCCATGGCCGTCAAAGCCCAGGGACCCTGCTCCACCTTATCTACAATAACATGATGCTCAGAATGTGGACCATCATTAGCAACTCTTCAAAGGCAGCCTAGAAGGGCCCTGGGTGACATAAGGGCAAGGTGGATGAAGCGGGTGACAGAGAACAGTGTGTTATGCAGGCTACTGGACACTCCTGAGCCCAGTGTTTGCTCTGATAGTGAAAAAGATTTGCAGGCTGGGTTCGGTAGCTCACGTCTATAATCCCAGCACTTTGGGAGGTTGAGGCAGGTGGATCACAAGGTCAGGAGTTCGAGATCAACCTGGCCAACATGGTAAAAGCCCATCTCTACTAAAATACAAAAATTATCCTGGTGTGGTGGCAGGTGCCTGCATCTTGGGAGGCTGAAGCAGGAGAATTGCTTAAACCCGGGAGGCGGAGGTTGCAGTGAGATGAGACCATGCCGTTGAACTCCAACCTGGGTGACAGAGTGAGACTCGGTCTCAAAAAAAAAAGAGAGAAAAAGATTTGCAAAGAAACTCTCCTTTTCATTCTCCTGGTTCAAAAATAAGCCAATTCTCAGTCATCGAAGCAGTTGGCAAGTGGGGAAGGGGTGCGGGGCTGGAGGGAAGGGTGTAGATGCAGGAGCTGGAAGCTTGGAACTGTCCAACAGTCCAAGAAGCACGAGGCAAGTTCTGCTTGGGACCAAAGACTCCAGCTAGAGGAGCCACCACCACAGTGCCCAGCTTCTGTGGGGAACAGCCAGAGAGATGTTAATGGTTATTGAACCCTATTCTCTCACTCTCAACTTAGAGAAATTGAGGCTTTGAGAGAATTTTAAGTGCCTTCCAGAGGGTCACTCGGATTTCCTAACTCCCAGCCAGCACTCATATTTGTCTGTGGAAAACAACCCCAGTGATTACCATCTTGGAGACACTCCAAAATTCCCCAAAGATACTAATATGAGTATAAGAGTGAAGGTCACAGTCTTTGGTTATAGGAGTGTTTGATCAAGGAAGAAAGTAAAGAAAAAGAGAATGGAAAATGCTAAGAAAAATCAAAATAAAAGATACTAGATGGGTCTAAAAGGATCTACTTTGTCATTTTATACCTTTCCATTATGTGTAGTGGTCTATATTCAGGCATTAGTATCTGTAATATTTGTTTCCAATGGCCACCAAGATTACATGTTCATTCAAAATTATACATCCTTAAGCTGAGTTTTTATTAAAATGGTGAAGCAATAAAGCCATAATAGTTTATGATGAGATCAGAGTGACACACCCAAAAAGCAGCATATTTTCATCCAACATCAATGTCACTTCCATCAGCTCCTTCCTAAACCAGTCTAAAAGGAGCAGGATTGCATTTCCTCGGGACTGCCTTTTACTCATAGGCAAACTCCCTCTAACTCTTCCCTCCTTACTGATCTTTGTCTGTTGAGAAAAAACTGAACTACTACCTCTCAGAAGTAGCAACCAGGTTTTACCAGTTTCAAAAATATACTCAGAATAACACTTACATGATCCACCAGACTCAGCCTGGATCTTTAAGCCTCACCCTTCCAGAACAACTCAGTCACAGGGAGCTCACAAAAAAATATCAGTAAATGCCTTTTTCATTACATTCATTGATACCCAAGAGTCTAAAAGGTAGGGGTTCACCTACCTTACTCCTGGGATAAAACATGCTTCTTCAATTAGAGGAAAGTGAACACTTCTGCCCACTCTTTGAAGCACATTTCTACCCCACAGTAGCTCCTCCCAAATTGGTCAAAGCCTCACATTTATCAAGCCACATGGCACCAACACGCAGGATGGCTGCGTTGTAAACTGACACACATCAGGAGTACTTTTCTGTGCTAAATGGGTGAGAGGATTAGTCAAGACTTTCTGGCTACAAGTCTAAGACGAAGTAATTTAAGATAAGAACAAAGGTGAATTATTGTGGCCACAAATTCCAAGAGTAAAACCTAATGCAAGCCTATCTAGATCAAGAATGTCATCAGGTTATCTACCTACCTACCTGCCTACCTACCTACATACCTACCTACCTACCTACCTACCTACTGCTCCATCTCTCAAACTCTTTCTGCAACTCTTCCATCTCTCAACTCTGCTTCTGTCTGGGTGTTAGCTTCAACTTCTTTCTTACTATGTGGGGTCCTCTTCCGTAGCATGAACAGGGGCCTCAGGTGGCTCTACATTTATAGCACTTCAGTTGGTAAAACACCCAAGAAGGAGGCAGACCTCCTCCTTCCCAGGTCCATGGATCAGCCTTGCTTGAATCACATCTACATTCCTGGATCAATCAGTGTGGCCATGGCAAAAGAGGAATGCAGATGTGGTAACTGGTGGCTTCTACCAGAATGATGAGGAATGGAAGAGAGGCTGTTTCCCAAAAGAAATGGCAGTTTCCCGGTCAAGAGATCGAGACCGAATGCTGGGAAGATGGCCGCCTAAGAACAGCTCAGGACTTCAGCTCCCAGTGAAAGTGCAGAGGGTGAGTGAACGCCGCATTTACAGACGAACTCTTATTGCCCACAGACCAGGAGATACCCAGGCAGAGGGGTCGCCAGTGTCGCAGTCCCAGCCGGTGTGGCTGTTTTGGCCCCTGTGGGGCTGATTCCGCCCGCGCGGCTGCTGTGACCACTCCCTGTTGCTGCGGTTCTCCGTACAAAAGCCACTGGTCTGGGAGCCCTCTTAGCTGGCGAGCAGAGCCCTGAGACGGCAGAGTGGGCCATTCATCTGAAATAGCGAGTCAGGCCAGGAGATTCCTAGGCAAAAAATCCGCCAGGAGCCGGCGCCGCGGTTCGAGCCGACTCCGTGAGTCGCAGTGCAGGAGATCCCGGCGCCTTTTCAACAAGCGACCGGAACGCGGGGTCGTTCAACTTAAAAGAAAAGACTCTGAGTCAGGGAGCCAGGTGATCAGGCTCGGTTGGTCCCAGCCTTCCACCCCCAACAACAACCAAAACAAAAACAGTAATTGGAAACCCTCTGGGTTGAGCCCTTCAAACCAAGCACAGCTGAACGTGGACGGCCCGGCTCGGTGGGGGAGGGGCTTCCGCCATTACTGAGACTCTCCACCGCTACGGAGGCAGGCTGCCATTGCCGAGGCAACCTCCCACAACAGAGAGAGTCCGCCATAACAGAGGCGGGGCCACCGTTGCCCAGACAGTTCTAACTACTCCCATATAAAAAGGACTACAGGGAAGAGTTCAGGGCAGCTGGGCGGAGCCCACAGCAGCTCAGCAAAGCCCCTGTGGGCAGGCAGTGGCTAGGCGTGCTGCTAGGTGGGCGGGTCAGACCTGAAAGAAAAATCAAAAAAAGGCAGTAGTGCAACGGAAACTCATAAAGCTCCAACTCCCTGGGACAGAGACAGACAACAGGTGGATAAACCCACAAAAATGGGAAGAAACCAGCGTAAAAAGGATGAAAACTCCCGAAACCAGAACACCTCTCCTCCTAAAAGGGATCACAACTCCTCACCAGCAAGGGAACCAGATTGGATGGAGAAGGAGAGTGATGAAATGACAGAATCAGACTTCAGAAGGTGGGTAGTAAGAAACTACAGCGAGCTAAAAGAACATGTTCTAACCGCAAGCAAAGAAAATAGGAACCTTGAAAAAAGATTGGACGAACTGCTGACGAGAATGGACAGCATAGAGAGGAGTATAAGTGAATTGATGGAGCTGAAAAACGCAACACGAGAACTTCGTGAAGCATGCACAAGCTTCAACAGCCGAATTGACCAAGCAGAAGAAAGGATATCAGAGGTCGAAGATCAACTCAATGAAATAAAAAGAGAAGGCAAGAACAGAGAAAAAAGCGCAAAAAGGAATGAACAAAATCTTCAAGAAATGTGGGACTATGTGAAAAGACCTAATCTACGTCTGATAGGTGTACCTGAATGTGATGAAGAGAATGAATCCAAGCTGGAAAATACTCTTCAGGATATTATCTGGGAAAACTTCCCCAACCTAGCAAGGCAGACCAATATTCAAATCCAGGAAATACAGAGAACACCACAAAGATATTCCGCAAGAAGAGCAACCCCAAGGCACATAATCGTCAGATTCACCAGGGTTGAAATGAAAGAGAAAATGCTAAGGGCAGCCAGAGAGAAAGGTCGGGTTACCCACAAAGGGAAGCCCATTAGACTCACAGCAGATCTCTCAGCAGAAACCCTACAAGCCAGAAGAGATTGGGGGCCAATATTCAACATCCTTAAAGAAAAGAACTTTCAACCCAGAATCTCCTATCCAGCCAAACTAAGCTTCATAAGCGAAGGAAAAATAAAATCCTTTGTGAACAAGCAAGCGCTCAGAGATTTCATCACCACCAAACCTGCTCTACAAGAACTCCTGAAAGAGGCTCTACACTTATAAAGGAACAACCAGTACCAGGCACTCCAAAAACACACCAAATGGTAAAAGAGCATCGACACAATCAAGAATCTGCATCAACTAACCAACAAAACAGCCAGGTAGCATCAAAATGACAGTATCAAATTCACACATAACAATACTATCCCTAAATGTCAATGGACTAAATGCCCCAATCAAAAGACACAGACTGGCAAACTGGATAAAAAGCCAAAACCCATCAGTGTGCTGTATCCAGGAAACCCATCTTACATGCAAGGATACACAAAGGCTCAAAATAAAGGGATGGAGGAAGATCTACCAAGCAAATGGAGAGCAAAAAAAGGCAGGAGTTGCAACTCTCATCTCTGATAAAATAGACTTTAAAGCAACAAAGATCAAAAGAGACAAAGAAGGACATTACATAATGGTAAAAGGATCACTGCAACAAGAAGAGCTAACGATCCTAAATATATACGCACCCAATACAGGAGCACCCAGATACATAAGGCAAGTTCTCAATGACCTACAAAGAGACTTAGACTCCCACACAATAATAGTGGGAGACTTTAACACCCCACTGTCAATATTAGACAGATCATCCAGACAGAAAATCAACAAGGATATCCAGGACCTGAACTCAGACCTGGAACAAGCAAACCTAATAGACATTTACAGAACTCTCCACCCCAAATCCACAGAATATACATTCTTCTCAGCACCACATCACACCTACTCTAAAATTGACCACATAATTGGCAGTAAATCACTCCTGAGCAAATGCAAAAGAACAGAAATCATAACAAACAGTCTCTCGGACCACAGTGCAATCGAGTTAGAACTCAGAATGCAGAAACTAACTCAGAATCACACAGCTTCATGGAAACTGAATAACTTGCTCTTGAATGTTGACTGGATAAACAATGAAATGAAGGCAGAAATAAAGATGTTCTTCGAAACCAATGAGAACGAAGACACAACATACCAGAATCTCTGGGACACATTTAAAGCAGTCTCTAGAGGAAAATATATAGCAATGAGTGCCCACATGAGAAGAAAGGAGAGGTCAAAAATTGACACCCTATCATCAAAATTGAAAGAGCTAGAGGAGCAAGATCAAAAAACTCAAAACCTAGCAGAAGACAGGAAATATCTAAGATCAGAGCAGAACTGAAGGAAATAGAGACACAAAAAACTCTTCAAAAAATCAATAAATCCAGGAGCTGGTTTTTTGAAAAGATCAACAAAATAGACAGACCACTAGCCAGATTAATAAAAAAGAAAAGAGAGAATAACCAAATTGATGCAATAAAAAACGATAAAGGGGATATCACGACAGATTCCACAGAAATCCAAACCATCATCAGAGATTATTACAAACAACTCTATGCACATAAATTAGTAAACCTGGAAGAAATGGATAAATTCCTGGACACCTGCACCCTCCCAAGCCTAAACCTGGAAGAAGCCGAAACCCTGAATAGACCAATAACATGGTCTGAAGTCGAGGCAGCAATAAAGAGCCTACCACCCAAAAAAAGCCCAGGTCCAGATGGGTTCACAGCTGAATTCTACCAGACATACAAAGAGCAGCTGATACCATTCCTTCTGAAACTATTCCAGACAATCCAAAAAGAGGGAATCCTTCCCAAATCATTTTACGAGACAAACATCATCCTGATACCAAAACCCGGCAGAGACTCAACAAGAAAAGAAAATTTCAGGCCAATATCCATGATGAACATAGATGCAAAAATCTTCAATAAAATACTGGCAAACCGATTGCAACAGCATATCAAAAAGCTCATCCACCATGATCAAGTAGGATTTATCCCGGGGATGCAAGGCTGGTTCAACATACGCAAGTCCATAAACGTAATTCACCACATAAACAGAACCAAAGACAAAAACCACATGATTATCTCAATTGACGCAGAGAAGGCTTTTGACAAAATTCAACAACCCTTTATGCTAAAAACCCTCAATAAACTAGGTATTGATGGAACGTATCTCAAAACAATAAAAGCTATTTACGACAAACCAACAGCCAATATCATACTGAATGGGCAAAAACTGGAAGCATTCCCTTTGAAATCTGGCACTAGACAAGGATGCCCTCTCTCACCACTCCTATTCAATATAGTACTGGAAGTTCTAGCCAGAGCAATCAGGCAAGAAAAAGAAATAAAGGGTATTCAAATTGGAAAGGAGGAAATCAAATTGTCTCTATTTGCAGATGACATGATTGTATATCTGGAAGACCCCATCATCTCAGCCCAAAATCTCCTGAAACTGATAAACAACTTCAGCAAAGTCTCAGGATACAAAATCAACGTGCAAAAATCACAAGCATTCCTGTACACCAGTAATAGACTTCAAGAGAGCCAAATCAAGAACGAACTGCCATTCACAATTGCTACAAAGAGAATAAAGTACCTAGGAATACAACTAACAAGGAACGTAAAGGACCTCTTCAAGGAGAACTACAAGCCATTGCTCAATGAAATAAGAGAGGATACAAACAGATGGAGAAACATTCCATGTTCATGGTTAGGAAGAATCAACATTGTGAAAACGGCCATACTGCCCAAAGTAATTTACAGATTCAACGCTATTCCCATCAAGCTACCAATGACCTTCTTCACAGAACTGGAAAAAAACACCTTAAACTTCATATGGAACCAAAAGAGAGCCCGCATAGCCAAGTCAACTCTAAGCAAAAAGAACAAAGCAGGAGGCATCACACTACCGGACTTCAAACTATACTACAAGGCTACAGTAATCAAAACAGCATGGTACTGGTACCAAAACAGAGATATAGACCAATGGAACAGAACAGAGGCCTCACAGGAAAAACAACATACCCACAACCATCTGATCTTCGACAAACCTGACAAAAACAAGCAATGGGGAAAGGACTCCCTGTTTAATAAATGGTGTTGGGAAAACTGGCTAGCCATGTGCAGAAAGCAGAAACAGGACCCCTTCCTGACACCTTACACCAAAATTAACTCCAGATGGATTAAAGACTTAAACATCAGACCTAACACCATAAAAACCTTAGAGGAAAATCTAGGCAAAACCATTCAGGACATAGGTGTAGGCAAGGACTTCATGACCAAAACGCCAAAAGCAATGGCAACAAAAGCCAAAATAGACAAATGGGACCTAATCAAACTCCACAGCTTCTGCACGGCAAAAGAAACAGTCAGTAGAGTGAATCGGCAACCAACAGAATGGGAAAAAATTTTTGCAGCCTACCCATCTGACAAGGGGCTGATATCCAGAATTTACAAAGAACTAAAGCAGATCTACAAGAAAAAAACAAACAAGCCCATTCAAAAATGGGCAAAGGACATGAACAGGTACTTTACAAAAGAAGACATACAGGAGGCCAGCAAACATATGAAAAAATGCTCATCATCACTGGTCATCAGAGAAATGCAAATCAAAACCACATTGAGATACCATCTCACACCAGTTAGAATGGCGATCATTAAAAAATCGGGAAACAGCAGATGCTGGAGAGGATGTGGAGAAATAGGAACACTTCTACACTGTTGGTGGGAATGTAAATTAATTCAACCATTGTGGAAGACAGTGTGGCGATTCCTCAAGGACCTAAAAATAGAAATCCCATTTGACCCAGCAATCCCATTACTGGGTATATATCCAAAGGATTATAAATCATTCTAGTACAAGGACACGTGCACACGAATGTTCATTGCAGCACTGTTTACAATAGCAAAGACCTGGAACCAACCCAAATGCCCAACGATGATAGACTGGATAGGGAAAATGTGGTACATATACACCATGGAATATTACGCAGCCATCAAAAAGGATGAGTTCACGTCCTTTGTAGGGACATGGATGAACCTGGAAACCATCATTCTCAGCAAACTGACACAAGAGCAGAAAATCAAACACCGTATATTCTCACTCATAGGCGGGTGCTGAACAATGAGAACACAAGGACACAGGGAGGGGAGCACTACACACTGGGGTCCGTTGGGGGGAAATGGGGGAGGGGCGGGGGGTGGGGAAGTGGGAAGAGATAGCATGGGGAGAAATGACAGATACAGGTGAGGGGACGGAAGGCAGCAAACCACACTGCCATGTGTGTACCTATGCAACAATCTTGCATGTTCATCACATGTACCCCGAAACCTAAAATGCAATAAAATAAAAAAAATAAAAATAAAAAAAGAGATCGAGACCATCCTGGTCAACATGGTGAAAAAAAAAAAAAAAAAAAAAAAAAAAAAAAAAATGGCAGTTTCCCAAAAGAAATTGCCAGAAAATTAAAATAGGGACAAATATATTGGATGTCCACAAGGAAAGACAAGCTAGCAGTTCTTCCTTCATGAGACTAGTTTTAAAAAGTGGACTCAGAGATTTCTGCAGAAGGCCAGGCGTGGTGGCTCACTCCTGTAATCCCAGCACTTTGGGAGGCCGAAGCTGGCAGATCACCTGAGGTCAGGAGTTTTAGGCCAGCCTGACCAAAGTGGCAAAACCCTGTCTCTACCAAAAATACAAAAATTAGCCAGTTGTGGTGACATATGCCTGTAATCCCAGAAACTCAGGAGGCTCAGGCAGGAGAATCTCTTGAATCCAGTAGGCAGTGGTTACAGTGAGCCAAGATCGCACCACTGCACTCCAGCCTGGGCGACAGAGAGAGTCTCTTTCTCAACAAAAGAAAAAAAGAGACAGAGAAAGAAATTTCTACAGAACATTTACATTCTAGATGTAAAGAATAGGAAATAGAAAGCTAAGCTTGGGCCTCATAATCTCCAACCCAGATGTTTGGGGAGAAGACTGGTCTTGGGAGTGTCAGGAGTGTGTCTCGCTACTAATGAAGCCATAGGTTTTCCCATTTGACTCTTGGTCCCTGTGAACATCCTTCCCCAGTCGGGAACCTTGAAGGAGATAAATGGTGAAAAATACGATTCAAAGACAACATTTTATTCAAATCTCTGGCAGTCTCTCAATCTTCTGTGCCCTGCCCCCTCTCTAAAAGTTCCTCTTGAATTCATACTTGCACAGGCCAAATGGGAACGAAAAAGGAGGAAGATAGGGGAGAAGAGAATAAAGCAGGATGTGTGGTCAAGAGAGGTTGGCACATGCTCACAGCCGGGAGGTGGACTTCCAAAGATGCTAAACAGAGTGTTAGTGCTTCTCCCCACCACACCCGCCTCCACGTCAGCTCCATGCAAAGTCTGTGTCAGGCGAGTCGCCCAGACCATGGCTGATGATGTTGATGACAATAACGGACAGCTCAGGGATGAGTTTTTTTTTCCATCACTTGCCAGGTAAGTGACCCAGAGCAAGTTACTGAACACCTATGATCCTCAGTTTCCACATCTGTAAAATGGGAATAGTGAGTGTTACATGGTTGTCATGAAGAATCAAATGAGATAATGCCTTAAAAATACTTAGAACAGGCCGGGCACCGTGGTTCATACCTGTAATTTTAGCAGTTTGGGAGGCCAAGATGGGAGAATCACTTGAACCCAGGAGTTCGAGGCCAGTCTGGGCAACATAGGGAAAACCTATCTCTACAAAAAAAATTAAAAATTAGCTGGATGTGGTGGCCTGTGCCTGTAGTCTCAGCTACTCTGGAAGCTGAAGCCTGGGAGGTTGAGGCTGCAGTGAGCCAGGACCATGCCATTGCACTCCAGCCTGGGAAAATAGAGCAAGACTCTGTCTAAAAAAAAAAAAAAAAAAAAAAAAAAAAAAAAAAAATCCTAGAACAGCACCTGGAACATGGCAAACTCTCAACAAGTGTTAAGCGTACTGTTATCATTAGCAGCAAGGTCTATATTCAGTCATTAAACTGAAAAGAAAAAAAGTCTCAATCATAGAGGCACTATTTTTCAAGTGTGTCATTTTCATGAATTAAATATAAACTCATTGAAAATTGTTACTGAATACAGTGTACCCTACAGTAATTATGTATCTTCTCAATCAGTCAACATTCAGGTGTAGTTACTCCCATGTGGAGATTCCTTTTTTCCAATTAAAAGAATTTCATATTCAAAAAAGGTTGACAAGTACAAATACATATCACAATGTTGTCTCTACAGTGACTTCAACTCCAGAGAAGCCATGACTCTGATGCAGAGGTGAGGACTAGATCTCTTACCTTTTCAAAGAAAGATGCTTTTTTTCTATTGCCCTTTGCTACTGTTGCTTGCAAAGAAATTAAGTAGAATTCATGGCATCAGCAAGCATTAAACATCCCCATCTGTCCTGCCTACCCTAGGAGTTCTGTGCACCTGGATTTTTCTCTCCTGCCCATGATGGATGGCCAGGAGCCACAGCGTCAGAATGACTTCCAATCCATAAATAGCTCTGCCATTTAGATGCCATGGGGATAACATTAATACCAAACACAAAAGCTAAATAAAAAGCCTTTAGCAACTGAATGGCCCTTAGATTTCAGAGTTATCGATCCAGTGGAGCCTGCTAAGTTATTATGGCTACAGTTCTGCTCAGAGAAATCTGTGATCTGAGGAAAGTTAGCAAAAGTCACGGTCACCTTTAACTACAAAGCGCAGGGAAAGGACTCCGAGGCAGCGTATTACCCCATCCACTCTGGCACATTCCAAAGGCTGTGTTCATTCCTCTGCATTCTGGTCTGGGGAATGGCTCTGTGGCTCAGTTTCCCCAGGTGAGCAATAGTTCAAAACGTACAGTGCTTCTAACTTTTGATTTCAGTCTCACAACAACTCTCCAAGATGGGGAATATGGGGATATTATGACACTTCTGAATAATAACCAAGAAATTAAGAAAGAAAAAGGTCATGTGATTTCCCCAAGACCAAGCAATATGCGACTGACAGAGCTGGGGCAAGAATGGCAGTCCCCACCTCCCTCGAGCCTAGGAAGCTCCAGCTCGGCTCTTGGAACCTGCAACTAGCTCTTGGCATCATCTCCTAAGACCTGCTTTGATTGAGGACTTAGACTCCACCTGGCACTGGGAATTGCTATCACCTAGAATTATTTATACCTCCTTTCCTTAATAACTGCCCCTACTTCGGGTCTGAACTGAGTTTGTCATACTGCCTTAGGCTAACTGTTGAGCAAAAGCACTGGGGTGGCCACCAGCAAATGCTGCTCGGTGCAGGCTGGCACTCATGGGCAGAAGGGGTTGAATTTGCCTTTGGTTCTCCAGCATCCCGCACAAAGCCATGCTGGGGCTGGGTTGCAGGATCACAGTGGGTGAGATAGAGAAAGGGTGTGTCAGCAGAAGGACCCCACTCCCTATGCTTTTCTTTCTTTCTTTCTTTCTTTTTTTTTGAGATGGACTCTTGCTCTGTTACCCAGGCTGGAGTGCAATGGCGTGATCTCGGCTCACTGCAATCTCCACCTCCAGTTCAAGCGATTCTCCTGCCTCAGCCTCCCGAGTAGCTGGGATTACAGGTGCCCGTCACCAAGCCCGGCTAATTCTTGTATTTTTTAGTAGAGACAGGGTTTCACCATGTTAGCCAGACTGGTCTCGAACTCCTGACCTCAGGTGATCCAACGCCTTGACCTCCAAAGTGTTGGGATTACAGGTGTGAGCCACGGCACGCCTCTCCTTTTAAGGGGCAAGCATGAGAGGAGCCTCGAAAGTGAGACAAAAACTGTCTGAGATTAGCTACAAAATGCCCTGAGCACCAGCTATTTACAGGAGTCACGGGGAAGGCAACCCTGCACCTGCATGTAGGAGGCTGAGGAAGTTGAGGTGTGCAGCGCCTCCTGCTGGAGGGGGCAGGGGAGCCCTGAGCCCAGCTAGCTTGTTACTAAGCTACTTGAAGAGATCTTGGGGACAAACCATCAGTGGCCAATACTACCCGTTCCCCACATTTGCATTTTTGGACTGTCAGTCTCACCCCATGATGAGGAATGGAAGAAAGGAGACATAAAAGAGCTGTCTAGGGCTCCAAGGCAATGTGAAGAAACCACAATGCCAAGCCCACTCACCACAATGGCCCCTTCTCTGGGACCAGTCCTGAAATGGTGGCCATTGACCCTCAGCCTTGACCGTGGCTGACTGATCCATTTGTACGTCCCTGAGTAAATCTGGTTTAATAACATTTTCTTCCAACAGATTTATCATGTGGGATGGTGAGATCTCAAAAAGTGTGAGAATGGGGTTGCACCGTGGCCAGACAAGGTGATAGGCTCTAGGTTCTCCAACTGTGGGGGCTCCAGACACGCCCCAGTTTTTCCCCTTTCTGAGTCTTGGTGGTTTCATGTGCATCTTTGAGCCCATGAAATTCTCCAGGATCCCTTTAAAAATGTCCCTTTTGTTTGAGCCAACCAGAATTGATTTCTGTTGTTGCAGAGACAGAAGAAGAATCTCTTAATTAATATGCAAGGAATAACTGTTTGCAAACTCTTCTGCATTATACTCATGTAAAATATCCTGAAGAAAAACACTTGATTCCTTTCATAAATCTCTGCAACACACTTTTTTAAAATTAAAAACCTTTTTAAAGTTAGTAGAGAACCATGACATTCTGTAATTTTCATGAATGTAAAAGATAAGCTGGTAGAGATAGAGAAGAAGGTTGGATACAGAAATGTTTGTTACAGGCTCAAAGGCTCACTTTTTTCTTTTTCTTGGATACATGTGCAGAGTGTGCAGGCTTGTTACATAGGTATACACATGCCATGGTGGTTTGCTGCACCCATCAACCCATCATCTACATTGGGTACTTCTCCTAATGCTATCCCTCCCCTAGCCCGCCAGCCCCAGACAAGGCCCACTGTGTGATGTTCCCCTCCCTGTGTCCCTGTGTTCTCATTGTTCAACTCCCACTATGAGTGAGAACAGGCGGTGTGTGGTTTTCTGTTCTTGTGTCTGTTTGCTGAGAATGATGGTTTCCAGCTTCATCCACGTCCCTACAAAGGACATGAACTCATCCTTTTTCATAGCTGCACAGTATTTCATGATGTATATGTGCCACAGTCCATCATTGATGGGCATTTCGATTTTTCTCTGTGTTTGTAATAAGAGTGGGATCAACCAAAGGAAGGGGGGAATCGAGTCCAGGGACAATAGCACCTGGCTGCAGGCTGGGAGAACGCAGGTTCAACTCCAAGCATCTCCCACCTCACTTGACCTTCAGGAGGCAGCAGGGGTCACAGGCCATGTGATCTTACCCTCTTTCTAAATCACAGCATCCTCACTGGCTGGCAATAAGTAAGTGCTCAAAAAGCGTTTGCAGCTGTTATTATTGTCTCCTATTCTAGCACCACCCTCAGTCAGATGGGTAACTAGAGAGAAAGAGGGATGGGAAAGGTATTCTAGAAGCAAAATTGGGAGAAAATTTTTGAAAAACGGTTTGTTTTTGTGAAGGAGCTGTTATCCTCTAGAACTAATTAGAGAAATGATGAAACACTTAACACTCTGCCTCCAATAAATCATAAGCAGGGTTATTAGAGGAGTTAGAAGTGATTTTCCAAAAAAAACTAGACACCAGCCTAAGGACATTTCTGACACTTGAACCACCAAAAGCAAGTTAAGTGTTCTCCTTGAGTTGAGCAGGGAGACCAAGATTCAGCTACGGTGGTAATTAATGGCCCAGGGGGATGAGATTAAAAACGTACTTAATTTGAAGACAGACATTTTTATTTCTCTTAATATTGTTCTATATCATTTCCCTTGTTTTATCCCATAATTAAGAACTGTAGTTATATTGACAAAGGATTATGTTTTTGAAGGAAAACTTAAAAGGTTTGGCCAAATACTCTGTTTCTATTTTATGCTAATAGTAAGGGCTGGGGGGTGGGAGGGCTGGATTCAAAACCGGCTCTTTCATGACTGTGATGCCAGTATGGCAGTGGAGCAAGATCCGAGCTCAGGCCTTTAGTGGGGACCCTTCTCCTTAACCCTTGGTGTCTTTTAGGTCGCTGTAGGAGAAATCTGCGTATATATTCTTGGTATTAAAAATGTTCCTCTCAAAGTGATGGCAATCAAAGCTGTTTTCAAAATGAAAATATTTGCAAAGTGTTTTGTGAACAGCTCGTTCTGTTGCTCAGAGGGCCTGATGGGGCCACAAGCGGAGCCTGGGCAGAGATTACGCAAAGTCAAGGGCACTGAGCAAGAAGCCCAGTCCTTCCAAAGCCCTGGATCCCGGTCATGGGACCCCAGTGGGGTTCAAACACCTGTATCCCCATTGACCTCACCTGTCTGGCAGCTGCAGCTTGAGCCAGTGAGAGAAATCACATAGATCTGGATCCCACAGAAAACAGCTGAGACCTGCCTTTTCAGTTAACAAAAGTCATCAGTGAAGGTTTATTCCGTGTTAGGGCTGAGGCTGGAATAGTAATGATGCTGATCGGGCGAATCTAAAGGCTCGGGCTCAAGCAGAGCCTCAGGTACGTGCCCAGCTGAGACTCCCTGTCCCTTCCTTTGTATTTATCTTACTCTTGCTCATGATCCTGCCCCTTTCAGGTCTCTGTGGCAAAACCAGGTTTCTGTGGCCTTAACAAACAGAATATGTTTCATTATCCTAATGCAACACAAATTTCAATAGAAGAGTAGAAAATAGCAAGGAGGCAAGCATGCTGCCCCTTGACAGCTGGTGTAGGTGCTGTGGATGGGCAATGCTGTGGGCTCTGAGCCTCCGGAGAGGGACAGCAGATGCTAACCTGCCTGTGACTTTGACTGCCTCATGCCAGGAAGAGACGCTCCTGATTGCTGGCTGCACAGATAGAGAGGGAGCCATCCACACATGGAGCTGGTTCCAAGGAGAAGCCCCACTGCTGGAGGCCTCACTCCTGCAAAGTTTCGAATGCAGGGTCAGGGATAGTCGTCGTTAACTGATGGGTGGGATGGAAAAGCTATTTTTCAAAACTTCTCATTTGGGTGGCAGGAAAGTCCTTTGGCCTCAAGACCAAGAACCAAAAGTCAATTGCAGCTGAGGCTACCAGACATGACCCCAGTAGGGCATTCAAGACCAAGAGAATCCACCACCAAAGCCGAACAGAACTTTTCAGCTCTTTCTCCAACCCTAATGCTGAAAGGCATAAGCCAATTAGTGCACCTAAAAATGTGACTGAGCAGGAGAAGCATGACTTTCTGGACTGGGTGCTGTACGGGTTTGCAGGGCATCGGGGTTCAGAATCAGGATTTTTTCCAGGATCCTGAAAAGCTACCTCCAGTGAACACAGCCTTCCCAGACACAGAGTAAAGCATCATAGATTGAAGGGGGTCCCTGACAGCTTAATGGCAGAGTTCTCCCCAGCACTCAACACACATACACCCACCACTCTCCTCCCCTCCCTCAGGGCCTCCTGTTAATGAGAACAGATTTATAAGGCTGCTCCTGGGAGAGCTGCTCAGCTGTCAACCTGGCTTCCCCCCAGGTTTCCATGGGGCCTCCAGTTTCCAGGTCCGGCAGGCAGGGTTTGACTCACTTAACATATGAGGAGAGCTGCCTACAGGCTGGATGTGTACAGGGTTCCCAGAACACAGAGAAGGCCGAGGTCCGGCCCTGGAGGAGCTCACCACCGGTGGGGAGTCAGACATGCGCACAGTCATCATACAGGTCACAGCTGACTCGTACGTGCTCCTGGCAGGTCAGACCATCCCATGAGGAGAAGGCTGCAGTTCAAGTTCCATGCAGGGGCTCCTCAAGATGGCCCCAAACGACCGCGCTTCACCCACCCCCACGCTTAGCCCCACTCAGCTGTGAGCAACTTGTCTAGCAAGAAACTAAGAAGGGCGATGTCTCACATCTGTCTCCAAAGCAGTTTTTCAAGTTCACACTGAAGCTAAAATTACGTATCAAAAAGAAACCTGGTGTAAACTGGTTCCATCAATTTGAATGAATTTAGACGGATGGGTCTCCACTGGCACTGACAAGATGAGGTCAAAGCAGACCTGCCACCACAGGCTTCTCCCCACTTCTCATTAAGAAAATAAAACAGGCCGGGCGTGGTGGCTCACGCCTGTCATCCCAGCACTTTGGGAGGCCGAGGCGGGTGGATCACGAGGTCGAGAGATCAAGACCATCCTGGTCAACATGGTGAAACCCCGTCTCTACTAAAAATACAAAAAATTAGCTGGGCATGGTGGTGCGTGCCTGTAATCCCAGCTACTCAGGAGGCTGAGGCAGGAGAATTGCTTGAACCCAGGAGGCGGAGGTTGCGGTGAGCCAAGATTGCGCCATTGCACTCCAGCCTGGGTAACAAGAGCTAAACTCCATCTCAAAAAAAAATAAATAAATAAAAGAAAATAAAACAACCAGTGCTAGGCCATCCCTGCGTCCCTACCCCATCTCACAACGCTATGTTCCCAAAGGATCCTTCCACAGTCAGCTTCTGCTCCAGCCTAAAGTTCATTAATGTTGAGCACCCAGAGATTGTTCTGAATGTGGGAGGTATGTCTTCACCGGAGCTGGAAAGAAAGGGATGACTGATGTGTCTATTTCCCTGGGAGAGGAGGGGGATGTGCCTGGAGCCCTCCCTAGGGGCAGAGGTGGCAGGAAGAGCGGAGAGTTCAGGAAAGGCAGGCGATCAGCAGAGTGAACAGACAGGCCACCTGCCACCAGGAGGCAGAGCCTCCCCCTACCCCAGCTTTGAGCCTCACCTCACTAGGACCTCCCTCTACCTGTCTTGAAACCTCCTAGATTTTCAGAGCTTGATATGAGCATGCCAGGCACCCAGATCACTCACCTGCCACAGCCTTCTTCCAAAAGATCCATTTCCCATCCCATTATCAACTTCAGAATAACTTTGTTTCACATGAGCATAACAAGAAGGGCCACTTTCCTGAGAAGGGGCATTATCTTGTTTTATTGTCCCAGCAAACCTGGGACGTGGTGGACCTCATCTGGCCAAAAAGAAAACTGAGGTACAAAAGGAGGTTAAAACAATAAAATTGTAAAATGAAATGAAACAACGCTGCAGAGGCAGGACTAGATCCTAAGGCTCCAGCCTCTAGCCCTCGGTGCTTCCCGTGGCTGGCTGTGCTCCTCCGCCCTCTTTCTGGGCTCATCTTGGATCCCTTTGCCTCCATCTTCCCCTTGGAAGAACCCCAAAGATGGCTGAAGGTGGGACCCACGTGACCCATGCCAGTGCCCCACTGTTTATGAAGACCTGGTGGCTTTGTTCATGCTTTGCAGGTGGGCTTGATGATGGCTCTGGGGTATTCTGCATATGAATGGACTGGGACAGAAACTAGCAGAGAAATGTGACTCTGAGAAGCTCAGCTCCCAGAGGCCAGGACAGTTAGGTCTTGAGAATGATTTGGGAAGGGGAGCACATGGCCTGAGGCTCTCAAATGTCCTCAGGCCAGTGGGCAGCAGCGCAGTAGAGAGGGGCCTGGAGCAGCTCTGTTTTAGGGAACAGTAGGTAGGCAGTGTCCAGGGCAGGCCCTGCCTCCTGGTGTTCTTGTCTGCCAGCTGGGAAGCCATCTCCCCAGATAGGTCTCTCCCCTCTCCTGGGTTGATTTCTAAAAGCGTGCAGCTTAAAGGGTCCTCTGTGATTTTAGCATCCTGCTTTCCCAAATCCCTAAATGGCTGAGCTCACCAAGTGGGTGAGGAGAAGAGACGGGGGTCACAGCGAGGCAGAAAGGGCAGGAGACGAGCTGTGTAAAGGCGAGCTGCTGAGAGCCCGTCCTGTTCTGGGTCAAGATGAGCCCCGCAACTGGGCTGGACCAAGGCTGCCTGGTAGTTTTGCCCAACACTCCAAGGTCGGGGGTTGGAAACAGGACTGCGTGCCCAGGAAGGAGAAAGTGGGAGACGAGACAGGACCCCCAGCCTGAAAGAACCAGGATCTCTGACAGGAGACCACGCAGCAACTCAGCCATGGAAGGGCAAGCCTGGTAAATTGGGGGTCAGAGGCCTGGTCACAGTGACCCGGAGAGGGGCCCATTCCTGCCAGCAAGACAGAAGGCTGATGTGCTTACATATGGAAACTTCTGGCCCGGGCTCTTTTGATCTCCGGGTGTAGGAGACTCTGCCAGTGCCTTCCCTGCCCACAGCCCTTTGTGCTACCCTGGGACCACAGGGAACATTCCTGTATAGCCAGTGGTCTCCTACCTCACTCTGCTGAGAGCATTCTCTGGCTGCAGAAGCTCGCTGGGCTCTTTTGGATGAAGTTCCAAGGAGTTCCTGCTCTGGACAACCTTCGTCTGAGGAATAAACGCCCACCGCCTTGCCCTTGGGAATACAGTTCCTAGTGTTGCTCCCACAGCTCCTCAGAGGGTTCCAGAACAAACAGAGCCCCAGTGGCGGGCCTGCCTCTACCCTTTACTGTCCCTGCTTCCTTGCTGGTCTCCCTTCCCCACTTCTGCACGCATCAGGAACCACTGCCCAAACTCCTTGCACCAAAATCCTTGTCTCAGGGTTGGCTTGAGGCAGGGAGGAGTTAAACAAAGACAGCTCTTATGAATTGAATTGCGTCCCCTAAAAAGATGGAAGTGTTGACGCCTGGACCCCCAGGACCTCAAAATGTGACCTTATTTGAAAATAAGGGCTGGGCGGAGTGGCTCACACCTATAATCCCAACACTTTGGGAGGCCAAGGTGAGCAGATCACCTGAGGTCAGGAGTTCGAGATCAGCCTGGCCAACATGGAAAAACCTCATCTTTACTAAAAATACAAAAATTAGCTGGGTGTGGTGGCATGCACCTGTAATCCCAGCGACTCAGGAAGCTGAGACAGGAGAATCACCTGAATCCAGGAGGCGGAGGTCACAGTGAGACGAGATTGTGCCACTGCACTCCAGCCTGGGCAACAGAGAGAGACTCTATCTCAAAAGAAAAAAGAAAAGAAAAGAAGGCCATTGCAGATGTAGTGGGTCAAGATGAGGTCATACTGGAGTTGCGTAGACTCTTAATCCAACATGACCGGTGTCCTTATAAGAAGAGACACACAGAAAACAGCATTGGATGAGAAAGGCAGGGATTAGAGTGATGTCTACAAGCCAAGAAACACTGCACTGAGGATTGCCAGCAAAGCCCAGAAGCTGGAAGAGGCAAGAAAGGACCCTCCCCTACCGGTTTCAGAGGGAGCACCTTAAGTCCAGACTTTCGGCTTCTAGCGCTGCAAGAGAATAAATGTCTGTTGCTTTCAGCCACCTAGTTTGTGGAACTTTGCAATAGCAGCTCTAGGAAACTTCCACAGAGCCGATAACAGTGTTTAGGTGCAGGCTAAACCTGAGTATGGGGCATAGTGACACCCACTGTGAAGCTGGGGGGTGAGGGGTGTGCAGACCCCCTGAGTTTGTCACCCCCTTTGCAGCAATTTTCTGCACTAAGCAGGAGGACCCGAGCCTGCAACAGGCCCTGAGAAGCAAAGACAGCTGAGGTCTTGGGTGCAGGGGATCCTGCGGACTATCTGCCTGCCCTCCCCACTCCCACCTCCATCCTCCTTAAGCCTAATACCACAATCCCTTACTGATATTAAAAACTGACAAGGAATTTTGCCAGCGGCACCAGCATTTTAATATTGAAAGGTTGTGAAATCTAATAAGAGCCACAAGGAGGTTGATGGGGATGGCGTTATTTTTTCCCCTTCCGAGCTTCAATAGAACTGGGATTCAATAAGCAAATGTGACAGAATGTGTAATTTCCCCTTGATCCGCCATGGCCAGGCATTTCCTGTTTAATAACCTTAAGCCAGCGCGCGCCCCTCCCCACACGGCCCCTCCCCGAACATCTCTCCTCTCCATCTTATCAGAATCATCCTTCATTTGAACGTAGCTCAGACTGGCACTTTGGTGGCACCTTATCACCGCTTGAAGACACAAAGGGAACAAGCTGAAATATTATTTTTCCCCTTTGTGGAAAGGTGTTAATGAGATCTTCCTGCCACAGCCCTGCCTGAGGTGGTGGGAAGTCCCTGATCCCAGCCCTTTCTGGTCAAATCTCAGCTTTAAAACCTGTCGATGAAAGACGGAGTTCCTGGCCCACACCCAGCCCCCAGATGAGGGGAGTCTGAGACAAAAATTCCAGCTAGAAAGTGACGAGGAATGGGAGGAGCCAGTGCCTGACCTGGGAGGCTGGACTCTGAGATTCTGGCCGGCCACAAGCAGCTCCATGTGTGACGTTGACAGCAAACACTCCTGGCTTTCTGGCCTTGCTTGCTGGAACAGGAGAGGGCAGCAGAGGCTCCAGGGCGGGGCCTGGGGCACAGAGCAAGAGGAGTCCTATAGCCTGCCACAGCCACCTGCCCCAGGCCTCACAGTGGGATCCAAGCTTAGGAGAGCCAAAGCGGGTGCTTCCAGGTGGCCTCAGCCTCTACAGGAGCAGCAGGAAAGCCTCCAGCCTGTTTTACTTTTCTCTAGAGCAAGCCAGATTTGCCAGATTTACCAGGAAAGAGATTTCTCTGGACACTCCGCTGAGCATTGGAATAAGAAAGGTATTGTCACATGTTGATTGCTGTCACTGCTGCTACACAGAGCACAGAGCGAGCACTTCCTCGGTGCTGGGCACACACTAAGACCGCACATGCAAGGACGGGTTAAGGGAGCACAGGTATGGACCTGGCCTTGGTATGGAAGAGGGGCTTAGTCCTCTAAGCTCAGGAAGGAGGCAGGACCATCATGGGCATAGACGCACTCACAGGAAGGCAGAGGACTGATGAGCGAGGTTCCATCCATGACCTCAACAGCCTTCCTTATCTGCTCCCCAAGGTCACTTCCATTGCTGATCCACAACCACCCTTTTCAAACTTGCCCACCTCTTCCTTCTTCTCTCCTGGAGGACCTCAGGCACCCAAGTGCCTGGAAGTTTCCCCTGCTTCTCACCTGTCTGCCTCTGACTTGGTCAGTTCATCTGGGTATTAGAGTAGAAAATGCCTCAGAGGTCTTATAAGGAGGTAACATTTCAACAGTGAGTTTTGAAAGTGTGTGACTATGGGCCGGGTGCAGTGGCTCACATCTGTAACCCCAGCACTTTGGGAGGCTGAGGTGGGCAAATCACTAGGTCAGGAGTTCGAGGCCAGCCTGGCTAATATAATGAAAACCCATCTCTACTAAAAATACAAAAAAAAATGTAGCCAGGCATGGTGGCGGATGCCTGTTTTCCCAGCTACTTGGGAAGCTAAGCCAAAGAATCACTTGAACCCAAGTTGGAGGTTACAGTGAGCCAGTACCACAACATTGCACTCCAGCCTGGGCAATAGAGTAAGACACTGTTGAAAGAAAGAAAAAGGAAGAGAAACAAAGAGAGAGAGAGAAGTGAAAGAAAGAGAGACTATGATATTGCCAGGCAGGAAAGGAGAAGGTGGACCAGGGACAGAGCGAATCTGTTGAATGAAGCAGGTCCTGGGCCCTAGATATGCTTGGACTATTTGGGAACAGATCAAGGATTCTCGGGACGGCCAAGACAAGATGAAACAACTGAGAAAGAAGGAGGCTGGAAGGGAAGGTTTGTTCTTTCTGGGAAAGGCCTTGAATTCCGCCCAAGAGAGTTGAGTGTGGGATCGAATGAGAATGGAGGTGAGAGGCCTGTACAGGTTTTTAACTCCAAGTGAAATAACGAGTTGTGTGTTTTGGCGCCATCACATTGCTAACGGTGCAGAAGAGGTACTGGAGGCTAGACAGATTGCCTGAACAGATGCTGCAGTGAACTAGCTCAGGGTTGGCAAACTTTTCCTGTAAAGGGCCAAATAGTCAGTATTTTAGGCTTTGCAGGCCATACTGTCTCTGTGGCAACTATGAAAATGAATGAGTGTGGTTGTGCTCCAGTAAAACTTTATTTACCAGAAAAGGCACCAGGCAGAATTTGGCCTGAGGGCTACAGTTTGCCAACCTCTGGTCTAAGCCATAAAGAGATAGACAGATCAGAAGTAAGGGATTCTGCCCTGCCTTAATGAGGTGTCCTATAAAGAGAGCAGAGCAGCTTGGGGGCAAGGAAAGGCATAAAAACAAAAGAATGGACTCATCAAAAAGGATAAGGTAGTATTCAAGCCAAACTTGACCCAGGCCTCTCCTTGGTCAGAAACGATGTTAAACAATGGATTTTTTTTTAAGTGTCCCTACATGCTGCATTTCCCTCCCTTTCCCAGAAAGAACAAACCTTCCCTTCCAGCCTCTTTCTTTCTCAGTTGTTTCATCTTGTCTTGGCCGTCCTGAGAATCCTTGATCTGTCCCCAAATAGTCCAAGCGTATCTAGGACCCAGGACCTGCTTCATTCAACAGATAATCGTTCTGCCTGGTCCACCTTCTCCTTTCCTGCCTTCCTTGCAGGAAACAAAGACAGACCCTTGGGAAAGGAGGAGCATCTACTGACCCACAGCTCCCCAGGAGGACTATTGCCATGCAAGAAAAGAAAAGAGTGCCCCTGGCTGCAAGTCCCCCAGAGCCTAGGCAAAGGCATCAAGAAAGCATGACATCCTGGTCTCCTGTTTCAGTTTTCTCAGGAGTAAGCCAAAAAGAGCATTACTACTCCTCAGAGAGGAGATGTGAAGACTGCAGTGTGAACGAATCATGAACCATCCCTGAGTCTTCCTGCAGTCACCTCACTAAACCCCAGAGAAAATGAATTCTTTATCCAAAGCTACGCAGCTTGCTCATTGTAGAACCAGAACTAAAACCCGGGGTCCTGCTCTCAGATCTGTGTTAATTTGACTGCACCCACTTCTTCACCAAATAACAAAGGATGTGGGCCAGAAACTCAGAACTGCTCATTAAACGTGGCTCAGTAAACACTCAAACACACACATACACACAGAGTACACTCAAAAGCATTTTGATTTTTTTAAAAAGAGTAAAAATGCCCCAGTTTCCACTGCTCCAAGTCCCCTTGGGCAGGAACAATAGAGCTTCTGCATTCTCTGCTGCACAAACCATCATCATGAGGACTTGCTATTTACTCAGATAAACATAATCTGCCCTGGAATGGCAGCCGGCATCTGCAGATCACCTGACTAATAACATTTGCAGTTGCTATGTTACTTCAGTTCCTCATTTGCCATCATTTGTTACTTGGAGTTCCTGGAATTCCCTACAAGGCTATGGGAGGCAGACGGGAAGCCATGCTGGCTTGGAGCGAGGTTTACCAGATTCCAATCACACCCTCCCCATTGATGGCCACACCAGGGCCCCCAGTGCTGAGTGAGGTGAACAGCGAACCTCCTCTGCTTTCCCTGCTGGGTCTCTTCTCCTCGAGCCACTAAGAGAAAAGGATGCTCACAGGGATTCCAGAGCCACAGAGACTGCCCCAGGTGAGTGGAATAAGGAGCTAGGGCATCCAGAAAGCACTCATTAAGGGTCATTTAATGCTTAGTATCAGTAGCTAGAAAGCAGAGACCATACAGTGCCATGCAGCAGAATTAGATTTGGAGCCCAAAGACGGGGATTTGAATCCGGTTGTGGGCAGATGTTTTGACCTCTTGGAGCCTCAGTTTTCTCCTCTATGCATATGAGACCAGCATATGCATACCTCCAGAGCTTTCTAGTGAGGGAAGAATGACATAATGTGTAAGCTTTTAGCAGTCCTGCTGCATGACAGGGTTCAATATCAACGGTGGGTCCTTCCTTTGTCCTATCTGCAGGAGGGCCTGGATGAGGGTTTGGCCCTCAGCTTCCAGAGGGCTGGGAATGAAGAGCTAGGAAGACAGTAACGACAGACAACAGCAGAAGAGACCACCGCGCAAGGACAGAAGCCAAGTACAGGGAACACAGCAGGCAAGGGCACAGGCAAGGGCATAGCCACATCCTGGGAGTCACAGGCCATGCCAGCAGGGCCAGGCACTCTGCAATCTCCCTTCATTGCAATGAGTCAATGAAGACTATTGAGGAAGGGAGTTTTCAGTTAAGCATCGCCAGCACATACTATGGTCAAGCCAACTGTGGAAAATAGTTGGAAAAGTGGTCAGAGAGAGGGCTGGGGAACAAGACATGCTCAGTTCTCCTCTTGGCTGCTTTAATCTCATGCCAGGTACAATCTCAGAAGAAGTCTCCTCCAGCCACGTCTTCATCCATCCCCTTTGCAAATGGCTGAAAATCAGGGAGGGGGACCTGAGGGCAGGGTTGGTCATTGGCAAGGCTCTTCCTATTCCGCAGCTCTGGTAGTACTAAACTTGTCCCAGTAATGGGAACCAGCCCACGTTCAGCAAAAACACTCCAGGCCATTCTGAGAAAGTATTTATTAACAATTATTCCCTGTCCATGGGGGGATTGGTTCCAGCACCCTGCACAAATACCGAAATCCACAGATGCTCAGGCCCCTTACATAAAATGGTGCAGTATTTGCATGTAACCTACACACATCCTTTAAATCATCTTTAAACCACTTACAGTACCTAGTGCAATGTAAATGCTATGTAAATAGTTGTTATACTGTATTGTTTAGGGAATAATGACAAGAATAAAAAGTCTGCGCTGTACAGATGCAACCCTCATAGGTCCAACCACGTTTTTGATCCACAGTTGGTTGAATCTGTGGCTGTGGAACCTGTGGATACAGAGGGCCGAATGTACATGGAGATTTCCTGCAGGAATCTCATTTATCTACATTCTTCTGCAGAGACTGCCGGGCATCTGCCTGTATATATGCCTGTCACAATGTTTGGAAACAATATTCAAGGAAAAGTCCATCCTCCAAGAAGAATACTATATTGTTTATGAGACAATTTACTTTAAAATACTTTGGCATAAACGAGATGGGATGTGGGTGGAACTGTCCCTTGTGTACATTAGAGTGGTCTGCATTTGAGACACCCTAAGCAGAATACTCCAGGGCAGTCAACCAGCTCAAAGAGGCTCTGTTCAAAAAGCATCCCCTTCAGAGCTGATACTTAACCTTCAAAGTAGCAGTGTCAAAAATCTACTAGGTCAGTTTGCCACCTGAAGATGGGCATCAAATGAGCAAGCCTAACTATCAGCACCAGTGCCCATGCTGTGAACAATGGCACCATGACTGTTCTGACCAAGTGATCTGAGCCACCCTCCGGATGTAGCTAGGGGTTAGCTGATAAAGGCTGTAATCTCATCCACGGCTTGGCAGAAAGTTGCCATAACAAAGCCATGCTCCTGAGGGACTATGTTAATTTCTCTTTCCCAGTTCACAAGGGGCGTGGTTTCAAAGGCAAGAACTTCCCAGCGCCATGCCTCCATCCACCTCCCCAACCGGGAATCTAGAGTTCTTCATCTAACTTTCCCACGTGCAGGCCAGGTAAAATTCCAGGTGAGTTTCCCTTGTTCAGAAAACCCACCAAAAGCCCCAGAAGGAGGGGTTCTGTTTTGGGCCCAAGCAACCAACCCAGGGTCAGAGTCAAAGATCAGTCACTCCAGAGGAAGTTTGAAAGAATCCTCTCATTGGACAAGAACTTAAATGCGACAGAAATAACTTCAAAGTTAAAATTCCACTGCACCTTACCTGTGCAGACTTCCCTTTCTGGGATCCCCTCCCACAACAGTGTGGGAGTTCTCTCTACTTCTCTCTCACACGCTCTCTGCCTAATAAATCGCTCTCTGAAAAACTCTTTGGGTCCATTATATTTATACGAACAATAAGCCCACCGCACCTCCAGGACCTCTTTCCCCATTCCTGGGGTAGAGGAGGCCAAGAAATGGGACACTCAGTTGCACTCCCTCTTCTAGATGCTCCACGCAGGATTACCATTATTCTGTGAACACATTACTCCTTCTAGGGTTCTGCTACCACCAGCCAGGGTTGAGGGCCCTGGCCACATCCAGGTGTTCTGGTCTACATGATGAGAAACATGGGCAGCTGGAGGGGCTATAGAGTGTGATTTTCAGGGGCAAACACTGGAGTCAGCCTGGATGCTTTAAATCCAGCCCCGCTGTTCATTACCTGTGGGCCCTGGAAATGTGGCTTAGACTCAGTGTCTCTGTGAATACATGAAAAGGGCTTAGAATCAAGCTCAGCAAAACAGAAAATGCACTGTTAGTCAGCATTATTATTATCACCCCCTAGAAGAGAGGAGAGCACCATGCCACCGAAGATCAAAACACCAGGTTGTATAATAATAACCACAGCTACCTTGTAAGGAGCACTTTAATCACTGTAAGTGATTACCAGCTCCTTCACATACATTAATTCCTTTAAACCTTACGACAACTCTTGGGGTGGTTATTACTGGCCCCATTTCATGGGTGATGAAATGGAGGCTTAGAAAGATTAAGTAACTTGCCCCTTGTCATATAACTTAAGGCAGGGGAATTAAGACACATAGCAAGTCCCGTATGACCCCAGAGCCTGGGTTCTTCCCTACCACAGTGCCCAGCTCTCTCTAGGATGACCAAGCTATTTCTGGGAGGAATTTGGCTCCCCATCTTGACTTTTCTACCAAGGGGAGAAATCATGGATAATGGAATATCTTACCTCCTTGACAATTATATTTCTCATTTTGCATTAACAAATTAGCATTCAGATTTATGAGTCTGTCTCTTATGACCTGGGTTGGGGTAGTGGTTAATGGCCTTAGATGCATGTTAGATTCACCTTTTAAAAATCCCTAAGCTCAGGGCACCCTCTAGATGAATTAAATCCAAATCTCAAGGACAGGGACCCAAGCATCAGTATTTTTTACAGCTCCCCAAGTAATGATAACACATGTGAAGGTCATGAGCACTGGGTGAGGGTGGCCAACAAGGCTGCATCTTACAGACTCCTGAAAAATTAAGCACCTGACCCTGCAACATGCCGAATCACCATGGCCATGCCTCTGGGGTGGACGATAGCATCACCTCCCAGTTCTCAGAGGGAAACTCTGGGAATGAACACTGGGCTCAAAACCAAGGCTTTTCCCCGCTGCCAGCAGAGAAAAGAATGGTTGGTGGAAGGTCTGGGCTCTCCCTCCACACCCCTTGTGACCAGCCCTCAATCTCTACCTCCAGACAGCTCATGCCAGGCTACCTTTATCCACCTCCCTGACTCATACAACGCATTTGAATCTGAACACTTGGTTATTCTTCTCAAAATGAAGGATAGGGCTTTTGCCTGAGATATAATGAGTCGAATAAAATTTTATGGGTCTCTCCGGGAAGACTGAGTGTGGGTCTGGGGCCAAAGTGGGAGGGGCAGAAAGAGGGCAGATGGTGAGAGCTCAGGGGGTCTCTCCCCAGGGGCAGATAAAAAGGCTGATGTAGAATTCCCAGAAGAATCAAAGGCAATCAGCGGATTAGCATACAAACTGCCTCCTCCCAGGCCAGCTCCTGGCAACTGAGCACCCATCAGGGGCAGCAGGTTCTTATCCCTGCAATAAATACTTAAGAAAGCTCGCCGAAGCCAAACCTCTCTGGAGGGCAGTGGGGAACAGCTGGGGTCTCATGTCCCAGAGAGGGCTGTGAGGAGAGGGCAGGGGGTAGATGGGCAGGCTTGGGGTTGGGAGAGGCCAAGGTAGATATAGGAATGACATCAGTGCCCATAGGGGACCTGGGGAGGAATTAAGACACCGGCTCCTCCACTTAGATGCTGGGGGTGCCAAACCTGTCACCACCTCTCCAGGCAGTGTCTGTTTCTATAAAGAAGGGAAACCAAAGCTGCTTCCCCAAAGAAAACACTGTCACAATGCCCCATGCAGTCCTCACCTCCAACAGCAAGTGACAAGAGAGGAGACAGCCTTCACATGCTCCTCCACATATCGAGCTTTCTTTAGACAAATCTCTTCCTGACTCTAGGCCCTGACCTCCTGTTTCTTAGAGCACTTATTTAGCAAGCTTGCAGTTATAAATTCTTTGTCTGCCCCTTTGAGGGGTAAGTCTCCCAGCCTCTTGCCAGTTTTATAACCCAGGAATATCTTTTTCAAAAACCTGGAAGCCATCTCTTTGAAATGTGGTCAAGAAGGACAGGGGCCCTGTCTCCCTGTCTCTGCAAGAGGGTAGGAGCCTAACTTCCATATGGGACAATTCTCAGACACAGATGTGCCTTTCTCTTTCCCCTGCCCCATAAGACTTTCGCTCTGTGAAGCCTCAAGATAACTAGGAAATACCAGGGATTTCACTTTTAATGGTCCATATTCTTCATAGAACAATGTGGATGTGGAACAAACCTGTGTTTGCCATATACCACCATGATCCTCTAGGTCCCTGCAGCCTGTCCCTGAGCCCAGTGGATGGAGAGCCCCCGGGTAACCTACCTACAGACAGAAGCTTAGCCTATCCCCTTTCTTAGTCTCTCCTGGAATCCTAGTGATAAGGGGGAGTGAGTACCTCACGCAACCTTCATGGTGAGCCCACAGTTCTGTCCTCACAGCTGCTGGGCCAGGCTCTACATGGCTGTGCCCTTCACTTCATCCTCAGCCCTTTCTGGATCCTTTTTTGCTTTGATACCATCCACTGCTAGGATGACCTCAGTACCCACCTTTGTCTCCAACTAGAAGGAAACTGTCTTGCTTTTCTCAGTCCCACCATTGGGACCTTTGACATGGTTTCATGGATCCCGGGGGAAATGCCTTCTTTGTATTTGACCAGACTTCCCTCTCCTTTCCAGGGGCAGGTTTGGGATGAATGAGTTCAAGCAGAGCCTCTTATCATTCCCAGGATCCTGGTCTGTCTTGGCTTGATCCATGGCACCACCAGATTCTCTCCTTTCACGTGATCACCCCACTCCCATATCAGCAGTTTACTGTCCCTTTCCGAAACCTGATTCTTTTTCAAGGTCCCTTTAGACCATCAAGCAAATCAGGGATCGTGACTAGGGACAAATTGGGTTGGTCACCGGCAAGAGAGACTGCTGCAGGCCACAGCCTCAGTCTCAGCTCACAGATTCCTACCACCCAGACTGAGCCTTCTCTTTTTAAGTCTACAGTAAAAAAAATTTCAAGGGCAGCTCACAGATTTGGTCATATGACTACACAACCATATAACTTTCAGTCAATTATTATAGATTATCACTGTCCTTGTTGAGGTTTCGGATTTTATGCATCTAGGAGTCCAATTGGACAAAAAACAAATATCTAGTTTTTTAAGATATTTAATGGCAAGGTGACAGGCTAATTATGATTAAAATCACTAATTTTATTTAGCACTTTCTATGTTTCAGCCACTGTGCGCTAAACACCCTACATAGATTAATGCTTCATTTGTTTTCAAAATATATGGAAAGGAAAACTAGGACTTTGAGAAGTCAAGCTATCTGCCCAAGCTCACACAATTAAGTGCTGAGGTCAAGATACGAACCCAGATAGCCTAAAGTCCCAATCATTACACTCTACCACCTCCTTATTACAATGCTTTCATGACATCGAATTCATCTCTCCCACCAGAATCAATACATAACTTCTCAGCATGTCTCTCTGAGCTGTTTCTGCTGAGAGAATGAGTGGCATCAGGCCAGGCGTGGTGGCTCACGCCTGCAATCCAAGCACTTTGGAGGCCAAAGTGGGCAGATCACCTGAGGTAGGGAGTTCAAGACCAGCCTGACCAACATGGTGAAACCCGTCTTTATTTAAAAAAAGAGAGAGAGAGAGAGAGAGAGAGAATGGGTGGCATCAAAAAGATCCATTGTTTTATTTGTTTCTCTGTGTTTTTAGAGACAGGATCTCACTCTGTTGCCCAGGCTGGAGTGCTGCAATTACAGGTCACTGCAGCCCCAAACTCCCCGGCCCGAGCCATCTTCCTGCCTCTGCCTCCCAAGTAGCCAGGATTACAGGCACCCACCACCAACAAAGCTAATTTTTTATTTTATTTTTTGTAGAGATGGGGGTCTCAGTATGTTACCCAGGTCTTCAACTCCTAGTCTCAAGTGATCCTCCCCTCTCTGTTTCCCAAAGTCCTGGGATTACAGGCGTGAGCCACCATACCTGGCCAGGATCCATTGTTTAACTGGACTCATCAAACAGCAGACCACTGGTCTATTGCTGGCATTTTATCCATTTGTTATTGCCACTCTAATTGAAAACATATTATATCAACCATTTGACAACACCACAGTGACCACGTGGCCTGGATTTTCCAGAGTAATCCAGATTTCAGTATTGTCACCTATTTTTTATATAAGCCACAAAACACTTGAGAAATTATAATATATTCATATGCAAAATAGACCCCTACCCTTTGCCTCTTGCATCAACAAGGAGCCCAGACTCCTTTGTCAGACTTCCTTTTTCAAAATGTCTTGCGCTCTGAAAATATAGTCATGGTAGCCTGTGAACTCCTTCATATCATGATGCTGTAGTTTTAGTGCACTTGCTCATGGCTGAGGCTAATTTACACTTTAGCCAAGTGGTGCCACATGGTGTCATCGCCACAGCTGAGGCAGAGCCTCTCCCCATCACGGCTCTGGTGTTTAATTAGCCTCCATCTTCCTACTGACTGCAACCGTCATCACAGAGGCGACTCTCACTCATTATGGACTTCTGGGGGCATTACTACAATTTCCCAGCAGCCTGATTTTCTCCCCTCGAGAACAGACAGCAGATTGTCATCAAGCACTGAAGCAAGTCCTCACCACTCCTCATGTCATGCTGCTGTGCCTGGCACTGAGCCCTACATCAACTGGGTTGGGTCAGACAGACTGGAGGCCTAATTGGTGCCAGGAACACATGTGGTCGGCCATTCTGTTGGTTCTGTAGTTTATAGACCACACACACCCCCACCCACGCACCGGTCCCATACACATGTGTTTACACAGCCCTCCTCTGCATCATGTCCAAGAAACATGGAAAATGACTTTGGCCAAGAGCCACAAAGACTAGCAGTTCCCAGTGATTGATTCTCAACTGAAGGCAGGTGGAAGGCAGAGATTTGCATCTTCTAATTATCGGTCTCTTCCCTCCAGGTAACCTCTTGGCCATTGAGCCTTTAAGTGATGTCACCCAGCTTCCTAAAATGTATCTCACTCTGCTGGATGAAGCATGCTGCTCATGACATAAGGGTCATGGGATATGGGGGGTGGACTCCCTCCCTCTACCCAGTAACCCAGCATTTTGGTATATTTAAAATTATCTAACTCTTTGCTTCTGAAATAAAAGGAAGCTTACATTAAAATATATTAGCACAGTGAAAGTATTAAAGTCAAAGTATTTCCGTGATAAAGGAAAAGAAAATACAGACAGGGTCCATGCCCTCCAGAGCAAGAGCTCCCCACCTGGGGAATAGAGGGCAGAGGGTAGACAAATGGTCTGGAGAGAGAGCAGATTGAGGCAAGCATAACTTTATTTGGTCATCACTGATCCATCACACAATTTCAGGCAGGTCTACCTTCCACACACCAGTTGACTTGTATGGCCGGGTAATGGAGCAAGACCACTACAAGCTGTCAGCAATGAGCTGGAAATAATGAAGGCAAGGCCAGAAGGTGAGCAGGATGGTCAGAAACCCAGAAAGCAATCGCAAGATGTCAAAGCCATAAAGCCATGAAGCCATGTCTATGAGGTAGAGTGGAATTCAGGACATGGCTGTGATTAGACAGAGAGAGCAAAACAAGAGATGTCAAATCCAGGGAGGGTGTGAGAGTCACAGTGGGCACATCCGAGCCCAAGTTGGCAGGAGCCAGTGGGAATGCAGGGTGCTGAGAGTGAAAGAGGAGGCAGTCCAAGTAAACCCCGACAGAGTCACAAGTGGGGGGTCCACAATGGTAGTCTCTCCCATCCCCTCATAAGCAAGCATTTACATGTGATTCTAATGTGCATCCTTGCATTTGTATACATTCCTGAAAAATGTGTACTATGGTTTTGTGAGCATGCATTTTCATTTACATAAATGTTATTGTGCTACAGATCTGGTTCCCCTTAACTCTTCTCAGTAAGATCTCTGTATTTAAGATCCTTCCATGTTACTGTGTGCATATCCAGTCCCCTGCTTCTAATCACTGTACAACAGTCCATAGCAAGCACCCACCATGCTGTACCGTGCCATCCTGATGATGGAACCCATGTTGCCTCCAACTGCACCTTCCCTGCCAGCCCCACGAAACATAAGGCCAGGGGTACCCTCATGCATGCCACTATGGACCTGTGAAAGAACTGAGGGGAGACATGTGCCCTAAAGTGGAATTTGGGGGTCATATGGAAAAATGTATTCTTAACAACGAAATCATGTGAGATGGTTCCAGAATCGTTCCACAGTCTACATGCTCACCAGCAGGGCAAGGCTATTCCGACATCTAAGGGTTCCCTATTGAAATTCTTGGGCTCTACTGTTTTCCATTTATCTCTTTCTGTGCCAGGGCACCTAATGCCATTCAAACAGAAACCCCAAGTGAGGGTGGTGCTCATCTTCATCCCCAGGTGACCACAAAAATATTTTGAGACCCAATGCATGTTTGTGCAATTCTTCTAGCTCCCACCTAAATGTTCTCTATTTATTATCAGGATTTCAAAGGACAAAATAACCAAGGCATATTTTCAGGCAATATGTTTCTAGCCTTTCTCAAGTCCTTGGACCTGCTGGCTCCAATTGCTACCATCAATAGACACCCATAATAAAGTGACTGCTCAAGAATCTATACTGTACTAACCGTAGCTGTGTTCATCTAATAAGATTCTGTGCCAGCACACTGTGATTTATACAGTGTTTCATTTGCCATATTTTGTTGTCTTTCTTCTGAGTTATCTTCTCACATCACTATTATTCCACCTTTGATTTTTTTCCCCTTGGATTATTCTGCTCTCTTCTAATTAAATGTGTGTCTACGCACAACTGCGAGATATAGATTTGACTCTGCCTCTGCTGCCAAAAGGCATAAAGGCATAAAACTACATTGTGAATCTACGGTCTGTGGGCACACAGCTGTTTAGCTTGTCTCTTTTCTGTTCTACTGCACCTCGATTGCATTCTCTCCTGCCTAAAGTGACCACATCCTGCCTAAAGGTGAAGAGCCAGTCAACGTTCTTCATCCCTTCTTCTGTCTATAATCTTTTCATTACAAATGGGCTCATTGCAGAGGCTTCTGGATGGTCCCCACAGCCATTCCTCCTGTTTTACACACCAACAGGAGCCCATGATAGCCCAGGGGAAACCTATATTTCCCAGCTTTTTTTGAGACAGGGTCTTGCTCTGTCACCCACGCTGGAGTGAAGCGGCACAATCACAGTTCATAGCAACCTCGATCTCCAGGTTCAATCGATCATCTTGCCTCAGCCTCCCTGCAAGTGTGTGCCACAACACCCAGTTAATTTTTTGTATTTTTTGTAGAGATGGGGTTTTGCCATGTTGCCCGGGCTGCTGTTGAACTCCTGAGCTCAAGCAATTCACCTACCTCAGCCTCCCAAAGTGCTGGGATTACAGGCGTGAGCCACCACACCCGGCTTAGATTTCTCAGTTTTCTTGCAGGCAGGTCCTGCCTTAGATGAAGCCACCTGCATAGCCATTCTTTGTCCTTCCAGCCCTCACTGGCTGGAAATAAAATGTGATTATGAGAGCTGAAGCACCACTTCAGATCATGGGATGGATGGTAAGATTATTGTAAGGATGGCAGGGTACCCATAGGGAAGGATCTTGGGTCTTTGCTGATTGTTGAACTACCACAGAAGCCCTGGACTGCTTACCTAGCTTTCAAATGGCAAAAATAAGCTTCTCCTTGTGTATGCCATTAATGTTATATATTAGCCCAGCCAGTACATATATGTTCCAGGGGCCAGGAAACATTTTCTGCAGGAAACATTTTAGGCTTTTCAGACCATGCTATTTCTGTTGCAGCTATCCACTTCTGCCCTCATAGCACAAAGGCAGCCACAGACAATACGTAAACAAATGAGTGTGGCTGTATGAAAACTGTATTTACAAAAAAGAGACATTTGTTGGGTTGGATTTGGCCCATAGAATACAGTTGGCCAACCCTCATACAGAGGACATGTTTCTAAACTTTACGTAAATCTTATCATCACATTGAATGCATCCTTCTGCTACTTGCTTTCTTCACTTGGCATTGAGGGTTGATTTGTTTTTGTTTCTGTTTTTGCTTTTTTTATTTGTGCATAATAGATGTACACCATTTCAGGGTACATATGATAATTTGATACATTCATATAACTTGTAAAGATCAAATCACAGTGTACTCAAGATAACACCTTAATCAATATTGTTTTTGAGATCTATCCATGTGGAGTTTATTCAATCATTTCTGTTAGCAGAAACAATAGCATTTGAATAAATGATTCACTATTTATTCATTCATTCTCCTGTTGATGGTCTTGTAGGTCGAAATAATTAAGTTGCTGGTCTTTCAGGTTGTTTCTAATTATTCATTTTCACAAACAAAGTTACACTCATGGGAATGCCTCCCGAGGCCTGTGTGACTTTCTCTAGAATTAACTCCTGGGAATGAAATGACTGTATTCACATAGTATGTACATTTCCAGCTTTGCTAGCAGTTTCCAAACTTTCTCTCGATGGCAGTACCAATTAAACCCTGCATTAGTATACGATGGTTCCCCTGGCTCCACATTTTTACCCATACTTGCTATTTTCGGACTTCCTAAATTTTGTCAGTCTGATCAGTCAGAAAAGTATCACACTGTGATTTTAATTTGTATTGCCTGTTTACTGAGGGGGTTGAGCACTTTCTCATGTATTTACTGGTCATCTAGATTTCCTCTTTATAAAACTCACTGGCAATATCTTTTAGATTATTGGCATTTCATACCTATTTGTAAGTGATTTTCTCATATTCTAGATACTAATTTATTTATCTTTTATAAGCTTTACAAATATCTTTTCAACTCTGTGACTTGATTTTTAATTCATACTTCAATTGATGAATATTTTACATTTTACTATAGTCAAACCTAACCAATTTCTCATTTTAGTTACTGCTTCTGACATCTTAAGAAACCTCTCTTGGGAGGCCAGGGTGGGTGGATCACGAGGTCAGGAGACCAGCCTGGCCAAGATGGTGATACCCCGTCTCTACTAAAAATACAAAAATTAGCTGGGCATGGTGGCATGCACCTATAATCCCAGCTACTTGGGAGGCTGAGGCAGGAGAATCACTTGAACCCGGGAGGCAGAGGTTGCAGTGAGCTGAGATCATACCACTTCACTCCAGCCTGGGAGACAGAGACTCCATCTCAAAACAAAACCAAAAAAAGAGAGCTTTCCTATTTCCAAGGTTATGAAGACATTCTCTTACACTTTCCTCCAATATTTTGAAGTTTTTGTTTGCACATTTAGGTCTTTTAATGTCCTAAAATCGATCTTGGTTTAGGTTTGAAATAGAATTTTTTTTACTATTGATTACCAAGTTTTCCAGTGATGTTTCTTAAATAGTGCATGCATTCCTAACAGATTCGCAATGCACCTTGTCACATATCAAATTCCTATGTATTCATGGTTTTATATCCGAGACCACTTTGCTGCTCTTTTGATCTCTTTTTCATTTTCTGTACCAATACCACACTGTCCTAATCACAATAGCTTTATAATAAACCTTGATTTCTGGTAGATCAGTTCCCTCGATTTTTGTTATTTTTCTTCAACATTGACTTGAATACTCCTGTTCCTTTCTTTGCTCTCCCTAAAAAATTTTAGAATCAGCCCACCAGGTTCTATGAAAAAAGTTATTGGAATTTTGCCTGGCATTGCATTCAATTTACAGATTCATCTAAAGATAATGACACCTTTGCAATACAACTCTTCTAACCACTCTGTCTCTTGCACTTCCGCAGCATCAGACAGTAATTTGTGGCAAATTTATGGCCAATTGAACTGCTGTGATCAAAGGTTGTTGATTAGTGGTCCTGTGTCAATTCAGAGAAAAGTTTCCACTGCCTGGCTACAGGGTTCTGTCCTTGACTCTGTCCTTTTGAAAATACCTGTCAATCAGTCGGATGACAGCAAACCTGGTAGGGAGAGCACGTGCCACAGATGACATAATCAAAATTCACAATGATCTCAGTAGTCTAGGATGCCTGGCCAAAGCCCAGAAGATAACATTTAACAAGTATAAATGCAGAGCCCAGCAGCAATTTCTGAAATTCACTTGCACAAATGCCAAATGGTTGCAGAGGGAGTACAGATTTGGCAGCGATTTATGTGAAAAGGATTTTGTGGCGCAAGGGAGGGAGGGAGGTAGTCACTGATCACAAACTTAATATGAGGCAATAATATGATGTGGCCATTTAAAGAGCTAAAGCAAACTTATTAAAGTCAATATCCTGTTCATGTGAATTACAGGCTCCCTGTACTCTGGTGTAATCTGATCATATCCACGGCACATGCTTCATCTTTGGATGCCACACCAACATATTTCAGAGCATCTAAAGGGTGGGCAACGAGGTAAGAGATTGTGGAAAGCTTCCTATCCAAGATCTGGACAAAAAGGCATCCATGCCATTATTGCTTCCATGGCAAAGCAACAGAGTAAACCACTGTCAAGTCTGTATAAAAGAATACTTTCTAACTTACATTGAGGATGTCTCCAACAATGGAATGGTCAGATGCATAAAGTAGTGAATTTGTGCTGATAGAATCATTCTAGCAGAGGCTAAGAGAACATGTCCCAGATGTGTTGTATGAATAGGATGCCTGCTCTGGGTGGACTCCTTGGTAAGTGACCATGGCTTTAAGATCATACATTTTTTTCCTGCCTGGTACAGCACAAGCTTCTTCAATCATAAATATAAAGAAGAAATAATACACGGGTAGTCAAGGGCAAGAACACAGAGTAAATACAAAATCCACTTTTGCCCAGATTAGGGAGGATTTTGTCACCTTATTTATTTAGAGAGAGAGTCTCACTCTGTCTCCCAGGCTGGAGTGCAATGGCGCGATCTCGGCTCACTACAACCTTCATCTCCCAGGTTCAAGCAATTTCCTGCCTCAGCATCCAAAGTAGCTGGGAATACAAGCACCCACCACCACGCCTGGCTAATTTTTGTATTCTTAGTAGTGACGGGGTTTCACCATATTGGCCAGGCTGGTCTTGAACTCCTGACATCGTGATCCACCATCTAGGCCTCCCAAAGTGCTGGGATTACAGGTGTGAGCCACTGCACCCAGCCACCTTTTTTATTTTAAAAAAAATACATTCGTGAAATATTTCAAACATACAAAAAGCACAGAGAAAAACAAAACAAGTATCTATCTCTCCACCAGTAAGAATTAACCATTGCTATATTTTACCATATTTGCTTAAGATTTTTTAAGAGAAATAAAATATTACAGATATGGTTAAAGTTACAGTGCCTATTCTATCCTATTTCCCATGAGAGACAATTCTTCTGAAGTTGGCATGTATCCTTCTCACCTGTGTATTTGAGCCTTACTACACATTTCCATAAAAGCATAAAGTACTGTTTTAAGTGTTTTTAAAATTTATAGGAATGTTTTTATGTTATTTATAATATTCTGCAACTTGCTTTCTTAGAAGACCTTTATATATAAGGCTGCAACAATCATCTTTGTACACATATTCTTATTTATGCATGACTATCTCAGAGTATATATACCTAGAAGTGAAATTGCTGAGTCAGAGTCACAGATCTGAAATGTTACTAGATACTGCCAAATTCGTTGTAACCACTAGTACTGTAAGACAGTTTCCATTATCCCATTACCCCCCTTCAAGCTGATACATTAAACTTTTAAATTTTTGATAAACTGATAGGCATGAAATTGCATTTCATTGTGATTTGAGAGTTTTTGGCATTTCCAGATGCTAGAAAGATTGAACATTTTTCATATATTTATGAATTTGTGGAATTATTCATATATTCTAGACATTTATCCTTGATTGGTTATATACCGGTAAATATCTTCCTTTCTTTTTTTTTTTTTTTTTTTTTTTGAGATGGAGTCTCCCTCTGTCACCCAGGTTGGAGTGCAGCGGCACAGTCTCAGCTCACTGCAACCTCTGCCTCCCAAGTTTAAGTGATTCTCCTGTCTCAGCCTCCCGAGTAGCTGGGACTATAGGTACACACCACCACACCCAGCTAATTTTTGTATTTTTTAGTAGAGATGGGGTTTCACCATAGCCGTCAGGCTGGTCTCTCCTCCTGACCTCAGGTGATCCACCTGTCTTGGCCTCCCAAAGTGTTGGGATTACAGGCGTGAGCCACCAAGCCCAGCCCAGGTAAATATCTTCTACCTGTAGCTTCATTTTCTCACTAGCTTCGGTCTGATTCTCTTCTTATTACCCACCAAGCTCAAGGGGTTTTGTTTTTGGTGTGGGAGTTATTCGATGAAGCAGAGTTTATAATTGGGTCAGTTTTCACTTATTTGTTTAAATAATAAACATTACATTACTTGTTTGATAATTAACAATGAGTAGTTATCTAACAAATTAGGAGCAAAGTTTAAAGAAATGGGACACCAAAGCACAAGTCATAGGCATTAATGACAACTTTAAGAAAAGCAAAGTAGAACCTCTGGTTCTATTTTGTATGGGGATTAACCTTGAGTCATGCCAGCCTTCCCTGTTCAGCTTGATCACCTGACCTCCTACCTAAGGTTGCTGTCAGCACTAGCTGCACTAAGATTTCACATCAACAGGTCTTATAGGAGGAAGGGCAAAAGGAGTCAAAACCAAGAATTATTAGCTTGCTTCAGTGAGTTTAGAACATCTCTCTGTTCTTGCTTGGGGCTCACTCTGCATTCCTCTTTTGCCCATCAGAGACAGGTTACTACTGGCAACCAAACTGCATGCTCGTTCACTCACCCTGGTTCTAGGTAGCCTTCAATACATGGGTTTGTTTTCTAACTTCTACAATGGAGCATTTAAACACCTGGTTCAGACTTCAAACACCACTTTTATCACACATTTTTCTTAAAGTAAATGTTTCTTAAGCATTGACTCTCTGAACATTTAAGTTTACAAGGTGAATGCAATATATATATATATATATATATATATATATTATTTTATGGCCAAGAAGTATGATACCCCTTCTGCTCCCTGTCCCTACTCACAGACCAGAGTTAGCCACAGAGCAACACAGAGTCCTGCAAAGCAGTTGTTGCCTGATATCAGCTGCTGCCTGACCAGTCTTCCTCTTAATTTTTCCTTCCATTCCCATTCAGGAGTTGATTTCATGCTCCTGAAGACCCAGAGAAGGGGAGAATCAAAGCAATCCTTATATCTAATAACAAATTACAATGGATCAGGGACATTGCATGATAAATACCAAATAGATACAATCAACTGGGGCCATGCAACAGGTCACCTGATTTTAACTAAAACAAACATAGCAATAAACACTTAGACCTAGCCCAGCTACAGATGAATTCTGAATGTCAGTCTCAACGGTGTGCCGTAAACTTGAGGAATGAGCAAGAACATGGAATCATTTTCCGTCACTGGCCATACAACCCAAAGAGTCAGCCTAACTCACGCTGTAGGGAAACACCATAAGTGTTGACTAAACTCTTGGAATTTGGAGATGGGGCCACTGTGTCCCTTTCTTGGCCTTTTGCCTCCACCCACAGAAGAGAGTGCTAATCTGCTGGGTCAGGTCTGGGGTCACCATTCAGTCATGTTCCCTGGAGGCCAGGTGACCAAACTGAAAGGTAATGGGAATGCAGGAATATGCCCTCCTCTCCACCTGGACCAGGTAAACCTGGGTCCAACTTATCTATACAGTTGGTTGGCTAAGCCCATGAAGCTCTAAGTGTTTTATAAGCCTTTCTTTTGCCTGCAAAACAGAAATAAACCATTGTTTCTCAAATCCAGAATGGTCCCAGGAACTGTACCACCGGCCTCCCTCTCCAGCTCCTGGGCCCTCCTCAGCCGCTTGAGAGTCTGCTCCCTCCCACTCTCTCCCCAACCCCTACTGCCCCTCCTTCCTGGAGACCCAGGGACAAGTTCAAATTGTCCACCACTCTGGTGCAATTTGTTTAGGAATTGCTGTCCTAAACCGCAAGGTTCTGATGAACAGAACTATTTAGCCTGATCCTGAAGCCACTGCTTAGGAATGAATGCTGAGTCCTAAGATAGCAGAGCAAGGTCCAGGGTGAGCAGGGGACCTCCTGGAATCCAGCAGAGCAGGGAAATCGTCTTTTCTCTTCTACTGTATTGATTTGCATTGGGTGCATTGTGTCACAGGCTACTTTGTAATTTATCATGTGCTATTTTTTATGTTAACAGACATTTTTTAAAGTCCATGTCCTTGGACCATATCCTTGGGATAGTATTCAGCCTTAAATGGGAAGGAAATTCTGGCCTATGCTACAACCTGGATAGGTTCAAAAGCCCCTCCAACACCAATATCAACAGCTGAAAATACAGATTCATATGTGACCAAGGCTTGGGAAGTATGCGTGTGTACGTGCGCGCGTGTGTGTGGGCGCATGTGTGTGCATGCGTGCATGTGTGCGTGTGTGTGAATATTGCCAGAAAAAAAAATTATCATTTTATGTGTAGGGAGGAAAAACCCACAAACTCTCAAGCCCCAAAGTACAGTAGCTTATTCTCGTAACTTGTTGACAGGAATGTGAATTGATACGGCCATTACAGAAAACAGCACAGAGGTTCCTCAAAAAACTAAAAATGGAATTACCATATGAACCAGTAATCCTACGTCTAGGCATATACCCAAAAAAAAATAAAATGAATTCAAAGATAAATCTGCACTCCTGTGTTCATTTTTCAGCATTATTCACAATGGCCAAGATATGGAAACAACCTACGTGTTCATCAACAGATGTGAAGATAAACAGATAGGATAATGGTCACAATGGAATATTATTATTCAGCCTTAAAATGGAAGAAGAACAGGCACAGTGGCTCACACCTGTAATCCCACACTTTGGGAAGCCGAGATGGACAGGTCACTTGAGGTCAGGAGTTCGAGACAAGCCCGACCAACATGGTAAAACTCCATCTCTACTAAAAATACAAAAATTAGCCAGGCGTGGTGGCACACACCTATAATCCCAGCTACTCGGGAGGCTGAGGCAAGAGAATAACCTGAACTTGGGAGGCAGATGTTTTAGTGAGCCGAGATTGTGCCACTCCACTCCAGCTTGGAAGACAGACTGTTGAGACACCATCTCCAAAAAAAAAAAAAAAAAATGGAAAGGAAATCCTACCATTTATGACAACATGGATGAACACAGACATTATACCAAGTGAAATAACCCAGGCACAGAAAGACAAACACTGCATGATCTCACATAAATGTGTGTGGAATCTTAAACAGTCAAACTCCAAGGAGCAAAGAGTAGAGCAGTGGTTGCCAGGGGCCAGGTGGTTGGGGAAATGGGGAAATAGTGAAAGGATACAAAGGTTCGGTTACACAGGATGAACAAGTTCTGGGGTTCTAATGTGCAGAATGCTGACTGTAGTGAACAATGTTCCATTGGATACTTAAAATTCGCTATGAGGGTAGATTTTAAGTGTTCTCACCATACAGACACACAAACAGTAATGATGTGAGGTGATAGATATAGTAATTATCTTGATTGTGGTGATTAAGAATAAATATGGGTATTAAAACATCACATCGTATGCCTTAAACATGTAAAAATTTTTGTCTGTCATTGATACTTCAATAAAGCAGAAAAAAAAGAACAAAAAGTATAGTAGTTGTCAAACACAGGAAAACAAGCCAGAGGCGGAACCGGCCTCAGAAGCGGTTGCCATGGGCAACAGAACACCAGTGGGTCTCCACGTCCTTGTCTTGCATGTGGCTTGCTGTCCTCGGGCCTCGCAGATGGAGGTATCTGAGCATGGACCACGGCCACAGAGTGAAAGGAGAGTCTGTCCTCAGGAAATGCATCCACCCCATGGATAGAGACAGCTCTAAGGAGAAAGCTCTAGGGCAGAGCCCCTTTTTGAGAAAGCAGAGGGCAGAGAGTGGAAGGCAGAAGGGAAGTGGTGGGTGGGCCCAGCAGATCATGCTAGAATGAATGGGAATATGTGTGGCTTCGAAACCTGGATCCTTCTGAGGCCAACAATTCCCATAAAAAAACCTGAAGCTACTGTTGCTAACATGAGAAGGCAGCCCAGTCATGCCTCGGAGTCTCTGCTCATGTCACCACCCTCCATCCTCCCTTAACTATTTAAAGACAGGTGGCAGCATAATAAGAAATTCTTTATTTTCATTTCTGGTCTTTCCTTTAATATCTTAGTTTTCTCTAAACAAACACCATAACCCCCTGGCACTCCTCTTTCTCCTGGGATCTTTTCTCCCTACTTTCCCCTGCTCTTAAGCCTATTTTTGGTCTGCTCCCCTGATCTCCCAGACCCTGGGGTGAAACCATGTGGGTGGGGCTAGAGAGGGGCAAGGAGATGGGTTTCCCCACAGAATGACAGAGGAATAGGGTTCAAGCTGTCCTGGATCCATCTAGATCTTCTCCAGAGCCTTCCTGAGATGGGAAGAGGTAAAGCTTTTCCACTTCCAGCTAAACCCATTGCTGTCACATCCCGAAAGGTGTCTTCTTGTCTCTCACTCAACAGCTAAACATGCAAAATTAGGAAATGTTAAGAGGATGGTAAAGCTGGAATATTTCAATCAACAAGTGAATATCTTTGCAGTTCCTACCAAGTCCATCCACAAGGCCTCACACTTAGCTTGGGTAGACAAGATGATGCACAGGAAATATACATGTCTTGCTAAACACGTTAGTAATGAGTTGTATCAGCTAGGATTCAACTGGTGACCTTAGTCAAGTCACTAAACTCTCTGATCCTCAGTTTCCCCATATTTGAAATTGGAGAGAGGGATGGAAGAGGAGGGGAATTCCTCTCCTACCTCCAAGGGTCACATGAGATCATAGGTCTCTGCAAAAGCTGTTGGAAAGGCCAAGTGAGGAACCCATCTCTTGCTCCTGAGCCACATTTCACCTCCATTCCACCATCAACCCCCTCTTGAGGATATGTAAGTAACGTTTCCCAGAGCCCTGTTTGTGTGGGTTAGAGTTAGACAGAGGGTAGAGGGGTGATAGGTTAGAAGGAGCCAAACACAGATCACGTCTGCAAATGCACGAGCACATTCAGCGTTTATGATGAACGCCTGGAAGGTGTGATGCCTGTGCCTGTGCACCGCTGCTGGATCCCAGTTCTCACCTCTTCCTGCCTGCATTTAGTGCCTGTCCCCTTCACTTCCCGTCATGCTCAGATAACAGCAATATAAGGTGAGAGGAGGCTGAGCGGGCAGCTTTGAAGCCAGGGCACCAAGACAGGTGGTTCTGACAAGAGCAAGCAGAAGCATGGCTGGGGAGACCCGGGAGGCCAGGAGGCCTCTGAGACCCCCATCTGCCGTCTTTCACACTTCAGGTAGGGACAGTGTAGGAAGCCCTGCTCCATGGCAGGCCACGTGGCAGCTATAACTTCTCCCTTCTGTTTCATCGTACTTTATGAAGGAGATCTCAACTGAACCCTCAAAAATGGCTTTTTGATGGCTGTTAATCGAACCAGCAACCCTTAGAGGCTGGTTGTGGGTGGGCAGAGGCCTTGTGCTGCCTCAAAAAAAAGTCACCTCAAGCTGTTGCAGGATGCCTGCAACGAATGCTGGAGGCTGCTCAACCAAGGACTCACTGTCATTCAGGTTAACCAGCTGGTTATTCTGTTCACCTGTCAAATAAGGTTCCTAAACAAGCTCAGTTACCCTGTCAGATCCTTTTTTGCAGACTAAGAAATATCAGAATCCCTCACCCCCACCCCCAGGAAGGAGACTGTCCCTGTGTTATTAAACCATCCTCCCTCCTCTATGAGTAGAATGGTTGGAGAACTGTAGGCCTCAGCTACGTACTTGATGGCATATTTGGCAGGGACCTAAAAGAAAAACAGGTTGTACGCCTGTCTTAGTTTGTTCTCACACTGCTATAAAGAATTACCTGAGACTACATAATTTATGAAGAGGCTTAATTGACTCACATGTCTACAAACTGTACAGGAAGCATGGCTGGGAATCCTCAGGAAACTTACAATCATAGCAGAAGGTGAAAGGGAAGCATGTCAGAGCATTCTTCACATGTCAGAGCAGGAGAGAGCGAGCGAGGCGGAAGTGTCCTGGGAGAAGTGCCACACACTTTTAAATCACCAGATCTCCTGAGAGCTCACTCACTAGCACAAGAACATCAAGGGGAAGATCCGCCCCCATGGTCCAGTCACCTCCCACCCCCTCCCACAGCACGGGAAATGACAATTCGACATGAGATTTGGGTGCAGACACAGAGCCAAACCATAGCAACCCCTCCCAGAGAAAAGATACTCGCTTTTTAACCTTACCTAGTCTTTAATAATAACAGCATTTACTTTGTGCCTCACTTTCTTGAGTGCTTTGCTTTTCATATATTAACTACTTAATCTCCACCTGCATTAAGACGTCACCTCATCTTAGAGGTATCATATGAGTAGGAAGACCATAAGACCTAAAGAAAAGGCGTCCCAAGCTTCTTGCCAGGTGGCAAGGCTGATGTTATCTGAGGAGTGATGGATGGGAATGCCTGGATCGACTATCCCTGTGCCCCTCAAGAATGATTCACTGGGAGGAGCTGGCTCTGCCCATCTTGCCCACCCCTGAGGTACCATGATGGCAGTAGTTACAGGTTCGAGGACATGGATTTAGGGACATGTATGTGCCTTGTGGTGGACACAGTCTACATTGCCCCAGACTAAGAGCCGACCACCTATGAAGAGCCTGCTTCTAGCTCTGCACATGACCCATAGGAATATCATTCTTTCTCCAGTTGCACTGAAACTCACCTCCTTCGGTGTCTATCGTTCTTTGCTCCATTGGATTCCCATCTGCGGCAGGCAGCATATTGCACACTCCCAGAGGAGCATGCCTGTGCCTGACCTGCTGGCCAGTGGGCTGGCCAGAGGGCGCTGGGTCAGCCCTAAGCACCCTGAGCCAGGCAGTGGGGTGGCTGTGGAAGACTGGCAGTTGCTGCAAATCCAAAGCATGGAGGAAGAGTTATACTTCTAGTCTCAGGGTTCAAGATGTATGGACAGGGCCATGTCAAGGACAGGGTGAGTAATAAAGCCCTGCTCTCTGCAGCCTGTGGGCACGGCAGCAAGGTCAGCTGACAGCAGCCGGAGGGTTTCTGCTACTGGTTTCTTTGTTTGAAGCTACAGCGTCAAAGGTCTGCTGCGCAGACTCTGTCTGCCTGGCCGGCTGGTTGGCTGGTCCTGTGGATTGAGAGGGCCTTGCTGGGAAAAGACCAGGTGCCATCATAATCAAGCCCCTGGAAAACACAGGTTCTTAAACTTAACAGAACATTACAAAATCACCCTGGGGTTTGTTTAATTGTGCACTGCCCAGCCCCATCCTCAGTGATTGGAATTCAGTGGGTGTGGAGCAGCACCCAGGAATTTCCATCTTAATAGACATCCCAGGTAGTCCCGATGCAGGACCATATTTTGAGCATGTAGCCTGGGAAGTGGAGCAGCGTTCCTTTGCTCTTCCAAGTAAAGTCTGTACACAAGCAACATCTGCATCATTAACTCAAAAGCTCAGGCCTCACCTCTGATCTACTGAATCCCTACCAACAGTTTAGCAAGAGCCCCAGGTGACTGATTCCTTTGTACATTGCAATTTGGAAGCACAGCTCTAGACTAGGTTCTCAAACCAGAATGAATCCGAATCACCTGGAAGTCCTCTTAAACTCACAGATTGCTGGGTCCCACCCCCAAAGCTTCTGCTCCAGAAGGTCTGGTGTAAGGCAGACCCATTTATATTTCTAACAAGTTCCCAGGGTAGACTCATGCTGCTGGTCCTGGGACCCCACTTTGAGAACTACTTACCGCTCTGGTCTAGCAGACTTTTCCCAGCCCTGCTTCATCGTGTCATCATCTGGGGACCTTTAAAAACTACTGCTGCCTGGGTCCTACATCCCAAAGGCTCTGATTTCATTGGTTTGAGGCCCAGCCTGGACATCTGGATTTAGTAGTTCCCCAGGTGATTTTATTGTGTAGACAAGATTGAAAACCATTGTTCTGGAGTCAGACAACCTGGAGGCAAATGCCAGCTGGTGGCCTGAGAAAAGTTACTTAACTTCCTTGAACTTCAATTCCTTCCAGTAAAATGTGAATGATAATTCTTACCTTTCAGGATTCATATGGGAATTCATGATGTAATGAAAGTAAAGTATTAGGCATATAATAGGTGTTCAATTCATGTAACTTTATTCTCCAACACTGTCTTCATAGGGGATCCACCATATCTCAGTACCTGACCCCCAAATTCCTTCTATTCAGCATACATTTACTGAGTTGTGCCTGCTGTGTGTCAAACACTCTTTCAGGTGCTGGGGATACAAAGGTGAAAAGACAGACCTTATTAAGGACCTTAAATTAAGCAAAGAGCTTCTGGTAGGGGAAGATAGGAAAAAAAATCATTAAATTTTAAAATGTGAAAGTTTCCATGAAGGAACAAAGAGGCAAGACTCAGGGGTGAAAAAAAATGGATCTGTTTATGTAGGCAGTCACTGGTCAGGGAAAGCCTCTCTGAGAAGATGCCATTTTTGCTGACCCCCAAGGGAAAGAAAAGAGTCCTTTCTATCACAGTGGCCTCTCTCATGTCTACATGAGGGTCATTTGAACCAGCAATCCTGATGTTGCTAGTGACAGACACTGTTCATACCCCAGACTGTCTCCCCTAGGCTGGCTGCAGCCGATAATCCCCGATGGTGGCCATGGAAGAAACCAATGCCAGTAGCACAGAAAAGTCCAGGCATTCTGGCCCTTTCTAAGGCTGCTAAGCAGCACCAGACCAGAAGGACCATGGCTCCATGGCCAAAGTCACCAGAGCCACTGTCTTGTGGTTCTTCAACTACAACTTCAGTGCAACCCATTACAATACAGGACTAAAAGCATGGCCAGGATGTGCATGATGTGCAAGGCCCACTTGAGGCAGCTGGATGGGCAGGTGGCTGAGAAGAGGAGAGGGCGATGGAAAGGCAGGTGTGTTAGTCCATTTCATGTTGCAATAACAAAAGACCACAGATGGAGTAATTTACAAAGAGAAGAAATGTATTTCTTAAATTTCTGGAGTCTGGGAAGTCCAACGTCAGATTGCCTACATCTGGCAAGGGCCTTCTTGTGGTGTCTTTGATGGCAGAAGGCAAGAGAACAAGACAGGGCTGAACTCACTTTTTAGTAAACTTGCTCCCACAATGACATTAACCCATTCATGAGGGTAGAGCCCTCATAACCCAATCACCTAAGAGTCTCACCTCCCAATACTGTCACAATGGCAATTAAATTGTATCACAAGTTTTGGACAGGACATGTGGACCGTAGCATGACAACCAACCACCCCAGGCCAACTCAGTCCTGACATTTGAATTCAGCCTTCAGTCTGTCTACTTGAGATCATTTATCAAAAGCTTCAAGCCCAGTCATGGTCCTGAAAGGTACTGAGAAGCAAAGAATCCCCAGGACCCATTCAGAAGGTACTGATAAAATCTACAGAGATGGTTGCACTGAGGTTGTAGTTGAACCACAAGACAGTGGCTCTGGTGACTTTGGCCATGGAGCCATGGTCCTTCTGGACTGGTGCGGCTTGGCAGCCTTAGAAAGGGCCAGAAGGCCTGGACTTTTCTGTGCTACTGGCATTGGTCTCTTCCATGGCCACCATTGGGGAGTATTGGCTGCAGCCAGCCTAGGGGAGACAGTCTGGGGAATGAACTGTGTCTGTCACTAGCAACATCAGGACTACTGGTTCAGATGACCCTCATGTAGACATGAGAGAGGCCACTGTGATAGAAAGGACTCTCTTCTTTCCCTTGGGGGTCAGCAAAAATGGCATCTTCTCAGAGAGGCTTTCCCTGACCAGTCACGGTCCTGAAAGGACCTGAGGCTTTCTCTGACCAGTCATGGTCCTGAAAGGTACTGAGAAGCAAAGAAGCCCCAGGACCCATTCAGAAGACACTGATTAAATCTACAGAGATGCTTAGAAACACAGGAGCTCAGACTAATGGCAAAGATAGACACCAACCTCTGGCAATAAACCAAGAAAACAGAGTATGAGAAAACGTTGCATCTGCCCACCCTGAAACCTGCACATACCCGGATCGCATCAAAGATGTCTTTTCACCTTGTAGTCTACATTCTTCCATGGGAAGAGCCTGTTTCACAGATGAGGAAGTTGGGTGACTCAGCAGGAGTCACACAGCCAATTATACAGCAGCCCCTGACTTTTGTTCCAATCGTGTTAGAGTTTGTTATACCATGTTGCCTTCCTTCCAATACATGCTGGGGTTGAGCACCTGTCAGTGGCTCATTCAAATCCAGGTTGCAGTTGGTGCTTATTTTCCTAGTAGCTCTGAAGGCTTCCAGTACCCACACACTCTACTCACTGCCTGCCTGGAGAAGGATCTCATTCACCTGTCCATAAACCTATGGGATGCAGATAGCATGAAAACTTAATTTATATACTATATAGGGCCTCAAATATGTCAGTGGGCAACATATTTCTTTTTCTATGTCTGTGGTTCACAAATATCTGCTGCCACCCTTCAAGTGCCTTAAGTACATCATCTCATTTAAATTACTCTTTACAACAACTCTATTTGGTAGATACAAGGATGCTCATTTTCCTGGTGAGTAAAATGAGACTCAGAGAGGTCAAGTGACTTGCCCAAGCCAACACATCTAGAAGGTGGAAAGTCAGAATTTGAATTTCAGACAGCCATACCCTAGCACTGCCTCTACTGGCCGACATGCCACACTGCCTCCCTTTCCACTGGGACACCTCTCATCCCCCTGGTATATTCTCCAACATAGTGCATTGGGAGGCAGAGGTCACCCCAAGAGCATATCCTCTGCTCTCACGTGAACCTGACCTTTGAGCTCCCTCAATCCTTCTTGACACACGAGTTGGTTCATCATCCTTACCAAGCCAGAGATGTAGCCACAGATGCAAATAAAGTTACATTTTCCGACAGATACAAATGCATTTGTGTAAAGGCATCAGAACAAAGCTGCTCTGCTAAGCCTTCCATGAAGGTACAAATCGCAAATCTGATTTCAATGTATCACTGGTTTGCTTAGGTCCCATCAAAAGGTTTGGAAGAGTCGAGGAATAATAAACAAAAGTTTCTGATATGAGCTGTATTCATATTTGAGCTTGAAATGAATTCTTAGTTGTTTGTTGTGGGAACCAATTTCTGTATTTTAAAATGGGATTGGCGAGCAAGGCAAGGACAAGACAGAAAGGAACCAACAAAATCAAGAGCAAGGATGAATTAAGGTCCTGGAGACGGTAACAAAGGAAGGAGGGTAATCGTGCTACTTCTAAGAAAGACAAGTTGGGGTTGTTTTTTTTTTTATACATAAGTTTCTGGAAAAATACTTTAATTTTAACACCATCTCCACAAATCAACTGGGCTTATCTTTCTCCCAAGGAAAGTAAAGATTGCCCTTTTTCTGGCCAGGGGGGGAATCTCATTTCCCCTTTCCTTATCATTTATTAGAAATCAAAATATTGTTTCAAATAGATGTTTAATATTTCAGACTACATAATGTGTCCAGCACGAAAGGGCAGCATCAGCAGGCAGGCTACAGAAGTTAGAGAGGAGATGAAAAATGACCCCGAACCACATGACCAAGGATTTCTCTCTGATCTATCCCTCCTTGTTCTGGGAGGCTTGGTTCTTTGGCCATCGCTCATTCTTGAACTTTCTCCACTCTGAGATGGAGAAAAAAACATGACAATTTCTCTCCCCTCCCCTATGGCACAGATGTATTCCAACAACATTGATTGCAACAGCCACTGTCTAAAGCAAATTCCCCTTTTCAAATGATTTTGGTTTTAGAGAAACTAAGATGTATTCCCACTAAAAACACTGCCCTACATGAGGCTGAAAATTCCGGCAAGAAAAAAAACGTAAGACTTAGGTCGTATCTATTAGCAATGCAGTCCAAATTGTGGCTTATTTCTCCTTTGTGGCCTTTTTTATATCCTAGCTATTGGCAGCGACCTTCTTTCAACTCCTCTCATATCTTAAGATCTGGTGACACATCACGTCCTAGACTTTCACTCCTTCCCTTTTTCTTTCACTTCTTCCTGCCTGATGGAAGCTGGGTGTGGTGGTGCACGCCTGTAATCCCAGCACTTTGAGAGGCCAAGGCGGAAGGATCACTTGAAGCCAGGAGTTCGAGACCAGCCTCGGCAATGTGGCAAAATCCCATCTCTACAAAAAATATAAAACTCAGCCAAGCACAGCGGTGCACGTCTGTAATCCTAGCTACTTGAGACGCTGAGGTGAGAGGATCACCTGAGCCTGGGGAGGTCGAGGCTGTATTGAGCTATGATTACACCACTGTCCTCCAACCTGGGTGACAGAGTGAGACCTTGTATCAAAAATTAATAATAAAATGGCTGGGTGCGATGGCGCATGCCTATAATCCCAGCACTTTGGGAGGCCAAGGCAGGTGGATCACCTGAGGTCAGGAGTTTGAGACCAGCCTGACCAACATGGAGAAACCCCATCTCTACTAAAAATACAAAAATTAGCAGGGCATGGTGGCACATGCTTCTAATCCCAGCTACTTGTGAGCCTGAGGCAGAATCACTTGAATCCAAGAAGCAGAGATTGTAGTGAACCAAGATTGCATCATTGTACTCCACCCTGGGTAACAAGAGCCAAACTCTGTCTCAAAAAAAAAAAATCAATAATAAAAATAAAATGTCTGACAGAGCTAATGCACAGTGTTGTGCATCACACGTAGCTATCTCCCATGAACACCGAATGAACCCAGTCTCCAAAAACCTTACATTCTAGACCCTCAGACGAGTAAAATGCAATCCCTCCACTTTATCAATTTGGCAAGTTTGAAATTCAGTGTGTCAGGTTTACCCATAATGAGGAACACCTCGACTCACCCGGATGATGGCATCAGTGCGAGAGATAGTGGCGATGCAGCTAACCCAATTACCAAGTGTTCTGGATGTGCAAAGCGCTGTGAATGCTAAGTCATAATGTTATGGTTTCATCTGAAAGATGTGCATATCACCCAAGAGTATCAGTAAGTCAGTAACATAATTTGCAATAAGTCATCATTAATTAATGCTAAATTACCAGGCCCTTCCTCGGGAAGCAGCATATTAAACTGACATCAGTATGTGAAGAGTTCATTATGGTTAATGCTATGAGAAGACAAACTGAAGGACTTAATAGTGGATTAGAAGGTGTTTATGTCCAAACAGCTCATGTAGGCCCCCAGCTGCCACACTCCAGCAAAGATATTAACTCGTTGCTAAGGAAGATCATGGAAGATGGGGAAATTTACACGAAGAGGCTCTCCCAGCATGGAGTAATAAGGTATTTGGAAGCGTTGAGAAAACTTGAGAAAGCACACTCACCCAGCCTTTCTCCTCATCCTTCCCCTCTTTCACACCATTTCCATGAGAAGGAAGCAAGGAGCAGAGCTATCAGCCAGCAGTGGGCTCCTGGGGCAGAGGGAGGGATCAGATTCACCTGGGAAATGGGACGGCATGGGTGTGGGGGAGGGTGGGAGAGGATAGTGGGAAAACTCCTCGGGTGATTCCGCTTGCCACCCCACATCCTCCTTCCCCACCCTACATCCTCCTTCCCCACCCCACCTACTGTTTTGGAGTGATTTTTGCCGTGTTTAATGTTATTGCTTCAAATTGAAATGTGAAATGATCCTAGCCAAAAGAAATTTGTGAGGCACATGGTTGTAAATCAACATTGCCGTAACTAATATAATCGCTAACTTATGTAGACATTATCATAAAAACAGAATGAAAGGGTGCTCAGGGTACAATGCTGATTATCCAACACCAGCCATTCTGTGGCTGTTCAACTCATCGCAAGAAAGGGATGAGAACCCCTGAACCACGGGCACTGGAATGCAGCGGCTACAGCTTTGGTGCCCCTCCCTCATCCCGGAGTGAAGGGACCTAGTGGCAAGCACACTGTAGCACAAGTCTCTGCAATGTCACAATAAATCCTTACTCAAAAAGGGGCCCATAGTCCCAGCTACTCAGGAGGCTGAGGTGGGACTATCACTTGGGCCCAGGAGTTCGAAACTACGTTGAATTATGATTGTACCACTGCACTCCAGCCCCAGCTGCAGAATGAGACTCTATCTCTTAAGAAAAAGAAAGAAAGAAAATAAATAATAAAAATTAAAGAGGAGGATATCTCTTCTGCTACTAACAAAATATTAGCATAAAGACAAAGACATGCGAAGTCTTTGAAGAGACATATTGTTTTTCATGCATTCATTCACTCAACAAATATTTACTGAGCATTCTGATAGCATTCAAGATACAAAAAAAGAGAGAGACCAAAAGGCTTATCCTCAAGACTCTCTCCTGCTAGCATGAAAGGGAATACTCTGCACAAATGAGCAATTCGTTATAAAATGGTGGAGGAGTAGAGGGAATTCACAAGTTGTGCAGAGCAGATGCAGGAAGGAAAGTGACAGGGATGCCTCTCGGAGAAAAATACACATGGGCTGAGGATCACCTGGGAGGCGAGGCCAGGGCCATTCCAAGCAAAGGGAACAGTCTAAGCAGAGATACAACCCTGGAGAAGATAGCCCTAAAGACAGCCCTTCCTACCACCAGGCCTATCCCTCCCAGCTAGAACAGACTGGACCATGGTAGACATCAGATCCACACTGAGCCAACTGGTTTCCTCTTATAAGATGACCAGACTAAACAAGTCACCTGCCCTGAAATTTAAAAGTCAAGTGTCAAGCCTGCCATTTGGAGACCACATATTCAGAGGAGAGCAGAGAAGGGAGTCTCTAAAGAGAAGCAGGGGCAGGAATAAAGCACAGAGAGAAGGGCAGATCCAAGAAACCATGTGACCCCAAAGCAGAAGGAGAGAGAATGATGACTTTCAGGCACAGTTCTAGACCTTCATGAGGCTCAGCTATTTTTATGGGTCATGACTTCCGGGAAATACTCAGTTCCTTTGAATAAAATCCTCTTTATTTAACACAGCTGGGCCTGGATTCTGGCTAGGGGGCACTGGGGAACAAGAGACACTGAATGATTCTAGGTAGAAATGGGCTCTCCTCTACCCTGGCATATCATATGGCACTCACTGCAAGGGTGATGTCAGACTCATCCAAGTTAATCGCCATCACCAGAAGTGAGAGGACTGCAAACAAACTAACTGGATCAGGGACAGCGGGGCAGGGTTCACCAGCAGGTCTTCACACCTACTCATCAGCCTTTTGCAAAGATAAAATCTCTGAAGCACTTGCAGCTTCTCTGGAGAAAGACGTGAGATACATACAAGGTATTGTTAACAAAAGGGTCTTTCTTCTTTATTATAAAGCTATTGGAAAGGAATTGCTTTTCCAGGCCATAAGGGAGTTCAACAGGTAACCTTGAAAATCAGACACAATAGCTGTCCCTTTTCTCAATTCTCTTTCTTCCCTTACTCACCATCCCTCCAAAAGCACACTTATCCTTTCACAGTCTTTTTCATGTAATGAGACTAACACCTTGTCCTCTGCATACTGAACACCCAGGGCTGTGGCTGGGCCAGACCCTGCCCTGTCTCATCAGTTCAGCATCCATCATGCTTGGCCTATGATGACACTGAATTCTGGGTGGGAGGATGCGTGGCCAGGAAAGGGAGGTGCCTTTTATGACTCACAAGAAACAGCCTTCCAGGCTAAAGGTTATGTACGGCACCCTGAGGAGTTCTGCTTTTGAAAGATCAAAGAAAAAGTCCCTCCTGATACAGTAGGTATAATTTCTTCACAATTCTTTCTGTGGCGACAGGATGTTTGTGTCAATAAAACTGTGTTCAAGTATTTCACATGTGTATGGTCACTGGAATGCAACCCGAAGACCTAAGTAAGGAAAGACACAGATGAAGAAACCTCTGACGTGAGGCAGATGAGGGTTGCATAAGAAGAAGGTGTTAGATACATTCACTCTGTAAGAAGGGTGAGTGGGAATTGAGGAACAAACATTTTCTTGGTATTCAAGGATGCTTGGGGAAAACCCTGCCCTGGAGACAGAAGCAGCAGGAAACTATGCTCTCTGACTGTGGGCTAATTCCCCAACAAAAGAACTTTCTAATCCATCTGTGGAACCTGCTGTAGAATACAGGACTTCGAGGAGTCTTGGTTTTGGGGGAGCTCCTGAAATGCTCTCCCTATGAAATGTAGTTTGCAGAAGTTGGCTGGACCACTGGAATGCTCTTCAGACCTCTGAGCCCTAATAAGGTCTCCAGCAAGACTGAAATGTAACAGCATCTCATGCCTAACCTTTCATCCCACGGATGTTCCAGAAGGCAGAGGCTTCCTCTGTGGTCCACATCAGCTCTCTGGAACACTGGCATATGGCATCTCAGCCACACATATTCAGATTTATTGTCATTTGGAGTTGAAAAGTACACTAGAATCACCAGGTATAACCCTCTCCATGTCTCAGACACAACAGCTCAGGTTGAAACATTTCACTGTCCTCTGGGGTTCTCCAGGATGAAGCCATTTCTGTTTGCATTTAATACGGCTACGCTGCCACTGTTAGAACCTAACTCCTCCCATCCAACCGGCCATACAGGAGGCATGGTGGCTGCACTTGAACTCACCCACTATGCTAGGAGAGACTAGTACTTTGACCCAAACAAGTTATCCAGAAAGCTCCTTGAGTCACATGACCTCTTATAAGTTGTTTTGAAGGGAATCTGGGCTTCAAAAGCAGCATTATGTAGTCCCAGCTACTCAATGAACCCGCGAGGTCAAGGCTGCAGGAAGCCATGATCATGCCACTGCACTCCAGCCTGGGTGACAGAGTGAGACCCTGTTTCAAAAATATAAAAATAATAATAAATAATAATACAGTATTGTTTGGAGAGTCCATGTATTTGTTTGTTATCTATTGCCATGTAACAAATTACCCCCAAAACTTAGCGGCATAAAAAAACCCCGACATTTAGTATCTCACATTATCTGTGGGTCAGGAATTTGGGCATAGCATAGCTGGGTATCTCACCTCAAGGTGTCTTGCAAGCTACTGTCTGGTGTCACCAGGGCTGTAGTCATCTCAAGGCTCAACTGAGGAACGTCTGCCTCCCTAAGTTGACTCATGTGGTTATAGGCAGAATTGACTTTCTTGCAGATGTTGGACCAAGGCCTCTGTTCGTACTGGTTGTTGGCCAGAGGCCTCCCCTACTTCCTGCCACACCGGCCTCTCAAAAAGCAGCTCACAACATGGCATTTGTTCCATCTGAATGAACAAGTGAGAGAGTAAGAAAGGGCACAGAAAATGGAAGCCACGGTCTTTTGGGAACCTAACTCAGAAGTGACATCTTATTACTTTTCTCATAGTCTGCTTATTAGAAGTGAACCACCAGATCCAGCCCACACTCTGGGGGAGGGGGTTACACAAGGACATGAATCCCAGGAGGTGGGGATCATTGTGAGGCCATTTTAGAGACTGCCTACCACATGCTACATATTATCTTCTCATATTACCTTTACATTTTACCTTCTCATTTACATGTCTCCATCGTGGGGACTGACAAGAAGAGAAGCAAAACAACAACCACGCTGACCAGATTCCTTCTGTCCTTGCAGTAGTCAACCACCACCGTTAAGCCTGTGCTGAAGGGTAAGCCCACATGGTCATATTTTGGAATAGGACCTCCCTTCATACCATAACTAGAAACTCTGGTCAAAGCTGAGCCAGAGTCCTCTCCCAGGAATGAGTGGTTGAGATATACAAAGTTAAACAGAATGGTCACCTTGAAGTGAGGCCAGAGCCACCACAGTGTCTCAAGCAAAGCCATGGTCAAGCTGGTCAGGATTGCAGAGACCAGGCATAAGCAGAGGTAGTCAATCAGCAAAGAAGAATCTGGAAGAGCAAACACAGAGAGAGATACCAGGACACTTATAAAGCCTGAGACAAAGACACAGAAACAGAGAAACTTCCTCAAGGCTTCCCTCTTTTTATTTTTATTTTTTTTCTGTTTTTTCAGTCTTGACCACATACCTTCTCCCCTCTCTCCAAGCTAGCCTACCTTGGGTTTTGTTTCTTTACCTTCAACACTGACTGAGACAAGTTTTCCCAAGTCTGTTTCCTCTCCTCGAAAATGATTAATATCAGTTCAATATCACTCCAGAAAATGACCTTTGAGATGTGAAATAATGTGCAAATTCCAAGCAAAGCATATTTTTGTTTAAAGCACAGATGCAATGCAATTTATTTCCACAGATCTTTTGTTCTCTCTGCTAATCAAGGGGAAAATGTAATTAAAGCAATAAGAATTTGACTTATCTTAAATCAAACTGCACAATTGTCATTAAACTAGAGCTCAAGAGCCAATATTTTTAGCCTTCTGTATCAGTCCATTCTCACACTGCTAACAAAGACATACCTGAAACTGGGTAATTTATAAAGGAAAGAGGTCTAATTGACTCACAGTTCCACAGGGCTGGGGTAGCCTCAGGAAACTTACAATCATGTCAAAAGAGGAAGCAAACCCGTCCTTCTTCACATGACAGCAGCAAGAAGAAGTACCGAGCAAAAAGGGGAAAAACCTCTTATAAAACCATCAGATCTCATAAGAACTCACTCACTATCATGAGAACAGCATGGAGGTAACAACCCCCATGATTCAATTGCCTCCCACTGGGTCCCTCCCATGACATGTGGGAATTATGGGAACTACAATTCAAGATGAGATTTGGGAGGGGACACAGCCAAACCATATTAGCTTCTAAAACCACAGTAACTTACAACGTGAAAATATGTTTTACAAATTTATACAAATGTGCATACACACATGCACATACCTACATGGCAACAGACACACTTCACAAACTAGAAAAATGAAGTCCCAGCAAAGAGCAACCTCTTTTCACTCGTATTGATGTACCACAAGACAATATGCACCCCTTGAGTCAAATCCCACATGAATTTGCTTTCCAGTGCACATTTTCTAAGTATTCAACAGTCTGTCAATAGAGAAACCAACTCTAGAGTGGTTTACAGGACTCCCCCAGGCAGTTCACGTAAATATTGCAAACTGCAAGTTTATACTGCTAACTCACTGCAGATACCCAGAAGAATAAGATTTTACAAGCTCTCTTTCCACAGGAAATCAGACTGAAATACAGAGTGATCATAGCTGAGATAATGCTGCCCCCCTTGATAGATGTAGCCTGAAGAAATGTATTTTCTTAATATATAATGATTTTTTAAATTATAAAGGTAGTATGTGCTTACCATGAGGAATTCTGAAATTTCAAAAAATACAGAGGAGAAAATAAAGTTACATATAAATACTACCATAAAGAGACAACTGAGGTTTGTGTTTGATGCATTTCCTTCTAGTCTTTTTTCCATATCATAATATATACATACATATAAAATATGTATATATGTGTATACATTATATATGAGTATGTATATCCATATACATATATATGTATACACACAAACATAAATACTTGTATCTTTTACAAAATTGAAATAATGCTTTTTGTTTTGATTTTTTCACTTATTATTTGCATGGGAAACATGGGGAAAGACTACTAATGGGTACCTAATTTCTCTTTGGTGAGATAAAATATATCAAAGTTAGATTATGTTGCTGACTGCACAACTCTGAAAATATACTAAAAACATTGAATTACACTTTGAACAGGTGAACTTTACAGTATGTATATTACATGTCAATAAAAGTTGTTTAAAAAAACCTTAGTGAGATACTACCACACACCTATTAGGATGGCTAATATTATAATATTATTACATGGCTAATATTACTATATGGCCAATATTAGAATATAGAATACTACTATATGCCTATTAGAATGGCTGTTATTAGAATGGCTGATAGGTGTATAGTAGTATGGCCAATATTAAAAACAAAAACAATTGACTTTAAAAACTTCAATTCCAAATATTAGTTAGGATATAGTAACTGGAACGCTGATAGAAATATAAAATGGTACAGCCGCTTTGGAAAACAGTTTGGCAGTTTCTCACAAAGTTGAACATGCACTTACCATACTACTTGACAATCCTACTCCTAGGTATTTACCCAAGAGAAATGCATGCCTATGTGCACAGAAAAACCTATCGCTTGTGCAAATATTCACAGTAGCTTTAGTCACATTCACCCCAAACCGGTAACAACAAAATTGTTAGATGGACAGAGAGAAACTTCCTCAAGCCTTGCCTCATATCTATATATCATATATTAAATTAAAATGTGATGTATTTATTCAACGAAATACTGTGTAGCATTAAAAAGGAATTACCATTGCAGGCAACAACATAGGTGAATCTCAAAACCATTAGGTTGAGTAAAAGAAGTTCTGCAGAAAAGACATAATACGATACTGTTTCATTGATGTGAAGCTCTAGAAAAGGGAATTCTAATCTATCACAACAGAAAATGGATCAGTGGTTGCCTGGGCCTGAGAACCGGAAAAAGCAATTGAGTACGAAGAAGAATGAGGGAATTTTGGAGAACGATGATGAAATTCTGCGTCATGTTATATGGTTGTGTGCATTTTTCTAAACTCAACAAATTGTATACCTAAAATTCTTAAATTTTGCTATATGTAAATTACACCTCAATAAAGTTTATTTCTAAAAATAAAAAATTCATCAAACCGTAAAGTTATAGGTGCATTCTTGGTGTATAAATTGTATCTCAATAAATTTGAGTTTTTCAAATACAAAAATATATATATTATATTGTGTTCATTTTCACAGGTGATTAAATATTTTTCAAAAGCACCCTACATTGACTATTATACAGCTACTCTATTCAATGTTATAGATGTGCCACAACTTAACTCGCCATTATTGCTGAATACTTAGGGATATTCTTTTTTTTCTTTTGCACTTAAAAAGAATTATAATCAACATCTGACTATATAAAACTCTGTGTAAGTTTCAGATTCATAAAAAGGGACAATTGGGTCAAAGAGCAAAAATATTTTCAAGGCTCTCAATACATGTGGAGCAGTATTTTCTCAAAGTTGGTTGCTTTTAATTATGTGGGTGGGAAGAGAAAGAGGCTTGTTGCTATTTCTACAGCTCCTCTGCTAGAAGAGAAGCACTTTATGTGGATTCCTATGAAAGAAGCTTGGGGCTAAAGAAGGGTGTGTCCTTGTTCTAGCACTGTTTAAGTTGCTTTGTAACTTTGAGTCATTTCCTCCTCTTTAAATACTGTCTTTTTTGGTCTGTCATGGTGACTTGTGCCTGTAATACCAGCACTTTGGAAAGCCAAAGCGAGAGGATCACTTGAACCCAGGAGTTCAAGACCAGCCTGGGCAACATAGTGAGATCCTGTCTCTAAACAAAATAAGTGATAAATAAATACTGTCTTTTTTAATCTCCAAAATGAGAATACTAACTTATGGTAGCCAAATAATTTTTGACAGGACATAAAAAAGCATTAACCATAAAATAAACAATTGATAATTGAACATAAAAGCTTGTGTTTATTCAAAGACATTATCGAGGAAAAGGCTGATCACAGACTGGAAGAAGTTATTTTATAAAACATATATTGAACTAAGGATTTATATCAAGAATACCTAAAAATAATTAGGAACAAGATGGGCAAAAGAACATTCAATTAAGCATGTACTTCATGCACACACACAAAGATTCATGTGGGTGACATGCAGATGAAAATATGCTCAATATCATTAGTAATATGGAAATGCAGATTAAAACCACTTGAGATACCACTACATGTCCAGCAGAATGGCTAACATTTAAAAGACTGACAACACCAATGTTTAGTGAGGAGACAGAGTAATTAGAACTTTCTTTCATTGCTGACAGGAGCATGAAATGGTATAATCGCTTTGGAAAAATGAAAACACCTACTAAGATTAAATATATATACCCTTGTAAGGTAAAAGATTTGCAGGATTTGTTTTCTGAGCATCAATCAGGACCCTCCTGATAAAATCAGGTTGCAGTAAAGAAACCAGCAGATGGCAAGGAAAGTGACCTCTAGCTGCCCTCACTGCTCATCAGCATAAAGAAACTCCCACCAGCACTATCACAGTTCACAAATGCCATGGCAATGACCCGGAAGTTGCCCTGTATGGTTCCAATAATTTCCCCTGCCCCTTTTCTGTAAAATTCTGAAAAATCTGTTCCTTAATTAGCATATAATTAAAATAGGTATAAATATAGTTAGCCAGCAATCCACAGGAGCTGCTGCTCTGCACTGCTGCTATTGCTATTCACAGATGCTGGTGGTCTTCCTCCTAGGGGCTGTCTGCCTATCCAGTAGCCCTGCCCTACAGATGGAGCAGCACTGTGCTGTACACGAATACTCTGTGCCACTCTGCCCTCCTCTGTCTGTGGAGCAGCCACTCTGCTGTACACTGTTGCTCTGAGAATCTTTCACTGTCTGCTCACTATTGAGTTCCTTCCTGAGCAAAGCCAAGAACCCTCTCCAGCTAAGCCCCAATTTGGAGGTTCATCTGTATCATCTGGACTCAGCAATTTTACTCCTAGATATATGCCCTAGGGATATAAATTAGTGCATAGGTACATGCAAGGCACATGCAAGAAATTTCAAAGCAGTTTATTTATAATATCCAAACACTTGAAAAACCCAGATGTCCACGAACATAATAATAGATACTTGGTGGCATATCTATATAATGCTACTGAATAAGAAAAAAACTAACTTCTGCTCTATGTAATAAAATAGATAAATTTATCAGACATAATGTTGAACAAAAGAGATCAGACTCAAAAGAATACAGAATAAATTATAAGATTTATTTAAAGTTCCAGAACAAGCATCTATCTGTTCTTTGTGACATTTATGGTAGAAGTCAGAATAACGATTACTACTAGTATGGAAGGCAGAGGTATTGACCAAGAAGGGGCACAAAGAGAAACTTCTGGGGGCATGGAATTGTTCTGCATCCTGCTCTTGATGGGTATTACAAAGAGGTGTGTGTGTGTGTGTGTGTGTGTGTGTGTGTGTGTGTACATATATGTATATGTATAAAACTTCATTGGTCTATTTAAGATGTATGCACTTTCCTTTGTATATGCAATGGCTCAATAAAAATAAATGAAAATTAAATACAATGAAAATATTGGACTATATGATAGCTAGCATTTTCTCAACCTTTTACAATCTCTTGACATTCTATTCTCTTTTCCTCTATTTCCCTTTTTCCCAGGTTCTCCCACTCTAAAAGCATTAGCTAACACTATGCTTGGTGAGTTTATACATCTGCATGTCTCCAGCCCCAAACCCATCAAAGAACGTCTCGTCTGGATTTGTCACCTCCTGCACCTCATCAATACCACGACTTGTTTAAAACAAAATTCATCCTCTTCTGCCTCTTTACCCTCACCCAGAGCAGGTACCCATCAGTGTGGCTCCCCGGCTCACAACAGTTTCCCCTTTTCTAAGATCAGCCCTAGTATGTGGGTGTAGGCTACCACAAAGCAAGCCCATACACCATGAATCTAACTCCAGGCCAGACTTGACTGAACCAGGAGGAGGCATCTCCACCAAGCTAAACTAGACTCCCTGTCCTATGAATGTAAAGAACACACAATGGGGAAAGAACAGTCTCTTTAAAAAGTGATGTTGGGAAAACTGGATATTCACATGCAGAAGAATAAAAATAGGCTCTTATCTTACACCATATAGAAAAATCATCTCAAAATGGACTAAAGGCTTCAATATCAGACCTGAAACTATAGAACTACTAGAAGAAAACATAAGGGAAAACTGCACAGTACTGATCTGGGCAACGAGGTTTTGGATGTAACCTCAACAAAGGCAAAAAACAGACAAATGTGACGGCATCAAACTAAAAATCTTCAGCACAGCAAAGGAAACAATGAGGTGAAGAGACAACCCACAGAATAGGAAGAAATGACAACCCACAGAATAGGAAGAAATGTTTGCAAACTGTACTTCTGACTAGGCATTACCAAAATATAAGGAGAAACTCAAACAACTCAATAGCAAGAAAATAAATAACCCAATTAAAAGTGAGCAAAGGACCTAAATAGACATTTCTCAAAAGAAGACATACAAATGGCCAATAGGTACATGAAAAAATGTTCAGTATCACTAATCATTAGGGAAACACAAAATAAAACCACAGTGACTTATTACCTTTGACCTGTTAGAACGGCTTTTACAAAAAGATGAAAGGTAACTGTCAGGAAGGATATGAGAAAATGGCAATTCTTATACATTGTGGGAATGTAAGTTAGCTACAGCCATTATGGAAAACAGTTGGTGGTTCCTCAAAAAAACTAAAAATAGAATCACCATGCAACCCAGTAGTCCCACTTCTGGATATATATCCAAATGAACTAAAATCAATACGTTGATGGGAATAGCTGCACTTTCATGCTCACTGCAGCCTTATTCACAGTAGCCAAGATAGGAAACAGCCTAAGTATCACGACATGATCACCTAAGTGTACTACATGGTCTCATTTACATGTGGAATCTAAGAAATTAGAACTCGTAAAAGTAGAGAGAACAGTGGTTACCAGAAATAGAATGTTGTTCATCAAAGAATATAAAGTTCCCCAATTGACAGGAGAAATAGGTTTTATGATTTATTGCACACCAGGGTGACTAAAGTCAATAATTACGTATTATATATGTCAAAATAACTAAGAGCATAAATTGCAAATGTCCCACCGTAAGAAAATGATGGGCAAGCAAGGTGATGGATATGTTAACTAGCTTGATTTAATTATGCCACATTGTAAACATATATCAAAACAGCCCGCTCTACCCCATAAATGTATAAAATTATGCTTTGTCCAGCTCACACCTGTAATCCCAGTACTTTGGGAGGCTGAGGTAGGCAAATCACGAGGTCAGGAGTTCGAGAGCAGCCTGGCCAACATGGTGAAACCCCATCTCTACTAAAAATACAAAAAGTAGCCAGGCATGGTGGCACACACATGCAATCCCAGCTACTCGAGAGGCTGAGGAAGGAGAATTGATTGAATCCAGGGGGCAGAGGTTGGAGTGAGCCAAAATCATGCCATTGCACTCCAGTCTGGGTGACAGAGCAGGACTCCATCTTGAGGGAAAAAAAAAAGTTGCACTAAGAGCCATGAAAACAGACTCCTGTTTGATCTCTCCCTCTCTCCCTGCAGTCTCCTAATTCTCCAATTCATCCTTCCCAGTTCTGTGAAAGGGGACTTCCTAAAGCCCACCTGGGACCAGGCCATTGTACCATTCACAGGCCTTTGCCAGCTCTCCAGTGACTACTAGAGTACAAGTGCAGGGTCCTTAGTGTGGCAGTCAAGGCCCTCCACAATGGCCCAACTTCCCTTTCTATTTTGTGCTCTGATGCTCTCCTTCCTGCTTCTCCCCAAGCCCCATACCCTGCCCCCTCCAATTGGACTAGACAACACACATGTTCCCCAGACAGGTTCACACCTCTTGGTCTTTGCTAATGTTGTTTCCTTTGCTTAAATGTCACACCCCACCTTTCCTGCCATCACCTCCTCTGTGGCTGTGGAGACCTTGTTCCTTTCTGGAGGCCAGATAAAATGCCAGCATGTGTAGGAAGCTTGTCCTCATTAGAATTCATCATCAGAAGTATTTTGTTCATTCTTCTGGTGTGGGTGTCTCCTACCTGACCGTGAGGGACAACGATTTGCACCTGAGTAGGTTTATCCGGGAGCTAAAACTACATCCTCTTTTCTACTCTATCCTTCCTTTCTACCATCATCCCTACCACAGAATCAGTGCTCCATAACTGTGTGAGGAATTACATGTTCTGAAGCCACCATGAAAAAGAAAAAGGGAAATGGTAAAGGACCGATGTGGCCAGAGGCTTGCAGGATGGGGTGAGGGGCAGGGGAAGTGGGAATGGATGGGGTGAAGAAAGTTGGAGGGGGGAATGTGGGAAGTGGTGGGGAGGGCACAGCAACCTAAGAGACTGAAAGAACAAGGAGCAGAGGAACAAAATCCTTAGGAAATAGAACTTTCTTCCACGGCAATTTTTAAATCAAAAGGGATAAATGCTGACGAAATTATCCCTAGCAAAGGTGCTCCTGGGTGTAGAGATGAGACAAGGTGCAGATCCAAGGCCAAGAGCAAGAGCATGGAAGACAGGCAGGAAGCTCCCGTTTCCCTAAGCCTGGCTCAGAAGCAGAGGGCACTTGGGCAGGGAACCTGCTCCCTGTCCTGACGGACTGGACTGGTTTGCTTCCCACACCCAGTGGCATAGGACTGGCTCTTTTAAACATCAGAAATGAAGCAAAAAGATAAATCTTTCCATGGTGTTGCCTCCCCTGGCAAAGAAATGATGGAGGTAAAAAGAAGAATAGAAAGGTAAAGACAATCTGAATCTCTACAAAATGCCCATGAGGCCAAAAACTTCCAGGTGATGGAGTGTCAGCCGCCTCAGCACCAATCTCCCTGGGAAGGGGGTTACAAAGTGAGAGTGAGAAGGGGAAGGAATCGAATGGCTTTTTATAGCCCCTAATATCTCTTCTGACAGCAGCCTGCACAGCTTCCCTGTGCCAGGATGCCGGGAAGACGAATGGATTTGTCTTTCCGTTAAATACCGTTACCCAGAGCACTGGGGAGAATGAAGAACGGGTTGCAAACTCACACCCGAGGTTCCATCTCTTTTCTCATAATTAACAAAAAGCCTACAGAAACAACTCTCATAGGTTCTCCTCAACCCATCCCCACCAACAACACACGTAACCTCAGCAAATGGGTAGCCCTCTGAACTTGAGCAATCACCACCCAGCACCAGTGCCCAGCACACTGCCAGCCCTGAGGAGCTGAAGTTCAGCCCTGTCAGCACAGTCAGGTACACACTAAGTCAATAACCTACTTCAAGATCCATTAAGTCACTTGCAGGAGCCCATCATCTTAGGTAGGGAAAACCCAGTAGCGTTTTCCATTAAGAGAAATCGCAGGACTTTCCTCCTTGCCACAGGTGCAAATGATTCTGCTTTTTGATGGAACTCTCAGTTGCTTTAGTGATTTGAGTCATTCGCAAGCATCAAAACAAAGGGAGAAAAACCAAAGTAGTGGTCCCACCTCCAGCTTAAGGATACACTAAACAAAATATTGGCAAGACCTGTATATCATAAACAATTACTGCTGTGAGAAATGTAGAGATGTCTTATGTCAAGTACTAGGACTAATACATGAATTTAGCAAGGTCATAAAATACAAAGTTAATATACAAAAAATCAATCGTATTCTTCCATATTAGCAGCAATCAGAAAATGACATTTGAAAATAATTCTATTTACAGTAGTGCCATAAATACATAAAAACACAAAATA